>NC_142651.1:67602857-67910714 GCF_055504915.1 Nelumbo nucifera
TAAAAGTATATTGTATTATTATTTCATGCCGATATTGGTATGCTTCTTTGTAATTAACCCTTAAACTGGATATATATGAGATTCGTGCTAGTTTAAAATGTTCTTAGCCATTGAATAGACTTAGAGAGTTTATCTTGCTAAAGCTAACATTGGTGTATTGCCAAAGAAGTTGGGGTAGCTTGTCTTAGCTGCTAAGGTTAGACCCAAAGCACATGTAGTGTGTGTTTGGATGAAACACTAAACTTGGACCATTTTCCATTTATGCCCTAGTCCTTGGAGATTGATGGACAAAATTGGAAAGTTACACATAGCCCCTAGACTTGATTATGGTACTGCACTAGGTGTTGGATTGAGTTGTCTTCAATATGCCAAATTGTGAGATCCATCAAGGGTCAAAACTTGGGTATGTTGGGGTAGTCCGAGAATTAATCTGAGTGGGTGATCATAGTGATAGGATCAGCCCCTTTACCGAACAAAGTGAATGGTAGGGCTTACACTCTCTTTGATGGAAACCTAAACCGCTGGTAATGGATTTCAACTGTGTTTGAGATTTAATTCTCGGGAACCATCTGAGTAGAAAGTGTCACACTGCACCTTATAGCCAGGGGAGAGGTCCTTCCCTGTCAGGTAGTGTTTGATCATTATGGGTCAAGAGGTTAAGTGTAAGAGACCATTACAGAGCTGATTACCTAATGCGCTTTATCTTACTTAAGCCCATTTTCCTTGGATTTTCATAGGATGGTTGAATTCAAGGATCATTTAAGTGTAAATTGTGGGCCCATATTGAGCCCATAATGATGTGCTCAGGGGTTCACTGCGTTTAGCAGTGAATTCGGCCAAGCCTTTTCATAGAGGCTGGTTCGAACCCAGGTGGACTTATGTGAGGTCATTGTGGGGTCCCATGCTATATAAATCAGGCCTAAGTTGACCATGCAACACCCTTGGGTCGTGAGCCTTATAGCTGATGGGCCTAAGGCCCATAATTAATATGATTAATTAAGTTGTCACATTACAACTTAAGTTGTCATGTGCCATGGAGTGAATCATAAGAGATTATAAAAGAGGAGGGGGCGGACTAGTACAAGACAACTTCATATTTTTGTAGTTTCTAGTTCTCTTTGTACACTTTTGTCTCCCAGTTTTTTTTTTTTTTTTTTTTTTTTTTTTTTTTTTTTTTTTTTTTCAGTTCAACATTAGCTATTTGGGACTGATTTAAATTAGCTTTCCTATGATTTTTGCATGAAAAATTCAGGGGATATCAGGCTCATCATCCTCAGTTCAACCCAAACAGTTGGATCTCAATTTGCTAAAAATTGTGTTGCTGAATCATCTTCACCTTTACACTGTGCCATCTTCAGCAGAAGCTAGTTTTAGGACTGATTTGGGTGTGAACTTCCACATTGGAATCTATGTTTATGGTATATCAGGTATACATCTCCATCTTTGTTTGGTTTCAAATTTGGTATGGTTCAGTGTAAGATTGATCTTGAAAAATATAGTTTTTCAAAACTTATGGAATTCAATTCCAGAAGGATTAGAAAATTTTTGAAAATTCACCCAACCATTAGCATGGTTTGGCCATCCATATGATGCATCCTAACCCTTCCAACAATGGGTGGTAATTTGTGTTCTTGTGTTGTGTTCATTTTGTGCTAAGGTAGGGGTATTCAGATATATGGGTCAACATAAACATGACACAATTAATCATGTCAAATTTTCAAACACAAACACAAATCTATTTATCATATGGGTAACATGACATGACCTGTGTTACCCAAATTAGCATAATTTACCTATGTAATTAAACAATAAATAGATTTAAATAGTACATATGCATTTAGTCATTTATCACCTAAACAAATTTTATAAAAACCATTCAATGTCATCTTGAGCTACCATAATAGTATTTCATGCAAATATACATACATAACCTAAAACTTGAAACATTATGTCATAAATAGGTCATTTTTGACTTAAGTGGGTTAACCCAAAATTGACACATTTATTAATTATATTAAACGAGGTGGCATAATTTTGACATGAATATGATTTAAGATAAAATTCAATTTAACTACATACAACAATGTAACTTTAAAAATTTAAAATTCAATTTCCAAATTCCTTGGGTGCAAGGCTTTAACTTATGAAAACAATTAGCTCCTAAGGCTCAAATTGAGAAGAGTGAAAATATAAATATATACAATGCAAATACAAGGTTTAGAAATACCATATTACAAGGTTTTGCATTGATCATATTTGTATTTGCACTAAGCTCAATTTGGGAAGAGTGCAAATACAAATATGTCGAGTGCAAATTCAAGGTTTAGAAATATGATGTACAAAGTTGCATATTATACATATTTGTATTTGCACTCCTCCCAAATTAAGCCTAAAGTATGTAATTAGATTATGGGAAGCATTGATCGTATGGGTGTTGATCCTATGTGTTTTGATCATAACAAACTCATTGAGAGTACTAATGATGTGCTAAGTGTGCAACTAATCCAAGTAAACTTCTCTAAGCCAATAACATGTTAAATATATCTTGATGAAGAAGAAGGAAGGTTTACTTGAAAGCAACAATATTATCATTATCTCTCCACAAGAAGAAGGAAGATCCGAGGAAAGCAAGAACTACAAAGTACAAGAAGCATGAACCAATCTTTGAAGATCTACTGCATCAATCATAGAGGAAAAGAGCATCAACTCCACAAGTCTAAGTGTCATATTCTTTTAGAATTTTGATGTAATCATTTGCTTGAGATGCACAACACATAATCTTAACAAGACCAAATCTCAATTAAACCAACCTTAGAGATCAATGGTTAGAATAGGCTTAGTTCCAAAGCTTTCCTAGACTTCAAACAAGAATTAAAATGGTGAATACCACTTTTGATAGCCAAGGGAAAGATTCTGAAACCTTTGGAATAAATTCCCAGGGTATTTAAGCATTGAAGCTGTCATTAGTCAATTACCCAGTTTGGTATAGTCAACTACTCTTGACAATAGAGAGTAGTGTTAGCTAGTAGTTGAGTACTTAGTTTAGCATAGTCAACTACCCTTGATATCTGAGGCATGGAAATGCCTTGACACTATTCAATAGTTGACCATCCAATTTTTTGTAGTCAACTACTACTCATAGTTGAGACATAGTATATCTTAAGAACTTGACACTGTGTTTACCTTTTACAAGGAGTAGAAAATTTTTGTTTCACCTTGATATACTAAAGGCAAAGTTATATCTAGCTAGAATATTGTTATTGAACCTTTTCTACCTATTTCACATTGAATTAAATATAACCGGGAGGTTAAACTTATGAACTATAATGAAATTTCAGAGTGATTTTGGTTGTTGATGAAACAGAATTTTCCTATGGTTGCAAATTAAGGGCAGAAAACTTGGATGTCAAGAAAGCAAGCTAGGAAATTGTGTACAAAAACTATTTTGTTCAATAATCATTCTATTATTTTATTAATAGAAATTCTTCTAGTATGATCATCATGAAGATTAAGTAGGACAATGAATTTTAAAACTTTGCACCCCATTCAGTTTTGCATCTGTTTGTTTGTGGGAATGATTTGCACCCCTATGTGATGTAAGGTTTGCACTTTTTATCCCATTTGCATCCATTGGCATTGTAATTTTTGCATCTAAAGACCTGATGCAAAATTTGCACCATTTTCTTCCCACCTTAAAGGTCTCTAATACAAATGGGGAACGCATCATTTTATTCCCCACCTTGCTCCTCCTAAATAAATAACATTACTCTTATCTCCAATATTCTCTTTCGTTCTTTCAGGTGGTACCTTACTTCCTATTCAATCTGTCAGAAACAAACAAGACAAAGGTCAAATCTCATAAAAAAGTAAATCAGAATCTGCACTCAGCCGTTTACACTCCCATACATTACCCGTGCAAATAACAACAAATACAAAAGCCTTTGCATTGGAATTCTTTTCCGGTATAGTCCTGGTGACGGAGAATCAAAACATTGTATCAATCTTGGGGATCGAAATGGATTTGACAATTTCAATCCCTGAAATTGATAAAAGCAGGATAGGTTTCCTCGGACGAAACATGTAAGGTGGATGAGTTCAAAGGAGACTTTTCCGTCCTCTCAAGAGTCTTCTCGGGCTGGTACATTAACACGCCCGTCACCCCCTCAAAACCAGCGGTAGTAGAACGACGTTGAGTTTGTCATGTAGAACCAAGAACCGGGGCCGAGGTAGTCCCTTAGGCTGCATTTGAAAACGATGCAAATGGAGTATAAATCCTGGTTTAGGGTAAATTTGCACTCTAATTCACTTTTATTTTTATTTGACAATATTACATTTATGCATTGATAAATGATAGAAAGCACATTTTCCAATGCATATTTATATTGATAATAAGATGTAAAAGTACATAAATAAAAAAGAAGTAAATTTGCATTCAAGTGGGTTTTTGGTAAAAAAAGGCATATGCTTTATTGGAATTCATTTTTGTGCTAAAAGTCTATTTGGTAAAATGGTAAATTTGTCAGTGAAAAACTAACCCAACTTTGCAATTTATATGAACCGTTTTACACTCTACATATTGACTTTAACACTTATTTGCATCATTCCCAAACACAGCCTTAGTAAAAATATCAACCAGCTGATTTGTGGATGAGAGATGGTGAATGAGCAAGGCATTGTTGGTCACTTGATCCTGGATGAAATGATAGTCGACCTCCACGTGCTTTGTGTGAGCATGATAAATCGAATTTGTAGCAAGATAGGTGGCGTCAATGTTGTTGCACCAAAGAACGGTAGGTGAGGAGAGAGGTATACGCAGCTCTTTTAATAGTGAAGTGAGCCAAACAATTTCTGCTGCGAGATAGGCAAGTGCTTGGAATTCTGCTTCCATGTTGGAGTGGGCGATGGTGCCTTCTTTGTGAACTCTCCAATTGATCAGATTTGTGACAAGGAAAACAGCCATACCGGCAATGGATTTTCTGTCACTGGGACAGCCTGCCCAATCAGCACCATAGTACCCATGAACTAATAAGCCACCAGTAGAGAGAAAGAGTAAAGCATGATCAATGGTTCCTTTTAAATAACAAAGAATGCGTTTTACAAAGCTCTAATAAATATCAATGGTTTGTTGAAGAAATTGACAAGCTTTGTTCACACTAAAAGCAATATCTGGCTGGGTAATTGTGTAGTACAACAGAGAGCCAACAATGCTACGATATTCAAAGGGATCATCAAGAGGTTGTCCTTCATACTTGGAAAGAGAGAGAGATGTGCAAGCAAAGGCATAGAAACTAGTTTGGAGCCTTCAAGGTGACACCGGTGAATGAGGTCTAGAATATATTTGCGTTATGAGAGTAGTAGGTCCATTGGGGTAGAATGAGCTTCTATACCAAGAAAATAATCCATGATCTTTAACAGCAAATGAAGAGGCAAGATGAGAAGTAAACAAAGAGAGAGAGAGAGAGAGAGAGGAGTCATTAATGCTAGTAAGCAGTAAGTGAAGGGATGAGAGATCCATAATATGGACGCCCAAATCTTGCGGAATAAGGTGAGTGAATTTCAAAAAAAAATTTCTCCCTTTCAACTGTGAATCAAATTCCTTATTTAGAAAATCATATTTTCAAGAATCAATCTTGAACCATAAACTGACCAGATCTGAACCAAAAGGAGTAGGAGGGAGGTATACCTGATACAGAGAAATATTATCTCTCAATGAAGGTGTTCACGCCCAAGGAAGGATCGAAAAACTGCTCCCACTAAAGATGGCACAGTGTAGGATGGAGCAGAATCAGCAGTGTTCTTCTCCAAGAACTCTGTCCTTCGCAAGAAACAGCAGGATGGCACGTGAGCACAACTTCCTATCAATTCTTTCTCAAAGAACTGATGACAAGATCGAATCTTGATTTTTTCACAGAGTTGGAGATCGAACTAGATGTCTGGCAGCTGTAGGAAGGAGGCGGCAAGAAAGATTTTCACAGGGATTGCATAAATCTTTCTTCTGGGATTTCAACTCTAAAGAGAATGTGAGTAATCTATCTCTAAAGGTTGCCGCCCCCTCCTTCTTTTGTAATCCTAAAATATCAGCTCCTAATCCAATTAGGAACTGCTGATCCCAATCATATTTGGATCAGACATCCTTTTAGATGATAAGGATAAACCCTTATCTTATCTGCAGATTAGATCTGCTTTCTCTTAATCTCATTAGGAGGTTTCTAGATCTGAATCATATTCAGATCTGGACTCTCTAAGTGGATAGGGTTAAGACCCTATCCTATCTGCTGATCCATCTTAGAATTCACCCATATTTAACTTATTAAACTAGTCCAGTTCGAAATGGGCTTTAGGCCCATTAAGCTTATGTACTCACTTAGCCTTCCTAACTGCTACCCAGTTGGGCTTCCTTGTATGGCGTGGGACCCAAGCATTGATCTACACATCAGCCACATGGGTTTGGCCCAGCCTTTATTACAAAGCCTGGCTGAATACACTGTTATGGACGGTGCACCCCCTGAAACCCGTCAAATGGGCTCTATGGGCCCAACACTTACCCTAAGTGATCCTTGGGCCAAGCCACCTTGTAACACTCAGGGACTGTGGGCAGATGCAAGATTAGCCTATCAGGCATTACCCTCAATGGTCTTACACTTAACCTCTCAGCCCATAATGATCAAACACTACCCGACAAGAGAGGACCTCTCCCTCGGCTGCAAGGAACAGTGTTGCACTCTCTGCTTATATGGATCCCATAATATATATACTTTTATATCTCATATAAAATATACTTTGCAAAACAAATCTCAACAATTGAAATCGGCTACCGGCAGTCTTGGTTTCCATTAGTGAGAGCGCATCCCCGATCATTACCTTTGTCCGACAAAGGGGTTGATCCTGTCACTATGATCACCCACTCAGATGAATTCTCAGACAGTCCCAACATACCCAGGTTTTGACCCCCGCTAGGGATCTCACTGATTGGTATATCAAAGACAGCCCAATCCGACACCTAGTGTAGTATCATAATCGAGTCTAGGGGTCGGGTGTAACTTTCCAGTTTTTCCCATCAATCTCCAAGGTTTAGGGCAATACTGAAAATCTGGTCCAGTTCAAAGATTCAATTAATCCTACACTGTATGTGCCTAGGGTCTCACCCTGGTAGCTGAGACAGGCCACCCCAACCGACTTGGTGGCACCACAGTGTCAGCCTTGTCAGGATAGATCTCCCTAGATCGACCCACTGGCTGTGAACATTCTAAACTAACACGAGTCTCATTAAGTGTCCAGTTTAAGGGTATTACACAGAAAACATACCAAGGGAACATGAATCAAATATGCACTTTTATTCATTTACAATAAACTCATAAAGTACATCATTCTGATTGAAGCTAAGGGCATACAAAACTGTCTAACAGTAAGTCATCTTTATAAACAAGCAGATACATAAGAATGCCACCATGATCATAAATAAAGAGAGAAGAATCTGAATTGGAGGCCAGAAAACTGAACTTAACTAATTTGAACTAAGCTTGGAAAACCAAGCCCGGGGCACTTATTTTAAGCCTAAGAGAGCCTTTTTCAACTTGCAAACATGAGAGGGGTATCAAGGATCCTCAAAGACTTGGGGTTGATGCATATAGACAGTTTCATTAAGTCTCCATGCAAAAAAGCATTACTAATATCAAGTTGTTGAATTTTCCAACCTTTGTTAAGTGCAATATTGATAATAGTACGAATAGTAGTTGGTTTGACAACTGGGCTGAATGTATCCCCTACATCAATACCTGGTTGTTGAGAGAATCCTTGAGCAACCAATTTGGCCTTGTATCATTGAATGGTACCATCAGAATTTTGCTTAATTCGAAAAGCCCACTTAGATTCATGTGAGACTCATAGGGCACAAGAGTCCAAGTACCATTTGCCATAAGAAGCATCAAATTCCTTGCACATAGTTCTTCTCCATTCAACCTGTTTATTTGCCTGAGAGAATGAAGTCGATTCAGTAGGCAATGAAGAATAATGTATAAGTAATGCTTTGGACAAGGGGTGTCATGTGTAGATGCACGGGACTAGGATCCCATAGTCATGGCATGAGACCAAACTGGTTTCAGAATTTTGCTTAATTTGAAAAGCCCACTTAGAGATAAGGACATTCATGTGAGACTCATAGGGCACAAGAGTCCAAGTACCATTTGCCATAAGAAGCATCAAATTCCTTGCACATAGCTCTTCTCCATTCAACCTGTTTATTTGCCTGAGAGAATGAAGTCGATTCAGTAGGCAATGAAGAATAATGTATAAGTAATGCTTTGGACAAGGGGTGTCATGTGTAGATGCACGGGACTAGGATCCCATAGTCATGGCATGAGACCAAACTGGTTTCAGAATTTTGCTTAATTTGAAAAGCCCACTTAGAGATAAGGACATTCATGTGAGACTCATAGGGCACAAGAGTCCAAGTACCATTTGCCATAAGAAGCATCAAATTCCTTGCACATAGCTCTTCTCCATTCAACCTGTTTATTTGCCTGAGAGAATGAAGTCGATTCAGTAGGCAATGAAGAATAATGTATAAGTAATGCTTCGGACAAGGGGTGTCGTGTGTAGATGCACGAGACTAGGATCCCGTAGTCATGGCATGAGACCAAACTGGTTGGGAAGCCAGTTGAGCATCTCTCGTGATGGAATCCATTGATCTCATCTTGGGCTCGAGAGGAGGAAAGATCTAGTGCTATACTAGGGGAAGGGTCAGGGTAGCCGTGGTTCTGGTGGAGTAGTAGGAGGAAGTAAGTGTATGGGTGGACTAATGGAGGGAGCAGATGTAAAAGTGCCGGTGTAAGTGGTGGGAGAGGGTGAAGGGGTGATACTAGAAAATGGAAACACTATTTCATGAAAAATAACATCCTGATTGATAAGAACACGTCCAGTAAATGGATTGAGATAGTGATAGCATTTATGGGTTGGGTTGTATCCTAAAAAAAATGAGCAGACGAATGATATGTGGATTTTTGTTTACTAAATGGATGTAGGTATGGATAACAACTACAACCAAAGGCTTTTAAAATGTAATAGTTGGGTTGTTGTTTAAACACAAGCTAATACAATGAGGACCCATGGAGCATGTGTTAGACAGTTTATCTCCAAGGCTGACATTGATGTACCGCCAAGTTGGTCACGGTGGCTTGTCTCAGCTGCTAGGGTGAGACCTAAGGTACATGCAGTGTGGGTTTTCTTGAAGCCCTGAACCAGACCGAAATTCTAGTATTGCCCTGGACCTTGGAGATAGATGGGCAAAATTGGAATATTACACCTGACCCCTAGACTCGATTGTGGTACTACACTAGGTGTCAAATCGGGCTGTCTTTGATATGCCAACTAGTGAGATCCTTAGAGGGGGTCAAAACCTGGGTATGTTGGGACAATCTGAGAATTCATCTAAGTGGGTGATCATAGTGACATGATCAGCCCCTTTGTCGGACAAAGTGAATGATCGGGGATACACTCTCTCTGATGGAAACCTAAACTGCCGACAGTTGATTTCAATTGTTGAAATTTGTTTTTGCAAAATATATTTATATAAAGATACACACACACACACGCACACACACACACACATATATATATATATATATATATATATTATGATTTCAAAATGTTTGCAAAAGGTTTTAATTCCAGGGATCCATGTGAGTAGAGAGTGCAACATTGTACCTTGTAGTTGAGGGAGATGTGCTCTCTTGTCGGGCAGTGTTTGATCATTATGGGCTGAGAGGTTAAGTGTAAGACCATTGAGGGTAATACCTGATGGGCTAATCTTGCATTTTCCCACAGCCCTTGGGTTTTCATAAGGTGGTTAGACTCAATGACCATTTAGTGTAAATGTTGGGCCCATTAAGAGCCCATGGTGATGGACTCAGGGGTTCACTGTCTCCTACAGTGAATTCTGCCAGGCCTTGTAACAAAGGCTGGGTTGAACCCATGTGGCTGATGTGTAGATCAATATTTGGGTCCCACGCCAGACAAAGAGAGCCAACTGGGCAGCAAGTTAGGAGGTTAAGTGAGCACATAAACTTAATGGGCCTAAAACCCAATTCGATTTGGGTTATTTAGATTAATTAAATAGAGGCAAATCTGGGTTTGGATCAGCAGATAAGGATTTAGATTAGGAAACTCCTAATTTGATTATGATCAAACTGATCTTAAACTATAGATAAGATAAGGGATTATCCTCTTCACTTAAAGAGTCCATATCCAAATAAAGATTTGGATTAGGAAACTCCTAATGGGATTAGGAGATTCTCTCTTTAAGGCTATAAATAGAAGAGTAGGGCAGACCTCCATATACACACAATTCGCTAAATATAGAGAGAAAACTACACAGTTTGACTACTTTTGTCTTCTGCTCTTTTCTCCCCTGCTCTTGTCGCCCCTACCTAGTTCGATCTCCACTTTGTGGGAGTGATAAAGAACCGTTCTTGATATTGCTTATTGTTAGAAGAGGCAATCTGAAGTTGTGCTCACCAGCCCTCTACTACATTCTTGCTGAAGAATTTGCTTCTTGCTGAAGAGCCATCCTGTTGATTCTGCTTCACCTCACACTGTGTCATCTTGAGAGGGAGTAGTTTTTGGTTTTCTCCTTGGGCGTGAACACATTCATTGGAAGTTACTGTTACGGACCGTATCAGGTATATCCCTCACCTCCCTTTTGGTTTCAGATTTAGTCTGGTTTGGTTCAAGATTGATCATTGAAAATGTAGTTTTCTAAAATAGGGAATGCAATTCCTAGATGGGAGAGAGAAATTTTTGAAATTTCGCTCAACCTTCCTGTAGGGTTCGGCCATCCATATGATGAATCTCTCTTCCCTTCAGCATGGTGGTAGGCATGCGCTTGATAAGAAAGGTAGTCGTTTCACAAGATTGTAGGCAAAACATCAAATTTGTGAGCAAATGGGAAAAACCCAACAAAAACTGCTATAATCATCAAGAAACAAAATATAATAATGAAAGCCATTATGTGAATTAGAATCAACTAATTCAAGAGGAGATGGTGATCTATGATGAACATTAGAATATGATAGGCGATGACCCTTAGAAACTTGACAGTGGTGACAAAAAGTTGAAGAAGCTGCAACTGAAGTGGAACCAACTAAAGAAAGAATTTGCTAAACGACCTTGAAAGTTGAGTGCCCTAGACGATAATGTCATGATTCATAGGAATCAATTGTGTGAGACAATGCTGAAGGAGATGGTGTATTCAGAGGCAAGAGTTCATAGAGACCATTCTTATTGAGACCCCACATGATGAGGAGGCTCCTTGAGGATTGATCCTTCACCAAGAAAAAGAAGAGTGAAATTTAAAATATCAACAAATTTAATGACAGATAAAAATATTTTTAGTAATGTTAGGAACATGAAGAATAATGGTGAGATGAAATAATCTATTATTGATAGAGAAAGAAGAATGACCAACATGACACTGGGCCCAATGTACTTGGATCTCTAGTTTGCAAGTTGTTTAGATCAGCTATTATGTGATGAGATGAGAAGCTCCAGAGTCTGGATATCAAGCTGAATTTGTATTGGACTGAGAGTTATATGCTTGAAAAACTTGTGCCTTGACTGATGATTGTTTGCCCGTGAATGAAACATCAAAGCGACGATAGCATTGTAGGGTGGAGCCTCCTCGAAGCGACGATACCATAGCGCGATAGCACTATGGTAGAGCTTATTGTAGAGCTGACATCGAACTGCATTAGGATTTCCATTCTGGAAGTTCTTAAAGTTGCCTTGACCACCACACCCTCTGACCCATCCACAACCTCTATTGTTTTGAGGAAAGAAATTACGTTGCTGATTGGGGTCCATGGAAGGAGTGGGACTAAAGGGAGGTTGAGAAGCAGATTGTTTGCTTGCAACATTCACAAAAGAAGGATTCACCAATAATAAAAGAAATATGTTTGAGACATCCAAGCTTCATGATTCAACAATTGTCCAAACAAATCAGATAGAATAAGAGAAGAAAAATCCGATTTAGTGGTTACCGAGGTTTAGATGCAACAGGTAACTGTTGGGCTATATTTTTTAATTTTCCGAACATATTTGGTGATGGAGGAGGACCCTTTGTTGATGTTCATAAGTTGCACCTGTAGTTGGAGAAGTCGAGCTGGTGAGGGAGACGTAAAAGCCTCTTTGAGAGCCTTTCAGACATCCTTGGATGTTCTTAGGCCGACGACTTGATTGATGATATACTTTTTGTGAGAGAGGAAACAATAATCCAACTCATGGTGAGTTGATTTAGTTTGACCCCGGTAGAGTATTCATGAGTTCTAAAAACTGGTACAAATTGTGCTCTCCATGCAGCATAATTGTCACCTGTGAGTTTTATGGGTAAGAAGTGGGTGACGTTTAAGAAATTGAGAGTAGAAGAGAGAGAGGCTAATGTACTGGGAGAGAGAGCCGTTGATGGAGTTCTGGTTGAAGAGCTTTCTGACGCCATGATAGGCTCTCATAACATATATATACGAACAGAATAAAGATAAAAGAGAAGAAAAGACAGAGAGAGAGAGACTTGTGTAACAGCAAAACTGGCCCTCCTGGTTATTTTACAATATAAGAAATTATTTAGTTCAGGAGACTTCATTTCTTACTATTGTCTTGGTAATTATTCTTCACAATTGGGTATCCAAAGCTTAATGCACGTAAAGAATGAAATGTAGCAAAGTGTTGGATATGTATATATATATCCTTTGGTGGAAGCATGAAGTGGATGTTACCACTTTCTATTACTTTGTCTAAACAAGAATCTCTCTAGTACATATCTCACCAACCCGATCCAATCTCTAAGCCAGCAAAAAGCAGGCCCAACCAAACCTATTTTGGGCTAAGGAAGAGTGGCATTGTTATAAGAAGCATTGCAGACATTACATTTGTAATGGGGTTTGAGAACCATGCAGCCTCTGAACTAGAGACAGATGGGTCACTCTTGTTTCCTAGAATATCCGGTCCCCTAACCTGATCTGTTAGGGATTTGGGTATCTGTGGGGTTTACTTTGTTTGAATGGCAGTTTAGATTTCGTACCAGCTAATAATTCATATTATTAGTGGGTTCTTCTTTTTGGCTTCTTTTGTTATTATAACAGGTCTGGATATATAGAAAACATGGCATGATCACTTTGTGGTGATCTATCGAACACTATAAGTTCCTTTATTTAATTTTTCAAAGTTCAGACCTTGTGGGTTCTTTGCCATTAAAAGTTAGGTAGTTTAAAGAAAGAATGCCAGAGTGGAAGTTGTTGGTTACCATTAAAAGGTCCATAGGTCCATGCATGATTGATCCGTCACACTCAACCATATATTGATTGCTTCAATATAATTATAGAGGTTATTGTTTGGTGCAATGGTAAAATTTTAGCTTAATAAGTGTGAGAATTATATTAAAATGTGGGTTTGAGTCTCTCAGACCCTTGATGGTTGGGAATGAAATTACATTTAATTTTGTCAATTAGGTTCCATTTGTTTGTTATATATGCAAGTTTCATTTGCACTGATGTAAATGCATGGAAGTGCAAATGTGTTGAGTGTAAATTTTTGCTTCAGATTTTACCCTATCTTGTTTGATTGTGAGAAGTACCTATGTTGGAGTGCTTATTCAAATAAGCACTTATTTTGTGCTAAGATCACATCAATAATCACTTATTTATGTTTTGGAAATAAGCCCGAATAAGTGGTTATTCTTGAAGATAAGAACTTATTCAAGAACCCCACATTTTGATGACTTAAAGCACTTATTTCCTTTCTAGCCTGTCTTGGCCCACCATGTCATTTTTAAAATGTCTATACAACTGTTTTAAATAAGTGTTTGAGCTTAGGATAGGCACTTAATTGTTTATCGAATAAATACTCCCAAGCAGGGGTATGATAGGAATCAGAATATGCGGTCCCCATCACTTCAGGTGAGGGTGCAAAATCATGGTTGCAAACAAATGAATGCAAAACTGAGCCAGATGCAAAACCTTTATCTGATTCAGATTTGCATTGCAAACAAACATAACATAGCCTATATATTGATGATCAAGACCATTCATCAAATAAGGCCTTTTGAACGTGTTCGGCCCCTTTAGTCCACATCAACAGTCATCTCATATTTCAAAAGTAGTTTTCAAGTGATTTTAGCCATGAAAATTTTCAATTATTAATTTTTTTTTTAATTTGAAAATTGTAAATGTAATTGGGAGTGTGGACATAGAAGGAGCATCTTCAATTTTGAGTACCTCCAATTTTGAAATAATTTACCAGATAAAAGAAAAAGACTTGATATCTGGATTAAGGGGAGGCTTTATTTGTTTATAGACAAAAATAATTGATGATGAGCACATGGGGTGAAGAAAGAGGATTTTGGATATGGAGAATTTATGGAATGAAACAAACAGTTTCTAGGTGGAAGGTGAGCCAATATAACCCACACATGCGATCTTTCTTTTTCATTGTCTTATTGCATTATTTCTGTTATTTTTCTCCCGAATTCCTTGCAGTATGTTACATTTCTTTCTATTAGAAAAACAAAGGGAACAAATCACCCAATCATGAACCTAAGCTGGCTGTCAAATTGGATACAGAAAGAGGCAAAATCACATGACTTCACCTGTCATTTTTGGCCCAAGAAAAGTCTTATCCAGTCTAAAGGATGTCCCAAAACGATATTTTTAATTGTCAAATGAATTTAAATGGCTTAGACATTTTTTTCTAGTATGGGTTTATTTAGAGGAGTTTTAAGTCTTCATGGATTTGAGTGGGTGAGGTTGGTGTAAGTACATGTTGTTCACAACTCTGATTGGTGTGAAGGTATCAAGCCAGAATCATAGAAACACCCATGGCAATACACAGGTTGACACGGGTCCGTGACGAAGTCCATAACGCGCCATAGACCTGCGATGAACCCGTAACCCATCAAACACCCGTGATAAGCTCGAAGCCATTGCAGACCTATAATGGATGAAAACACCATCAACCAAAGTCGCTTGTAGCAGGACATCCAGCAGGATTAAGCAGGACACATCAGACAAGTTTTGACGTCATCCGTGCCACATCAATACAGGAGACCCGCGAAGGAAAGTAGCACACGTGTACTATGAGAATCCTCAGACAAAATGAAACTTTATCTGGAAAGATTTCATGAGACACATGGCGAAACCCTAATAGTGCCCCCTTAACAACCGACACCGAATCGAATATCTCCTTTCCAAATAGGAGTCAAACCCTTTTTGGCTCATTTCTTTTAGGCCTCAGGATCTCCCCTTATAAAAGGGGTGTGGATCATAACAAACAGACAATTCTATCAATAGAAGATCATAGCCTACCTTTGTTACCCGACTCCTAACCTTTCTTCTCCCTTTAAGGAAACCACCAAACTTAGCCTTATCACACCACTTACAGTTGGGATAAGCCTAATTTCTCCATTTGAAAGCATAACTTGAGTTTACAAGTAGGCCAAAAGATTCCATAGAATATGTTTAAAATGGGTTTAAATTGACCTTATAAGCAATCTTTTTTTCTTTGTCAAAGACCTTATAATTAGTCTAAAATCATGGTTTAGAAGGGTCACTTAAATAAATGCTTTTGACCACTTTACTTATCATATTTTTCTTAGTGTTAGGAGGGCTTTTATGTAGTGGCTTTTGACTTTGCAAGGCAGACCCCACACAAAAGCCTACAAGTTATGTTTGGTGAGAAACTCGGCTTTCATTCAGCCAAGAAATTGACTTTCTGTTCAAGCTCGTTTTAGTAGCCTCATCAAAGCGGTTAATCAGTGAAAACCAATCAAAACTGAAACCCTCCCAAATGGTCCCTTAGAGGGAAATAGGATATGATGTTTTTGACTCTAAGGCAGCATTTGGAAGGAGTACAGATACAAATATGTAGAGTACAAAACCTTGTATTTTGTACTGTTTTGTATGTATTTGTAGTTTCTTTTTATTCTTCATCTATTCAAAAGTATTTCGAGACGCATAGTCCGAGGGAGGGAGGAATGGAAGATGCTACCATTGTAATGCTAGCAATGTTCTTCGACAAATGAGGGTCTATTGGATGGCGGTGACTAAATGCCAATCTGATGAAAATAAATGCTTTCCACTGTTATCTTTACTACACTGTCCAATCAGTCCAGATACTTGCCTTGGTAAAAAATAGCCGATATATAAATATCGGCTATTCTCTGAGTGTGATCTCTCTCTAAAACTTGGGTACTTTAAGAGAATAAGTAAATAGCCTGGGGCATATCATATCGGTAATGGCCAATATGCATGATACACACTATGTTTATCTCTGTTAGATAGTGTATGCCCTTAACTCCAATTAGCTTGATGTACATTATGACATTTATTGTAAATGAATAAAGTACATATTTGACTCATGTTATTGTGGTGTGTTTCTGTGTAATACCCTTAAACTGGACACATGTGAGACTCGTGTTAGTTTAGAACCTTCACAGTCGTTGTATAGATCTAGGGAGATTTATCCTGCCAAGGCTGACACTGATGTGCCGCCAAGTTGGTTGGGGTGGCTTGTCTCAGCTACCAGGTTGAGACCTGAGGTGCATGCAGTGTGAGTTTTCTTGAAACCCTGAACCGGACCAAAATTCCAGTATTGCCCTGGACCTTGGAGATAGATGGGCAAAATTGGAATGTTACACCTGATCCCTAGACTCGATTATGGTACTGCACTAGGTGTTGGATTGGGCTGTCTTTGATATGAAGTGATGAGAGATCCATCCCATGGACGCCCAAAGATAGCGGAATAAGGGGCAAATTTCAAAAATTTTTCTCTCCCTTCAATTGGGAATCACATTCCCTATTTAGAAAATCATATTTTCAAGGATCATTCTTGAACCTTAAACTGAACCAGATCTGAACCAAAAGGAGTAGGAGAGAATTATACCTGATACGGAGAAGTAGTATCTCCCAATGGAGGTGTTCACACCCAAGGAAGGATAAAAAAACTGCTCCCACTGAAGATGGCGCAGTACAGGATGGAGCAGAATCAGCAGTGTTCTTCTCCAAGAACTCTGTCCTTTGTAAGAATCAACAGGATGGTATGTGAGCACAGCTTCCTTTCAATCATTTCTTAAAGAACTGATGTCAAGATCCAATCTTGACTTCTCCCACAACTGGAGATCGAACTGGCAAACAGGGCGGCAAGAGCAGGGAGGCGGCAAGAGAGTATTCGCAAGGTGCAGAGATCTCTCTTCTTGTGATTTCAGCACTAAAGAAAGACAGATGTTGTGTGTCTCCTCAAGGCTACCGCCCCCTCCTTCTTTTGTTAACCTAAAAAGATTAGCTCCTAATCCAATTAGGAGCTGCTTATCCAAATCATATTTGGATAAGACCCCTTTTAGGTGATAGGATAAACCCTTATCTTATCTGCAGATTAGATTAGCTTTCTCCTAATCTCATTAGGTGGTTTCTAGATCTGAATCACATTCAAATCTGGACTCTCTGAGTGGATAGGGTCAAGACCCTATCCAATCTACTAATTCTATCTCAGAATTCGCCCCTTTAATTAGCTAAATAAATAGCCCAGTTCGAAATGGGCTTTAGGCCCATTAAGCTTATGTACTCACTTAACCTTCCTAACTGATGTCCAGTTGGGCTTCCTTGTATGGTGTGGGACCCAAGCATTGATCTACACATCAGCCACATGGGTTCGGCCCAGCCTTTGTTACAAGGCTTGGCCGAATACACTATTATGGACAGTGCACCCCCTGAAACCCATCAAATGGGCTCTATGGGCCCAACACTTACCCTAAGTGGTCCCTGGGCCATGCCACCTTGTAACACCCAGGGACTGTGGGCAGATGCAAGATTAGCCCATCAGGTATTATCCTCAATGGTCTTACACTTAACCTCTCAGCCCATAATGATCATACACTGCCCGACAAGAGAGGACCTCTCCCTCGGCTGCAAGGAACAGTGTTGCACTCTCTACTTGTATGGATCCCGGGAATTAAAACCTTCTTGCAAACATTTTAGAAACAATAGTATATATACTTTTATATCTCATATAAAATATATTTTGCAAAACAAATCTCAACGATTGAAATTGGCTGCTGATAGTCTTGGTTTCCATCAGTGAGAGTGCATCCCCGATCATTTCCTTTGTCCGACAAAGGGGTTGATCTTGTCACTATGATCACCCACTCAGATGAATTCTCAGACAGTCCCAACATACCCAGGTTTTGACCCCCGCTAAGGATCTCACTGATTGGTATATCAAAGACAGCCCAATCCGACACCTAGTGCAGTATCATAATCGAGTCTAGGGGTCGGGTGTAACATTCCAGTTTTGCCCATCAATCTCAAAGGTCCAGGGCAATACTGAAAATCTGGTCCAGTTCAAAGGTTCAATTAATCCTACACTGTATGTGCCTAAGGTCTCACCCTGGTAGCTGAGACAGGCCACCCCAACCGACTTGGTGGCACCACAGTGTCAGCCTTGTCAGGATAGATCTCCCCAGATCGACCCACTGGCTGTGAACATTCTAAACTAACACGAGTCTCATTAAGTGTCCAGTTTAAGGGTATTACACAGAAAACATACCAAGGGAACATGAATCAAATATGCACTTCTTTGGATTCCCTACAGTGAGTTACACGCATGAGTTGAAGCCCCGGAGTCAATACACCAGGATGTAGAAGCTACCAATAAATTGGTTTCTATAACACAAGTTTTGAAGTTACCTTTCTTGGATTCCAGGTAGGCAGGACAATTCCTTTTCCAGTGGCCGGTTTTCTTGCAGAAGTGACCGGCATCTGATGCTTTGTCTTTCTTCTGCTTCTTGCCTTTAGTGGCTTTCTCCGGAGGCTTCTTTGCCTTCCTCTTTCTCTTGCCGGTCTTGCCTGCTTCAACAAGCATGGCTACAGGCTCATCCTTTCTAATCAGTTCTTTAGCTCTTTGCAACATATTGCTGAGCTCTTGCAAGCTGACATTCAGCTTGTTCATGTTATAGTTCATGATGAACGGATTAAAGGAAGGAGGCAAAGAATTAAGGATAACATCTATCTGGGTTGCATGTTCCAGACCGGATCCAAGAGCCTCTAGTTCGTTGATGTATCCCATCACCCGAAGACAATGGTCGTGAACTTGTTGACCCTTGGACATTTGTGCGGTCATGAACTGTTTCAAGACCTTTTGTCGAGTAGAACAATTATGCTCCTCATACATTGTCCTGAGACTGTCCAATATGTCTTTGGCATGTTCGATTTGATCGAACTGCCTCTGTATCGGGTTGTCTAAGGAGGCAATGATGTAACACCGGGCAAGGGAGCTTTTCTCCTCCCATTCTTGATAGTCTCTCCTTCGGGCCTCAGAAGCCCTATCACCCAGACGCTCCGGGGCAGGATTCTTTGCCACTTTGTCCAGCTTTTTAGAAGCTAGGACCAGCATAAGTTTCCTATACCAGTCAGCAAAGTTTGGGCCCTTCAACTTGTTGTCATCAAGCAGTTTTGCAAATGATCCGTTTGCTATTTTCTGATAAAAGAGCAAACATCAGTCCACAACCTAATTTGATTCATGTTCATTTCATAGATATGGATTTTAATCTACGTTCGATTTCCATTTATTCGTCTCTGAGATTTCCCTCCTTCCTCAGTGACGGAGACTACGGGTTGTCTCAGTGAGTGCTTACCCATCATGTTCATGAACGCCAAGGTACCATGAGAGAGTTCTCATTTTCTGGTGAAGCCCCTCCCACATCGGTCTATGACGCTCCTATCATCTTTTGAAACACTCAAACAAGCCCAACAACAAATGGATAGCCCATTTTCTGGTGCGTTTCCTCATTACTGAAGGACCCATCCTCATGCTAATGATGGAAGGCCTTTAGAGAGTTCATCATATGAATCTCCCTATCACATGCACTCATATTAGCCGGAGGGAACAGTTAATTACGCCCTAGTTCTTATTTTAGGTCAAACCAAAGTGGCACCCACTGACTTTCATAAAGCCAGATTTCGGTGGGCCTAAATCGGCTAGGGTTCCGCACGTAACCTCTCGATGAGGTGTGGGGCCCACCACTGAGGGAGGTCATCCAATGACCAAAAGGGACACCATGGCAATGATGTGCATTCAGCCATGGTGTGCGCAAGAGCCATTGTCGATGGAGCATGGGCCAAGTACTTATGGCCCATGTACGTAGCACATCACACATCCATACATCACATGCAGGGATAAATTGATCCAATCAATTAACCATCTGTAAAGCCCATTTGAAGCCCATTTTAAATCCATAATATTAACCATTAATATTATCTAGGTATATGGGCCGAATGGTTCAACCCATATAGCTTTAAATGTTAAGTGGGCTTTCAGCAGTTTTACCCTTTTAAAACTGGGCCTTTACAGGTTGGGCCGAATTAACCATTCAATTAAACACCAATCCTTAGGCCCATTAGTGGGAAAATTAGGGCTGAATTTCAGCCTTGATTAAACCCTAGATTTGGTTCAAATAGTTTGAACCAATCTTGTTTCGAATGGGTCTAGGGTTTGATCTTTAATTCAAGAAAATAATCTGAAATTAAATACTGATAAAAGAAAAACAAGAATCAGTCAAACAGGGCTGTTCGCACAATCCACCTTGCAAAACAGAGGTTAGATCATAGTTTGCAGTTTCACAAATTGCAAATCGCAGATTGCAGTTCTCCCATCTGCAAAATCTTCTTCTCTGCGAAATCTCCTTTTCTGCGCCGCCCTCTTCGATCCAAAAAAAAATAAATAGAAATTCTATTTATATTAATAATTACATCAGATCGAATACCTATACATTGAGTCTAAAAAAATAAAAAAAAAATTATTTATAGACCAAAAATAATTCAAGAACTGCAAAAACGCAGGTTCCCTGCGCAAATCAAGATTTCGATCTCCTTTTGTACAAATAGCCCATAAATCAAGAAAATCATAAAGAACAATTCTAAATATTAATCAGATTTATGTAAAATTAATTTCAGATTATTCGCCCATTAATTTAGGGAACAGATTTCCCAAAACCCATATCTGCGCAAATCGGGTAGAACACCTTCTGCCCATTTGCGCAGGTTCAGATCTGAAACAAACTGGTTCAAGATTTGAACCATGGCTCTGATACCACTGAACGGATGAGAGATCCATCCCATGGACTCCCAAAGATTGCGGAATAAGGGGCGAATTTCAAAAATTTTTCTCTCCCAACAGCTAGGAATCACATTCCCTATTTAGAAAATCATATTTTCAAGGATCATTCTTGAACCTTAAACTGAACCAGATCTGAACCAAAAGGAGTAGGAGAGAATTATACCTGATACGGAGAAGTAGTATATACACTTTTATATCTCATATAAAATATATTTTGCAAAACAAATGTCAACGATTGAAATCGGCTGTCGGTAGTCTTGGTTTCCATCAGTGAGAGTGCATCCCCGATCATTACCTTTGTCCGACAAAGGGGTTGATCCTGTCACTATGATTACCCACTCAAATGAATTCTCAAACAGTCCCAACATACCCAGGTTTTGACCCTCGCTAAGGATCTCACTGATTGGTATATCAAAGACAGCCCAATTCGACACCTAGTGCAATATCATAATCGAGTCTAGGGGTCGGGTGTAACTTTCCTGTTTTGCCCATCAATCTCAAAGGTCCAAGGCAATACTGAAAATCTGGTCCAGTTCAAAGATTCAATTAATCCTACACTGTATGTGCCTAGGGTCTCACCCCGGTAGCTGAGACAGGCCACCCCAACCGACTTGGTGGCACCACAGTGTCAGCCTTTTCAAGATAGATCTCCCCAGATTGACCCAATGGCTGTAAACATTCTAAACTAACACGAGTCTCATTAAGTGTCCAGTTTAAGGGTATTACATAGAAAACATACCAAGGGAACATGAATCAAATATGCACTTTTATTCATTTACAATAAACTCATAAAGTACATCATTCTGATTGAAGTTAAGGGCATACAAAACTATCTAACATGATATGCCAATTTGTGAGATTCTTAGAGGGGGTCAAAACCTGGGTATGCTGGGACAGTCCGAGAATTCATTTGAGTGGGTGGTAATAGTGATAGGATTAGCCCCTTTGTCAGACAAAGTGAATGATCAGGGAAATGCACTCTCTTTGATGGAAACCTAAACTGCCGGCAGTGGATTTCAAATGTGTTTGAAATTTGGTTTTAAAAAATATATTTATATAGATATATACTTATATATTATGTTTTTACAAGTTGTTTGCAAAAGGATTCAATTCCCAGGATCCATGTAAGTAGAGTGTGCAACATTGTACCTTGTAGTTGAGGAAGAGGTCCTCTCTTGTCGGGCAGTGTTTGATCATTATGGGCTAAGAGGTTAAGTGTAAGACCATTGAGGGTTATACCTGATGGGCTAATCTTGCATTTTCCCACAGTCCTTGGGCCTTCATAAGATGGCTGGACCCAATGACCATTTAGTGTAAATGTTGGGCACATTAAGAGCCCATGGTGATGGACTCAGGGGTTCACTGTATTCAACAGTGAATTCGGTCAGTCCTTGAAACAGAGGCTAGGCTGAACCCATGTGGCTGATGTGTAGATCAATGATAGGGTCCCACACCATACAAAGAATGCCAAGCTAGCCAACATTAAAAAGAAGTGAGCCTGAAAGCTTAATGGGCCTAAAGCCCATTTTGATCTGGGTTAATCGGATTATTAAATAGGGGCGAATCTGGGTATGGATCAACAGGTAAGGTTAAGAGGTTAACTCTTATCAACTTAAAGAGTCCAGATCCAAATAAACATTTGGATCAGGGAACTCCTAATTTGATTAGGAATAGTTGATCTTGATTTGCAGATAAGATAAGAGATTATCCTTATCACTTAAAGAGTTCAGATCCAAATAATGATTTGGATCAAGAGACTCCTAATCAGATTCGGAGTTCATCTCTTTAAGGCTATAAATAGAGAGCAGGGCGAATTTGAAAAACACAGAACACAGAAGACAACTCAGTTTGATTGTTTCTGCCTTCAGTTCTTTTTATCTCTGCTCTTATCGCCCGACCCTATTCGATCTCCATTTGTTGGAACTGATCAAGAGTTAATCTTGATATTGTTTCTTGCTAGAAAAAACAATTCTGAAGCTAGGCTCACTACCCCATTCGATTCTTGCTGAAGAACTACCTGTTGATCCTGCCTCATCCTAAGTTGTATCATCTTTAGTGGAGGGAGGATTTGGTACACTCTTTGGGCGTGAACACCTATGTTGGGAGGAGATTTTTGCGTAGATTCCGTATCAGGTATATCCCTTCCTAATCTTGGTTTCAGATTTGGTTCGGTTTGGTTACAAGAACGAACCTTGAAAATGTAGTTTTCTAAATTGGGAATACGATTCCTAGATGGGAGTAAAGAAATTTTTGAAATTTCACCCAACCTTCCTGCAAGGTTTGGTCATCCATATGATGGATCTTCCATCCCTTTAGTGGTACCAGAGCCAGGTTCATGTCTTGAACCAAATTAGATCAGATTTGGATATGGGCAAATGGGCAAAAGGCGTTCTACCCGATTTGCACAATTAGCCTTTTTTTTTTTTTTCTGGGAATTGGTTCCCAAATTATAGGCGAATGATCTAGAAAATAAATCTTTATTATGTTGTTATATTTATAGAATTGTTTTATGAATATTTCTTGAATTCTTGGGCTGCACCTGTGATGGAGATCGAATCTTTTTGGTGCTAAGATTGGCACACCCTACTATTTCTTTTCTATTCAATTTGGCATGTAAATATTTTTTTTAGACAAATTGTATAGGAATTTGATGTGATGTAATAATAGAAAAATTAGGTTTTTCTATTTTATTTTCATCTAGAGATTTCTGGAGTGCGCAACAGAGGAGAAGAAGATTTCGCAGAAAAAAGTTCTACGATCTGCAATTTTGTAGATATCGATTCTGCAATCTGCGATTAATTTTTCTTTGCAGGTTTGCAGGATGTCCAAGAAAATCATAGTGCAGCCCTCTGATTTCATTTTCTTGATAATATTGATTATCTGGATTTAATTTATTTTTCAGATCATTATTCTTGAATTAAATCTTGAACTGGACACCAAATCTTGGGCTGATTTGTACCAGATTTGGTCCAAACTGGTTGGACTGAATTCTTGGTTAGATGGGTTAATGGCTCACTTCAAGTTTTAATTCGGCCCACCTCTATAAAACCCAGTTTTAATATGTTAAAAATGCATCAACCTTGTTTTAGCTATATAGGTCGAACTGTCTTTTGCAGTACAACCCATATACCTAGATAATGTTATATGATAATGTTATGGGCTCTATTGAGCTGATACTAATTTAATCTAATTAATTAAGGGTTTGGCAAACATTTTAAATGATTGGATCAATTTATTTCATGCATGTGATGTATGGATGAGTGATGTGCTATGTACATGGGCCATAAGAACTTGGCTCATGATAATTCAATAGTGGCTCTTTCGCACACCATGGCTGAATGCACATCATTGCCATGGTGTCCATAAGATCATTGGATGATCTCCCTGCTTGATGGGCCCCACATCAGCTTCCTCCCCAAGAGGAACCGTGCAAAACCCTAGCCATTTAGGGCCCATTTAAATCTGACTTTGAGAAAGCCAGTGGGAGCCACTTTGGTTTGACCTAAATCAGAACTAAGGCGTAATATTTCATTCCCTCTAGTGAAATATAAGTGCATGTGATAGGGAGATTCATATGATGAACTCTCTAAAGGCCTTCCATCATGAGAATGAAGATGAATCCTTCAGTATTGAGGAGATGCACCATAAAATTGGGCTATCCATTTGCTGCTGGATCTATTGGATTGTTTAATAAGATGATAAGGGCATCATAGACCGATGTGGGAGGGGCCTATCCTAAAATGGAAGACTCTCTCATGGTACCTTGGCATCCACGAATATGATGGGAAAACACTTACTGGATAGAAAGGTTTAACCTAAAATGGCAATGAACCTTGTTTGACAGAGGCCAAAGGGAAAGCTCATAAGATGAGTGGATATGATTCTTCACAGAAGGTGGTGGGGTTATGCAGCTGAAATAGTTGGCTCATGCATTGTATGTAGTTTCCCACATTTCCAGAGACATAGTTCGCAATCTCCGTCAGTGAGATAGGAGGGAAATCTCAGAGATGAATAAATGGAAATGGAATGTAGATCAAAAGCCATTTCTATGTAGATAGCATGAACCAAATCAGGTTGTGGACTAATATTTGCTTTGCCTTTTATCAGAAATGGCAAACAGACAATTGCTAAACTGTTGGACGATAATAAGCTTAAGGGCCCTTATTACACTCACAGGTTTTGTAACGTTATACTGGCTCTGATGTCCAAGAAATTGGACAAAGTTGCTAAGAACCCTACTCCGGATCATCCGAGTGATAGGGCTTCTAAGGTCCACAGGAGGGAAGATCAAGAATGGGAGGAGAAAAACTCTCTTGCCCGGTGCTATACCATAGCCTCCTTAGACAACCAGATACTGTGGCAGTTCGATCAGATCGAAGTGTCCAAGGATATCTTGGATAGTCTAAGGACCATGTATGAAAAATAGAATTGTTCTACTCGTCAAAATGTCCTAAAGCAGTTTATGATCGCACAAATGTCCAAGAACCAGCTAGTTCATGACCATTGTCTTAAAATAATGGGATACATTAATGAACTGAAGGCTCTTGGATCTAGGTAGATCATGTCACCAAAGTTGATATCATCCTGAACTGTTTGCCTCTTTCCTTCAATCAGCTCATAATGAACTATAATATGAACAAGCTAAATGTTAGCCTTCAGGGACTCAGCAATATGTTGTAGAGGGCCGAAGAATTGATAAAGAAGGATGAACCCATAGCCATGCTTGTTGAAGGTGGAAAATCGAGCAAGAAAAATAGGAAGGCAAAGAAGAAACCTTAGAAGAAAGTTAGCAAGGCAAAAAGGAAGAAGAAAGACAAAGCATCAGATGCTTGTCACTTTTGCAAGCAGACCGACCATTGGAAGAGGAATTGTCCTCAGTACCTGGAGACCAAGAAACAAGATAATTTCGAATCCTTTATCATAGAAACCAATATGTTGGTCACTTTTGCTTCCTAATGTATTGACTTCGGGACTTCTACTCATGCATGTAATACAGTGCAAGGGTTCAGGACAAGTAGAAGACTGAGTGACGGAGAAGTGATTCTTTACTTGGGGACTTCTACAAGTGTTGCAACTACAACCAAAGGAACCGTAGAATTGTATTTCAAAGAAGGAATTATTACATTAAAATATTGTCTTTGTGTACCCAATTTGAGAAGAAATTTGATTTATGTTTCAAAACTGTGTGGATGGTTATTCTGTTCTTTTTAGTAATGTGATTACTATTAAAAGGAATAACAAATTCCTCACATATGGAGAACTTGAGAATGGTCTCTATGTTCTCCATCCTTATCTAGAAACAAACATAACCAAAACTATGTCAGATAATATCCCCAAGAAAAGAAGTGATACAGTTAATCCCACGTGCTTGTGGCCTTACCGACTTAGCCACATTAACATAGATCATATCACAAGGTTGGTAAGTGATGGCCCTTTGGATTTTCTAACTGTAGAAGATCTTCCAACCTGTGAACCTTGCCTTCAGGGTAAGATGACAAAACAACCATTTACCGATAAGCCTGAAAGATCAATAGGCATACTTGACCTTATACATATTGATGTATGTGGTCCCATGAATGTTAGGACACGTAAACAACACATTTATTTCATAACATTTACCGATGTTCATTCACAATATGGTTACGTGTACCTAATGAGACATAAGTTTGAATAATTTGAAAAGTTCAAAGAGTTCAAGCAAGAAGTTGAGAAATAGTTGGGGAGACACATTAAGGCCCTTCGATCAGATTGATGAGGCAAATATCTCTCTGGCGAATTCAGGGACTACTTAAAGGAAAATGGGATAGTATCACAACTAGCTCCTCTTGCTAAACCATAGTTAAATGATGTGTTAGAGAGGAGGAACCGAACTTTATTGGATATGATCCGATCACTTCTTGTACACTCGTAATTACCTACATCCTTTTGGGGTTACATATTAGAGACTACGATATACGTGCTGAACCGGGTCCCAACCAAATCCGTTTTGAAGACTTCATATGAGCTTTGGAACAATAAGAAACCAAGTGTAAGAGACTTGAAGATTTGGGGTTGTCCAACACATGTTAAAAGAACAACTGCTAACAAATTGGAATCTAAGACCAGTCGTTGCCTATTTATAGGTTATCCCAATGGCTCTATAGGGTATTTATTCTATGACCCAGGAGAGCAGAAGGTGTTCTGTAATTAAAATGGCCATTTCTTGGAGGAAGATTACATCCTGAACAATCATGGTCAGGAAGTTGTTCTTGATGAGGAGAGCTCAGGGGTAGTGGGAGATGTCCTACAAGCTCCAGATAATAACCAACCTAGGAGATCTACCTGGGTATCCAGGCCTCCAGTTCGTTACGGCTATGACCAAGAAAGTTAGTTGGTGGAAGTCACGACCAGTGAGGAGGATCCCGTAACTTACATGGCAGCTATGTTGGACATAGATTCCTTGAAGTGGATAGATGCCATGAGAGCTGAGATGGACTCAGTGGAGACCAATGGAGTCTGGACTCTAGTAGATTCGTCCCTTGGGGTAAAAGCAACTGGTTGCAAATGGATCTATAAGAGGAAGATGTTAGATAGTTTTGTATGCCCTTAGCTTCAATCAGAATGATGTACTTTATGAGTTTATTGTAAATGAATAAAAGTGCATATTTGAATCATGTTCCCTTGGTATGTTTCTGTGTAATACTCTTAAACTAGACACTTAATGAGAGTCGTGTTAGTTTAGAATGTTCACAGCCAGTGGGTCGGTCTGGGGAGACCTATCCTGATAAGGCTGACACTATGGTGCCACCAAGTTGGTTGGGGTGGCCTATCTCAGCTACCAGGGTGAGACCCTAGGCACATACAGTGTATGATTAATTGAATCTATGAACTGGACCATATTTCCAGTATTGCCCTGGACCTTGGAGATTGATGGGCAAAACTGGAAAGTTACACCCAACCCCTAGACTCGATTATGATACTGCACTGGGTATCAGATTGGGCTGTCTTCGATGTACCAATCAGTGAGATCCTTAGCGGGGGTCAAAACCTGGGTATGTTGGCACAGTTTGAGAGTTCATCTGAGTGGGTGATCATAGTGACAGGATCAGCCCCTTTGTCGGACAAAGGTAATGATCGGGGATGCACTCTCACTGATGAAAACCAAGACTGCCGGTAGCCGATTTCAATCATTGAGATTTGTTTTGTAAAGTATATTTTATATGAGATATAAAAGTATATATATTATGGTTTCTAAAATGTTTGCAAGAAGGTTTTAATTCCCGGGATCCATATAAGTAGAGAGTGCAACACTGTTCCTTGCAGCCGACGGAGAGGTCCTCTCTTGTCGGACAGTGTATGATCATTATGGGCTGAGAGGTTAAGTATAAGACCATTGAGGATAATACCTGATGGGCTAATCTTGTATCTGCCCACAATCCCTGGGTGTTACATGGTGGCTTGGCCCAGGGACCTCTTAGGGTCAGTGTTGGGCCCATAGAGCCCATTTGACGGGTTTCAGGGGGTGCATTGTCCATAACAGTGTATTCGGCCAGGCCTTGTAACAAAGGCTGGGCCGAACCCATGTGGCTGATGTGTAGATCAATGCTTGGGTCCTACGCCATACAAGGAAGTCCAACTGGGTAGCAGTTAGGAAGGTTAAGTGAGTACATAAGCTTAATGAGCCTAAAGCCCATTTCGAACTGGACTTATTTAATAAGTTAAATATGGGCAATTTCTTAGATGGATCAGCAGATAGGATAGGGTCTTAACCCTATCCACTCAGAGAGTCCAGATCTGAATATGATTCAGATCTAGAAACCTCCTAATGAGATTAGGAGAAGGCTGATCTAATCTGCAGATAAGATAAGGGTTTATCCTTATCACCTAAAGAGAGGTCTGATCCAAATATGATTTGGATCAGTAGCTCCTAATTAGATTAGGAGCTGATCTTTTAGGGTTACACAAGAAGGAGGGGGCGACAGCCTTTAGAAGAATCACATAATCAGATCCTCTTCAGAGCTGAAATCACAGAAGAAAGATTTCTGCAATCCCTGCAAAAATCTTTCTTGCCGCCTCCTTCCTGCAGCCGCTAGATATCCAGTTCGATCTCCAGTTGTGGGAGAAGTTAAGATTCGATCTTGACATCAGTTCTTTGAGAAAGAATTGAAAGGAAGCTGTGCTCACGTGCCATCCTGTTTTTTCTTGCGAATGATAGAGTTTTTGGAGAAGAACACTGTTGATTTTGCTCCATCCTACACTACGCCATTTTCAGTGGGAGCAGTCTTTGGATCCTTCCTTGGGCGTGAACACCTTTGTTGGGAGATACTATTTCTCCGTATCAGGTATAATCCTCTCCTACTCCTTTTGGTTCAGATCTGGTTTAGTTTATGGTTCACGATTAATCCTTGAAAATATGATTTTCTAAATTGGGAGTGTGATTCCCAGTTTTAAGGGAGAGAAAAATTTTTGAAATTCGCCCCTTTATTCCGCAAGATTTGGGCGTCCATACGATGGATCTCTCATCCCTTTAGAAGAAGGACCCCGATGGTAAGGTTGAGACCTGCAAGGCTCATATTATGGCAAAAGGGTACACTCAGAAAGAGGGAATCGACTATGAGGAAACCTTTTTGTCCGTGGCCATGCTTAAATCCATTATGATCTTGCTAGTTGTAGCAGCATACCATGACTATGAAATTTAGCAAATGGATGTCAAAACTGCGTTCCTAAATGGAGATTTTACTGAAGATATCTATATGCAGCAACTGCAATGTTTCATTGTTGCAAGTCAGTAACACGTGGTATGTAAACTTAATCGATCCATATATGGACTTAAGCAAGTTTCTAGGAACTGGAACATCCAGTTTCACTCTACCGTCAAATAGTTTGACTTTGAACGGAATCTGGGTGAGCCCTGTGTTTACAGAAAGATCAGTGGGGATAAGGTTATGTTCTTGGTTCTGTATTTAGACGACATTCTACACATTGGGAATGAGGTAGGAATGTTAACTACGGTATGAAGAACTCCAAGAAGGAAATGTTCCTTTTAGGCATGGAGTCACTTTCTCCAAGGGTATGTCTCCCAAGACACCTCTGGAGATTGAGGGCATGAAGGAAGTCCCCTATGCCTCTGCCGTAGGGAGCATCATGTATGCCTTGCTGTGCACTCGGCCAAACATTGCTTAGGCCATGAGTGTGGTAAGTAGGTTTCAATCTAACCTAGGTCAGGAGCACTGGACAACTGTGAAAATGATTTGAAGAACTAATAATTTTTTCTTTCTTTTTTGGTGGTACTTGTAATTCATAAAATGATTTTTAATCGTCAGTTTTAAAATATTAAGAATTATTTTAATTATAACATACCTTATTCGTACCTCTACTGGGTCTATTATTTTGAAGTGGAGTGTTCAAAATTTCTAGGGCAGAAGCTATCTAATAATACAATGTTTAAAACAAAATTGTTAAATTTCAAAAACATATAGTCGTAAATTAGTTCATGTATGTTTCATCTACTTACCTTAGGATTGCAGCTAAATGGATTGGTGTCGATGTATAATGTTCCCGAGGAGAAGGTGCAATTGAATTTTGGTTTGTAGGATTAATATATGTATTCATTGAAACCAAAATTACCACTGTTTGTTCCAATCGTACAACCTTGCCCTTATAGTCATCGAGTTATCTCCTTATTTTATCCATATTCTCTTTCTGAGCAGCATCATCTACTTGTTGACATTGAAACTATTTAGGTGTTATACTCCACAAGCCCTTAGGAATGGGTTCCAAACCATAAATTCAAACGCAGCTTGGTTGCTCTTCTCCCATTACTTGAGAGAAAATATCATCCTTGCCAATAAGACCTTTCAACTTTGGACCGTTGAAATGTTTTATTATTAAGTATTGACTATAACAACAAAAAATATTTAAATTAATTAAGTAGTTATCCACATAACATAATACCTTATAATATGATAAAATTTAAAAAAATATATAATAAAACAAATAGATACTTATAAATAGAGTTATCTGTGAAGATTCCTCATCCATGAGCTTCCCATCTTTTCTATCAACACTCTTTTGTCACTATTATCATGTAAACAATGCTAAATATCAAATAATTCCTTAACTTATTATATAATGAATCTATAAATTCATAAAACTGAATAATAAATTTACTTCTTCTTCATGTATTCTTGCAAAACTTTTTGTACCAACAACATGAGTGAACTTTTGCTTGCTACGATTTTCATCATTTGTAGTGCTGTAAGACTATAAGAGTAAAAAACAAATAGTGCATTATGAAATATCAAAAATAGATAATAACATATGTAATATATAAAATAAAACAAATGATTACTAGATATTACCTTTCCCTTGTTAGAACTCCAAAAGTCAATGGGGAACTTCCATTTGTTTGGATCAATAAGATGTTCCTCATAAGTATTGTGAACATCAAAATGTTTTCTCTTTAAATAGCACTGTTAGTCCTTCCATTTTTTAGCAAGGTATTGAAATATTGTTTCCTTATGATTAGAACTAAATTCATACTTGCTTTCATAATATGTAAAATGGCAACATTATAATGACATATAAGTGAAGAAAATAACATAATTTGTATATAAAATATTCCACATACTGTTAAATAGTTTATGCCCTTAGCTCCAATCGGATTGATGTACTTATTGACAATTATTGTAAATGAATAAAATGCATAGTTTATTCATGTTATTATGGAGTGTTTCTATGTAATACCCTTAAACTGGACACTTACGAGACTCGTGTTAGTTTAGAATCTTCACATCCATTGGATAGATTTGGAGAGATTTATCCTACCAAGGCTGACACTGATGTGCTGCCAAGTTAGTTGGGGTGGCTTGTCTCAGCTGCCAAGGTGAGACCTGAGGTACATGCAGTGTGGGTTCTCTTGAAACCCTAAACCAGACCAAATTCTAGTATTGCCCTGGACCTTGGAGATGGATGGGCAAAACTGGAATGTTACACCTGACCCTTAGACTCGATTATGGTACTATACTAGGTGTCAGATTAGGTTGTCTTTGATATGCCAATTAGTGAGATCCTTAGAGGGGGTCAAAACCTGGGTATGTTGGGACAGTCCAAGAATTCACCTGAGTGGGTGATCATAGTGACAAGATCAGCCCCTTTTTCGGACAAAGTGAATGATCGTGAAATGCACTCTCTCTGATGGAAACCTAAACTGCCGACAGTGGATTTCAAATGTGTTTGAAATTTGTTTTGCAAAATATATTTATATGGAGATATATATATATATATATATATATATTATGGTTTCAAATTGTTTGCAAAAGGTTTTAATTCCCATGATGCATGTGAGTAGAGAGTGTAACACTGTACCTTGCAGCCAAGGGAGAGGTCCTCTCTTGTCGGGTAGTATTTGATCATTAAGGGCTGAGAGGTTAAATGTAAGACCATTTAGGGATAATAAACTTAATGGGCTAATCTCACATAAGTCCATAGTCCCTGAGCTTTCATAAGGTGGCTAGACTCAATGACCATCTAGTATAGATGTTGGGCCCACTAAGAGCCCATATTGATGGGTTCAAGGGTTTATTCGGTCAGGCCTTGTAACAGAAGTTGGGCTGAACCCATATGGCTTTTGTGGAGATCAATGCTAGGGTCCCACGCCATACAAAGAGAACCAAGTTAGCTAGCAGTTAAAGGAAGTGAGCCTGAAATCTTAGTGGGCCTTAAAAGCCCACATCGAATTGGGTATTTAATTAGATTAAATAAGAAGGTGGCGAATTGGGTTTATAATCAGAATAGGATTAGCTGATGGATAAGATAAGTCTAATCCATTTTTAGAGTCCAGATTCAAATACAGGTTTGAATCAAAAGAATTCTTTCTTAATTAGATTAGGAAGCTGATCCAAAAGAAGATTATAAAAGGAGGGCGAATTCTCTTCAGTAGTGAGCATTCTCTTTCTGCTTTTCTCCCTCTGTTCTTACCACCACCTACCCTATTTGATATCCATCTTGGACTAATCAAGATTTGATCTTGATATTATTTCTTTCTAGAAGAAATAGTCTTGAAGTCGTGCTCACATCCTTGGTGTGGTTCTTGCTAAAGAATTGGGGTTCTTGCTGAAGAACCTCTTTGCTGATCCTGTCTCATCCTAAATTGTGTCACCTTCAGTGGATGACGGATTTGACGCTCTCCTTGGGCGTGAACACCTACATTGGGAGGAGCATTTGCATGGACTCCATATCAGGTACCTCTCTCCTTAATCTTTGGTTCAAATCTGGTCCAGTTTGTTTCAAGAATGATCCTTGAAAAATGCAATTTTTCTAAAACTAGGAATAGGATTTCTACAAGGGAGAAAGAAATTTTTGAAATTTCGCCCAACCTTCCTACATGGTTTGGCCATCCGTATGATAGATCTCCCTTCCCTTCAGTGGTATCAGAGCCAAAGGTTCAATCTTGAATCAAATCAAACCAGATCTGGCTCTATGCAAATGGGCAGAAGGCATTCTACCCGATTTGCGCAGATAGCAGTTTTTCTGGGAATTGGTTCCCAGATTTTTGGGCGTATGATCTGAAAAATAAATCTTTATTATTCTGATATTTTTATTTAATTGTTCTATGAATGTTTCTTGAATTCTTGGGCTGCACATGTGATGGAGATCGATTCTTTCTGGTGCCAAGACTTGCGCACCCTGCTATTTCTATTCTATTCAATTTGGTCTGTAAATAATTTTTTTTTTGACAAATTGTATAGGACTCAATGTGATGTAATAATAGAAAAATTAGGTTTTTCTATTTTATTTTATCTGGATATTGCTGGAGTGCGCAATGGAGGAGAAGAAGATTTCGCAGATAGGAGATCTGCGTTCTGCGATTTGCATATTACAATTCTGCAATCCGTGATTAATTTTTTCTTTGCAGGTTTGCAGGATGTCCAAGATTATCACAGTGCAGCCCTCTAATTTCATTTTCTTGATAATTTTGATTATCTAGATTTAATTTATTTTTCAGATCATTAATCTTGAATTAAATCTTGAATTAGACACCAAAACTTGGGCCGATTTGCACCAGATTTGGTCCAAACTGGTTGGACCAAATTCTTGGTTCGACGGTGTTGGTTTTTCTAACTCAAATTCGATTTTGGCCAAAGATTAGATGGCCCACTTCAAGTTTTAATTCGGCCCACTTCTGTAAAACCTAGTTTTAATATGCTAAAACTACATTAGCCCAAATCAGCATAAATGTTATATGGGCCGAACTGCACTTTGCAGTTTAGCCCATATACTTAGATAATGTTATTTGATAATATTATGGGCTGTAATGGGCTGATAATGTTTTTAATTTTATTTGGGTTTTACAGTTATTTAATTGATTGGATCAATTATGTGAATGTGAATGCATGTGATGTGCTGCGTACATGGGCCATATGCACTTGGCTCATGTTATTTCGATAGTGGCTCTTTCGCACATAATGACTAAATGCACATCATTTCCATTGTGTCCTTAAGATTTTGGATGATCTCCCTTCTTGATGGGCCCCACTTTAGCTTCCTCCCCAAGAGGAACCATGCAGAACCCTAGCCGTTTAGGGCCCATTTGAATCTAACTTTAAGAAAGTCAGAGGGAGCCACTTTGGTTTGACCTAAATAAGAACTAGGGCGTAATTATTTGTTCCCTCTAGTAAAATATAAGTGCATATGATAGGGAGATTCATATGATGAACTCTCTAAAGGTCTTCCATCATTAGCATGAAGATGGGTCCTTCAGTAATTAAGAGATGCACCATAAAATTGGGCTATCCATTTGTTGTTGGGTCTGTTGGATTGTTTCATAAGATGATAGGGGCGTCATAGACCGATGTGGGAGGGGCCTATCCTAAAATGGAAGACTCTCTCACGTAGAGGTGTAAATCGGGTCGTGCCACCCGCGGCCCGGCACGATGGTCTGCGGGCCGTGCCAGGCTCGACACGACTATGCGGGCCATGCTAGGCCTAGGATTTTAGGTCCATGGGCCGGCACGGCACGGCGTGACCGAGCGAGCTGTGTCACCCTAGCCCACAGCCCGGCCCGTGGCACGACCCATATATATATTTTATATATATTATAATTATATAATAATATATTAATAAAATAAATATATTTTTTATTTTATTATACTAATTTATTTAATTATTGCATATATAAGCAATTTTATACACAAAATTCATATAAAATTAAAATTTTAAGTTTTTTTTGTTAATTTTTTAAATAAATAGCTTCGGCTCGGTACACGGCCCGACCTGGCCCAAGGCTCGGCTCACCGGCCATCCCGACCAATGGAACGGCACGGCACGAGCCCACATGGGCCCGGGTTGTGGGCCGTGCCAGACCAGCCCCCAAAATTTTCATCGGGGAGGGCGGCACGGCCCGCACTTTGTGCAGGCCACCCACGAGCCATGCCATGCCGGCCCGGTACGGCCCACTTTACACCTCTACTCTCACGGTACCTTGGCATCCACGAATATGATGGGAAAGCACTAACTGGACAGAAAGGTTTAACATAAAATGACAATGAACCTTGTTTGACAGAGGCCAAAGGGAAAGCTCATAAGATAAGTGGATATGATACTTCACAGAAGGTGGTGGGTTATGCAGCTGAAACAGTTGGCTCTATGCATTGTATATCGTTTCCCACATTTCTAGAGACATAGTTCGCAGTCTCCGTCACTGAGATAGGAGGGAAATCTCAGAGATGAACAAATGGAAATGGAACATGGATTAAAAGCTATATCTATGTAATAAATATGAATCAATTTAGGTTGTGGACTAATAATCTGCCTTGCTTTTTATCAGAAATGGCAAACGGACAATTCGCCAAGTTGTTGGATGATAACAAACTTAAGGGCCCAAACTATGTTGACTGGTTTTGTAACTTTATGCTAGTGTTAACGTTCGAGAAATTGGACAAGGTTTCTAAGAACCTTGCTCTGGATCGTCTGGGTGATAGGGCTTCTGAGGCACGTAGGAGAGAGTATCAAGAATGGGAAGAGAAGAACTCTCTTGCCCGGTGCTACACCATAGCCTCCCTCGACAATCCGATACAAGGACAATTCGATCAGATCAAAGTGTCCAAGGATATCCTGGATAGTCTAAGGATCATATACGAAGAGCAGAATTGTTCTACTCGGTAAAAGATCTTAAAGCTGTTTATGACCGCTAAAACGACCAAGAGCCAGATGGTTCATGACCATTGTCTTAAGATGATGGGTTACATTAATGAACTAGAGGCACTTGAGTCAGGGCTAGATCATGTCACCAAAGTCGATGCCCTCCTAAACTCTTTGCCTCCCTCCTTCAATCAGTTTATCATGAATTACAACATGAATAAGCTAAATGCTAGCCTTCAGAAACTAAGCAATATGTTGCAAAGGGCTGAAGAACTGATGAAGAAGGACAAACCAATAGACATGCTTGTTGAAGGTGGCAATTCAGGTAAGAATAAGAGGAGGGCAAAGTAATTTTGAATGTCTGTCACTTTTGCAAGCAGACTGGCCACTGGAAGAGGAATTGTCCCCAGTATCTAGAGACTAAGAAACAAGGTAATTTTGAATCTTTTATCATGGAGACCAATTTGTTGGTCACTTCTGCTTCTTGGTGTATTGACTCTGGGGCTTCAACTCATGCATGCAACACATTGCAGGGGTTCAAGACAAGTAGAAGACTGAGTGACAGAGAAGTAACACTCTACTTGGGGACTTCTGCAACAGTTGCAGCTACAACTACAGGAACTGTAGAACTAGTTTTCAGAGAAGAAATCATTGTACTGAAAGATTGTCTTTATGTACCAACACTTAGAAGAAATTTGAATTCTGTTACAAAATTGTTCATGGATGGTTATTCTATTTTGTTTAGTAATGTGATTACTATTAAACGGAAAAACAAATTCCTCACATATGGAGAATTTGAGAATGGTCTCTATGTTAGGACACGTAACCAACATGTTTATTTTATAACTTTTACCGATGATTATTCACACTATGGTTACGTGTACCTAATGAGACACAAGTCTGAATCATTTGAAAAGTTCAAAGAATTCAGACAAGAGGTCGAGAAATAGTTAGGGAGAATTATTAAAACCCTTCGATCAGATCGAGGAGGCGAATATCTCTCTAACAATTTCAGGGACTACTTAAAGGACAATGGGATTGTTTCACAACTGGCTCCTCCTACTACACCATAATTAAACGGTGTATCAGAGAGGAGAAACCGAACCCTATTAGATATGGTTTGATCACTTCTCGTCCACTCAGAATTGTCTACATCCTTTTGGGGGTATGCATTGGAGACTGTGATATATGTGCTGAACTGGGTTCCAACCAAATCCGTTCCTAAGACTCCCTATGAGCTATGGATTGGAAAGAAACTAAGTGTAAAACACTTGAAGGTTTGGGGTTGTCCAGCACATGTTAAAAGAACAAGTGCTGCACAAATTGGAATACAAGATCAGTTGTTGCCTATTTGTAGGTTACCCCAAAGGCTCTGTAGGCTATTTATTCTATGACCTTAAGGAGCAAAAGGTGTTTTGCAGTCGAAATGCCCATTTCTTGGAAGAAGATTACATCTTCGATGATCATCATTAGGAAGTTGTTCTTGATGAGGAGAGCCCAGGAGTAGTGGGAGATGTCCCACAAGCTCCAGAAGTTAACCAACCTAGAAGATTTACTCAGGTTTCCAGGCCTCCAGTTTGTTATGGTTATGATCAAGAAAGTTACTTGATGGAAGCCATGAATAGTGAGGAGGATCCCGTGACTTAGACGGAAGCTATGTTGGACATAGATTCCTTAAAGTGGGTAGATTCCATGAGAGCTAAGATGGACTCAATGGAGACCAATGGAGTCTAAACTCTAGTAGATCTGCCCCTAGGGTAAAACTAACCCAAGTCATGAGCATTTGACAGCTGTGAAAACATACTAAAATGCCTTCGAAGGACAAAATGAGTTTTGTCTGGTATTCGATGGTAGTTCACTACAGATCGTTGGATATACTGATACCGACTTCCAGTCAAACCTAAATGATATAATGTCTACATCTAGTCACATCTTCATGATGGGGTCTTGTGTAGTAAAATAATAACAGTCCAGAACCTAAGGTGAGCACATTGCCATAAGTGAGACTACCTAATGGATGAAAGTGTTCATTCTAGAATTTGGAATTCAGCACATCACCCATTCCACTGTTATGTGACAACACTGGATCTATGGGAGATTGATGTTAAAAGGTAGCATCAACGGAGAATGTGGCTGACCCATTGACTAAGCCACTGACACAAAAGTGTTTGAGAAACACGTAGAAAGTATGGGACTCCGGCTTGTACCCGATTGGACATAAGTGCAAGTGGGAGCTGTTAGATAATGTATGCCCTTAGCTCCAATTAGATTGATGTACTTATTGTCATTTATTGTAAATGAATAAAGTGCATATTTGATTCATGTTATTATGGTGTGTTTCTGTGTAATACCCTTAAACTGGACACTTACGAGACTTGTGTTAGTTTAGAATCTTCACAGCCGTTGGATAGATCTGGGGAGATTTTTCCTGCCAAGGCTGACACTGATGTCCCGCCAAGTTGGTTGGGGTGGCTTGTCTCAGCTGCCAGGGTGTGACCTGAGGTACATGTAGTGTGGGTTCTCTTGAAACCCTAAACCGGACCAAATTCTAGTATTGCCCTGGACCATGAAGATAGATGCGAAAAACTAGAATGTTACACCTGACCCATAGACTTGATTATGGTACTACACTAGGTGCCCGATTGAGCTATCTTTGATATGCCAATCAGTGAGATCCCTAGAGGGGGTCAAAACCTGGGTATGTTAGGACAATTCGAGAATTCACCTGAGTGGGTGATCATAGTGACAGGATCAGCCCCTTTGTCAAACAAAGTGAATGATCGGGGAATGCACTCTCTCTAATGGAAACGTAAACTGTTGGTAGTGGATTTCAAATGTGTTTGAAATTTATTTTGCAATATATATATATATATATATATATATATATATATATATTATGGTTTCAAATTGTTTGCAAAAGGTTTTAATTCCCGAGATTCATGTAAGTAGAGAGTGCAGCATTGTACCTTGCAGCCGAGGGAGAGGTGCTCTCTTGTCCGGCAGTGTTTGATCATTAAGGGTTGAGAGGTTAAGTGTAAGGCCATTTAGGGATAATAAACCTGATAGGCTAATCTCACATAAGTCCATAGTCCTTGAGCCTTCATAAGGTGGCTGGACTCAGGGACCATCTAGTGTAGATGTTGGGCCCACTAAGAGCCCATATTGATGGGTTCAGGGGTTTATTCGGCCAGGCCTTGTAATAGAGGCTGGGCTGAACCCATATGACTTTTGTGGAGATTAATGCTAGGGTCCCACGCCATACAAAGAAAACCAAGTTAGCCAGCAGTTAAAGGAAGTGAGCCTAAAAGCTTAATGGGCCTTAAGAGCCCACATCAAATTGGGTATTTAATTAGATTAAATAAGAAGGTGGCGAATTGGGTTTATAATCAGAATATGATTAGCTGATGGATAAGATAAGTCTTATCCATTTAAGAGTCCAGATTAAAATACAGATTTGAATCAAAGGAATTCTTTCCTAATTAGATTAGGAAGCTAATCCAAAAGAAGATTATAAATAGGAGGGTGAATTCTCTTTAGTAGTGAGCATTCTCTTTCTGCTTTTCTCCCTCTATTCTTGCTACCACCTACCCTATTCGATCTCCATCTTGGACTGGTCAAGATTTGATCTTGATATTATTTCTTTCTAGAAGAATTAATCTTGAAGCCGTGCTCACATCCTTGGCATGATTCTTGCTGAAGAATTGGGGTTCTTGTTGAAGAACCTCCCTGCTGATCCTGCCTCATCCTAAGTTGTGTCACCTTCAGTGGAGGACGGATTTGGTGCTCTCTTTGAGCGTGAGCACCTACATTTGGAGGAGCATTTGCATGGGTTCCGTATTAGGTGCCTCTCTCCCTAATCTTTGGTTCAGATCTGGTACAGTTTGTTTCAAGAGCAATCAATGAAGAATGTAGTTGTTTTAAAACTAGGAATAGGATTCTTAGAAGGGAGAAAGAAATTTTTGAAATTTCGCCCAGCCTTCCTACATGGTTTGGCCATCCATATGATAGATCTCCCTTCCGTATGAATTTTTTAGATGTCCTCCTTATTAACTTCTAGCATTAATCTCCAATCAATATAATTTAATGGTTCATACTCTCTAATATGGAATGATATACCCAAGAAGTGAGATAATAAGCTTGAGATAATAAGCATCCTTTCTCACCAATGTGTTGTCCTTATTCATTAAAAGTAACCTTAACGCGTTGACCCATAGGTATTGTCCAAATATCCTAATATCGTGTGGGCCAATGAGTTTTTCTAGTAGATCTTGTCATAAACAAAAGAGATATCAATATACATGGCATTTGAATCATGTGAATAAATTTGAAGATTAACATTTATCATATTAGTACTCTGTTGGTGTTGTGTAGGTTCATCTGAATGGGGCTCATTTGCGTGCTCACCGCCTCATATCAACCTAACACATTGAAATAAAATACAATCCCGAATCAAAATAGTTTTAATATCCAAATTATAAAACCTAAAATCAGATCTAGCAGTTGATAGTATAGATATGGTTAAGTATCATTAGTCGCAAAGCATTTCTTATAACAAGGAGGGACGGGTTCAGACTACATTTTATTTTTTACATAGTATTATTAGTCACAAATCTTCCAAGTTTTAACACATAAGTGTCCCTCAGCCTTTTCTCAATATTTTATTTTTCATATTACACACCATCTTTGCCACTAGTTACCAAATATGGAAGGACAACATTGGATATAGTATCATATGTGAAATTTACACTAAAGTCCCGTTCGCTTTTTGGTAAGTTATTTATTTGGGTAAGTTTTTCCTGGGAAACACTTACCTAGCTAAGTGCATTTACCCATGTTCTTTTATTTCCCAGATAAATAAGGCAATGACCATTTTATCCATAAAAATCTATTATTAAAAGGGGCATTTTTTGTCCCATTCAAGTGTTGGCAGCATTTCCCCTAGGTGGAAAAGTTATTTACCCACTTAAGACATGGGTACCACTTACTCGGGTAAGTGGTACCCAAGAAAACAAACTTTTCCCTGGTCCCCACAAAAATCTGAAGAAAGAACATGAGATTCTTGGTCAATAGGATACAAAATCCCATTGACCAACTTTCCCCCCCCCCTCTCAAAATCCAAAAAAAGAATGCCCCCTAATAATTAAGCATTGGATACGATGACACAACACCCATGTACAGGTATCAGGATATCATAGCTACTTTGATTAAAATGCCTAGCTTTGGACGTTCTAGAAGAAAAATCACCCTCAGTATATTGGTTTCATTTTATACAACCAGCTCTAACCTATCTAATAAGGAGATTTAGCTCATTGATAGAGCATCACTCATGTGATTGAGTGGGTTATTGTTATGACGTATTGTCATTCATGTCGCAGAAAATGGTCCGTTACAATCCAAAAAGAAGTAGCAGATTTAAGCATGCATCCAAAGGAAGTAACATAATCATCAAAACCAAAGGCCCCAATTGAAATTCAAGAAAACCTTGTTGTCAAATTGATTTATACGCAGGTAAGTGCATTTACCCATGTTCTTTTATTTTTCATGCAAATATGGCAATGTCCATCTTAGCCATAAAAATTCCATTATTAAAAGGGGCATTTTTGTCCCATCCAAGTATTGGCAACTTTCCCCTAGATGGGGGTAAGTGATACCCAGGAAAATATATTTTCACTAGTCCCCACATAAATCTGAAAAATGAACATGGATTTCTTAGTTAATGGGAATCAAAATCACATCTACCAACTTCCCCCTCTCAAAATCCATAAAAAAAGAATGCCCCCTAAATACAGTCTGAATTGTCTGGAGAATCTGTTACGGTTCACATACATGCTAATAATTAAATAAAACACTAATTGTGCCTTGAGGCCAAGCCTCAAATGGTCTGTTGAACTCCTATTTCTAAAATATGTAAAGCCATGATATATTTCTTTGACTTGCTCGTTTTTGTTTTTTGCTCTGCTTTATTATTCTAAGGTGATTATGAAGAGAATCAAGTGAAAAGGTGATTCTGAAGCTTTCTAATATGTTAGTTTCAAAATTAAATGTGTCAATACACAAGTTTTGTACCCTACCCACATACAGATATGCATATGTGTTCTTGCTTACAGATTTTGGGGTTTACCTAGGTGAACACCCCGTATCCATGTCAAAGTCTTAAACTTTGAGTCCATGTTCAGAAATCATATAATGACTTAAAGGATTTAATATGTGGTTTATGACATCTGCATCATGAACAAAGACTTTCTTTAAGCTCACTTTTTCTAAGGTTCTCTCTTCTATCAATTAGTTGAAGGTATTATGTAGTTTCTCTTATCTGATCTGTTTTTTCACTTTCTTCTATTATTGAAGTATTCCTCACAAGCTTTGCCCTTTCTGATGGGACATTATTTTTTCGGAAAAAAAAAAGAAACCTCGCACCTTGAAAGATTCTACACCAAGATGCTTCCACCATTGCAGCTTTATGAGCTTCCATGACCCTCTGTGCTGCTTCTCTAGCTGCAAACTTTTCTCTCTCTACTCTAGAGTAGCGACGATTTGAATTACCCAAAGTCTCATCAAGAGTTGAGTTCATGCCCCCTATTTCCTGTAATATGTACTTCAGACTAGTAATTGTGCTTGGCTCAACCAAATCTAGTAATTGTGACAGGATGGCACAATAACTTTGCTTCATTGGAAAGGCAACAAGACTTGATCATTTTTGAAAGGGTTTGGTGGAGGTTGTTATTATTTCAGGACCAAGATCTAAACAAGCTTGTGGAGCTTAAAGCATATCATACACAGATGAAGGACAATGGAAGATGTGTTTAGATTGTGTTTCAACTTTCAACACTCTTAGGATTTTAGGATCAATTTCAGCATATCATGATTTTAGATTTAATTAGATATCTCAAGAGTTAAGTTTGTGTTTACATTGTTAATTTAGGGAGTTTGAACTTTATAGCCTTTAGAACCTAGCTTGGATTGCTTCAGTGTGGCGCTAGTGTTTCAATTTCAGCATATCATGTCTGTGCTTCAATCCAAACAATGATAACATGTTTAAGAGAAGCAGGTTCGCTCTGTTTCTTTATGATATTGTACCTGAATTCCTACTGGATATCAGGAAACAAATTCATTTCCATTGTTTTATATGAATGGAAGGAATTTACATGACATGACTGGCCTATTCTAGAAAATCACAGTTGTAAACTGATAGTGGGTAGTGCAGATTCAATCCATGCATGTTGCAATTCAAAAGTGCATAAGTAATTTAGAGGTTGGTAAAAACCCAAGTATGACAGAGGTTCCAGCTCTTCTTGATAGCCAAGTATCCAGTCAGTTACGTCCAAAATGCCAGAAAACTGGTGATGTTTCACAGGAGGAGCTAGGGTCTTTGTATTAAGAGCCCAAAGGCCTTGGGCACCAAAGAATGCAATCAAAGTGATGATCAACCAATTGTAGAGCAGGAGAGTGCAATTGATGGGGCTCCGATCAATATGCAATTTGAAATGGAACTCTGTCCCTGATCAATTGCAGAAATGTGATCCTGTTATGAGCAAGAAAACGTCGAAGAAGAATCCCGTGGTAAAGTTTCAGTTGAAGAAAGTATAATGGAAACTAATTCTATCACAGGGCAATCTGAGATATGTGGAATTCTGGAGTCAAGTTCTGGCACTGATTCATTGCCACTTGATGTTCCACATGATGTGGTATTGTAGGTTGAGAAAACTGTCATTTTGGAGGTAAAGAAAGCTGTCATTGATCAGTTTGATGCTTCTGACCATGAAAGTCTAAAGGCAGAGGGTCCAACTGTTGAATTTTCTGCTCTTTAGGACTCTGCTATTATGGTTAATGAGGTTTCAGCAACGAATGAAGGCCTCTCAAGTTTAGAGCAGACTCTATTGTCCCATGAAGACATTTCAACCACAGGAAACAGTATCCTAGATGCTACTGCGACCAAGGTTCCAATCAGCTTTGCACCACCTGATTCGGTTCCCGATCATCATCTCCCACCTCAAATTCCAATGACACCGAAGAAGTCATCCAACATGAAGCTATGAACACCACTTAAAAGGACAATCTCAAAGTCTTGGAGGAGGATGAAGAGAACATTGACAACAGTGCCAGAAAACTGGATGCTGGCAGTGGAATTAGAGATGCCAAGCTGATAGCAGTTGTTGCAGAAGAGAAGGAGAACAAGGACAAGGGTGAGGACACTGCACAAAAGGCACTGAAGAACACCAGTCCAAGGCTATTGGGGAAGATGTTCAAAGAGAAGATGCAGATTGGAGAGGCAAAAAACTACAATAGATATTTCTTCTTTGAAGATTTGCTAATATTTTATGTACAGGACTCACTGGTGGCTCACATTGCTTTTTGATATGGGTTTCCATGAAAAACCGAAAAACCAAACTGAACCAAGAAAATCGAATCGGAAAATGCAGTTAACCAAACCGATCGGTTCGGTTTTGGTTTGGTATTTTTGAAAGACGAAGGACTGGTTCGATTTTCTATATATTATATATAAATATATATTCATTATATATATATAAATATATAAGCATATTATATTTATAATAATCTATTTATAAATATATTATATATTTTTATAATATTTATAATATAATACTGTACATATATTTATATAATATACATTATAAATATAAAAAACCAAAAAACCGAAACCAACGGACCGATTAACTGGTAATATCGGTTCGATTTCAGTTTGGAGAAATGAAAAAACCAGTGGTACCAATTTGGTTTGAAAAAATTGCCCATCGTGGAGACCCCTACCCCTACTTTTTGGTTTGAAAAGAAAACTAAGATCACTTTTGGGCTTTGGAGGTTATTTCCGTTGCTATAGGCCTATTTTGCTGTATTACCTTCTTGACTTTGATTACCGGGTTACATGGATTTAAAAAAAAAAAAAAAAAATCTTACTTCTAGAAAAAATGCGTGGCTCTATTTCCCATGCAGACAGAATATTTAAAAACTTTCCTAAATAAACCCATTTTTAGGCCCTTACAACTCTATTGTGATAATTTTGCTATTATTGTACTTTCTAAAAAATGAACCACATCAGTCAAGAGTTAAACATATTAGCATCATGAATACGTGCACGATGGTTTAATAATTGTATCTTATGTTGCTTTAGATGGCAATATGGCAGACATACGACTAAATGACTTCCAATCAAGACATTCAAACAACACGTACGTTAGTGATATGCGAATCCATGATGCAAATGAATTTATTTAATTAGTGGAAGATTAATTTGTGAATTTGTTACCATGTGTGCACATTTGTTTTAGGTAGCTATGCGATCTGACTGTTCCTTGCTGGAGGATGATTTGGCTTCCAGTCGGACGACGAGATAGGCGAATCTACAAAACAACATCAGAGGACCCGGGGTTGCTAACCCCGGTGAGGTCGCTCTGATGCTTAAGTTAGTAATCTGATGCGAGCTGAATAGCTTTGAGAATGTAGAGAGCTAGAGAGCTAGAGAGCAGAGAAATCACGCGTACCTTGTGCCCTTGGGGTTGGAGCCTTTATATAGTTGAGTAGTCGTGGGGCACACAAAAGAGTTCTGGGATATCTGGGATGTGGAGATGGAGTTTGCTCCACTTCCGAAGGAGCAGTATACAGGTAAGGCTTATCTCGTTCCACTTCCGATTCTAGCGGAGTCAGGATAAGTCCTTATCATGATCCCGGAAAATTCAGGGTCTGTTAACTCATCGTGATCTCGAGGGATTCGGGATTCATTGGAGAGACCTCTGGAGTTGGTTACGCGGGAGTCAGTTACGTGGCGATTCGAGTTACTGGTTTCAAACTGGTACTTCGGTCTTTTAGTTCCGAACTGGCTTGAATACCGAGGTGCCTCAATGCCGAGGTGAGACTTGCGCCGAGGTGGCCCTGCTCCGAGGTGAGCCTTAAGTTGAGGCAGCCTTTGTGTCGAGGTGACTGAATACGCGAGCTCAATTGTTGCGAACTGAGCTTGTCAGGTTGAGTTGTCATCTCTTGGTCAGGTCGTGTCCACGTGTCCCCTTTTTACTAGGTTGGAACAAATCATCCTTCATCAATTGCTCCCCACTCCCCGAGCTAGGGGTCTCGACCCAGTGCGGGGAGTTCATGACGAGTCTAGGTGGATTTGGCACGAGGTCCAGGCGACTTGTCGGGTGAATCGTTGGTCGGACCTGTTCGGCCGCCCAACTCAACCAGGACTTGTGTCGAGGTGACTGAATACGCGAGCTCAATTGTTGCGAACTGAGCTTGTCAGGTTGAGTTGTCATCTCTTGGTCAGGTCGTGTCCACGTGTCCCCTTTTTACTAGGTTGGAACAAATCATCCTTCATCAATTGCTCCCCACTCCCCGAGCTAGGGGTCTCGACCCAGTGCGGGGAGTTCATGACGAGTCTAGGTGGATTTGGCACGAGGTCCAGGCGACTTGTCGGGTGAATCGTTGGTCGGACCTGTTCGGCCGCCCGACTCAACCAGGAATAACCCAGGTCACGTCTAGTTTATACGTGGACGTCACGCCATCTATAAACTCTGCGGGCGTCAAAACGCGCGCTAAACCGATTTCAACCTCGGGGGTCGCACAACCGGTTTTCCTAGGAGTCGTCAAATCACTTCGATCTCAACCGTTGATTCTTGGACACAACGGCTATAAATAGGGGGCCTGAGACTCATTTGCTTCACCATAAATTCGCTAGCCTTCGGTCTGAGGTCGTGCTCAAGTCCTTTAGCTCGATGTTTCTTCAGTTCGGTGTCTTTTCAAGATCGTCTTCCTCTCCTCAGTCTTTCCTTTGGTGAGTCTTCCCAAGCTCTCTTTTCTAATTCCGCGTCTTCCATGTCTATTTTCAGTTTTGATAGTCTCTTTGATGGGAGCGGTGGGTACCTCGGCTCAGGCCTTAGATCGCCCTACTGAAGAAGTTACTTCGGGTCAGGATGCAGTCCGCGATCCTCTTGAAGTGGAATCACCCCGGGGGGAGCGAGAGGCCTCAAGTGATCTGGCTTCCACCTCACATCGAGGTCGACAACCAGATAACTTTGGTCTGTCAACAATGATGGCGGACAGGCTCTTGTCCCTAGTAGCTCGGTATAGGCTTCCGAACGACTTAGCCTATAGTATTCCCCTAGGTAACTTCCATTGGGAGCATGGTCATGATGAGATCGTGATCTTCGAGGAACAACTCGTAGCTGGTCTTCGTCTTCCACTTTACCCCTAAATAGTCGAAGTCATAAAACTTTTCAATATTACCATTGACCAGCTGCACCCGAACTCCATTCGTAACATAGTAGGAACCATCTCCCTTTTCCACGAATATAACCATCCCCTCGACCTTGACATCTTCTCCTCCATTCTTTCTATAAAAAAGAACTTGTCCTGTGTTCTGCCCGAATGAAGGGATGAGAGATCCATCCTATGGACGCCCAAAGATTGCGGAATAAGGGGGCGAATTTCAAAAAAATTTTCTCTCCCTTCAACTGGGAATCACATTCCCTATTTAGAAAATCATATTTTCAAGGATCATTCTTGAACCTTAAACTGAATCAGATCTGAACCAAAAGGAGTAGGAGAGAATTATACCTGATACAGAGAAGTAGTATCTCCCAATGGAGGTGTTCACGCCCAAGGAAGGATCCAAAAACTGCTCCCACTAAAGATGGCGCAGTGCAGGATGGAGCAGAATCAGCAGTGTTCTTCTCCAAGAACTCTGTCCTTCGCAAGAATCAACAGGATGGTACATGAGTATAGCTTCCTTTCAATCATTTCTCAAAGAACTGATGTCAAGATCCAATCTTGACTTCTCCCACAACTGGAGATCGAACTGGCAAACAGGGCTGCAAGAACAGGGAGGCGGCAAGAGAGTATTCGCAGGGTGCAGAATTCTCTCTTCTTGATTTTAGCACTAAAGAAAATCTGATGATCTGTGTCCTCTAAAGGCTGCCGCCCACTCCTTCTTTTGTTAACCTAAAAGATCAGCTCCTAATCCAATTAGGAGCAACTTATCCAAATCATATTTGGATAAGACTTCTCTTAGGTGTTAGGGATAAACCCTTATCTTATCTACAGATTAGATTAGCTTTCTCCTAATCTCATTAGGAAGTTTCTAAATCTGAATCACATTCAGATCTGGACTCTTTGAGTGGATAGGGTCAAGACCCCATCCTATCTGCTAATCCATCTCAGAATTCGCCCATTTAATTAACTAAATGAATAGCCCAGTTCGAAATGGGCTTTAGGCCCATTAAACTTATGTGCTCACTTAACCTTCCTAACTGCTGTCCAGTTGGGCTTCCTTGTATGGTGTGGGACCCAAGCATTGATCTACACATCAGCCACATGGGTTCGGCCCAGCCTTTGTTACAAGGCCTGGCCGAATACACTATTAAAGACAGTGCACCCCCTGAAACCCATCGAATGGGCTCTATGGGCCCAACACTTACCCTAAGTGGTCCCTGGGCCAAGCCACCTTGTAACACCCAGGGACTGTGGGCAGATGCAAGATTAGCCCATCAGATATTATCCTCAATGGTCTTACACTTAACCTCTCAGCCCATAATGATCATTCACTGCCCGACAAGAGAGGACATCTCCCTCGGCTACAAGGAACAGTGTTGCACTCTCCACTTATATTGATCCCGGGAATTAAAACCTTCTTGCAAACATTTTAGAAACCATAATATATATACTTTTATATCTCATATAAAATATACTTTGCAAAACAAATCTCAACGGCTGAAATCGGCTGCCGACAGTCTTGGTTTCCATCAGTGAGAGTGCATCCCCGATCATTACCTTTGTCCGACAAAGGGGCTGATCCTGTCACTATGATCACTCACTCAGATGAATTCTCAGACAGTCCCAACATACCCAGGTTTTGACCCCCGCTAAGGATCTCACTGATTGGTACATCAAATACAGCTCGATCCGACACCTAGTGCAGTATCATAATCGAGTCTAGGGGTCGGGTGTAACTTTCCAGTTTTGCCCATCAATCTCCAAGGTCCAGGGCAATACTGGAAATCTGGTCCAGTTCATAGATTCAATTAATCCTACACTATATGTGCATAGGGTCTCACCCTGGCAGCTGAGATAGGCCACCCCAACCGTCTTGGTGGCACCACAGTGTCAGCCTTGTCAGGATAGGTCTCCCCAGACCGACCCACTGGCTGTGAACATTCTAAACTAACACGAGTCTCATTAAGTACAATAAACTCATAAAGTATGCACTTTTATTCATTCTGATTGAAGCTAAGGGCATACAAAACTGTCTAACAGCTCCCACATGCACATAGGTCCAATCAGGTACTAACCAGAGTCCCATGCTTTCCACGTGTTTCTGAAACACTTTCTGTGATAGTGGCTTTGTCAATGGGTCTGCTACATTTTCCGTTGACGCTACCTTCTGAATCAGGACGTCCCCTCTACCAACAATCTCCCGCAGTACGTGGTACTTCCTCTCGATGTGCTTCGACTTCGAGTGGGCTCGTGGCTCCTTAGCCTGAGCAATGGCTCCATTGTTGTTACACAACAATGGGATGGGTGATGTGCTGGACGGAACTACTCCCAACTCGTGAACGAACTTCTTCATCCACACGGCTTCTTTGGCAGCCTCACTTGCGGCAATGTACTCGGCCTTGGTCGTGGAGTCTGCAGTGGACCCCTATTTGCTGTTTTTCCAGCAAACAGCACACGATCCTATCGTGAAAACATATCCAGATGTAGACTTTCTATCAACTGAGTCTGACTGGAAATCGGCATCTGTATACCCTTGGATCTGTAGTGAGCTACCGTCGAATACTAGACAAAACTCTTTTGTCCTTCAAAGGTACTTAAGTATGTTTTTCACAGCAGTCCAATGCTCCTGCCCTGGGTTGGCCTGAAATCTGCTTACTACACTCACTGCCTGAGCTGTGTCAGGACGAGTGCACAGCATGGCATGCATGATGCTCCCTACGGCTGAGGCATAAGGAACGCCTTTCATGCCATCAATCTGCTCAGAAGTCTTGGGAGACATCTTCTTGGAGAGAGTGACTCTGTGCCTGAAAGGAACATTTCCTTTCTTGGAGTTTTCCATGCTGTATCTCTTGACTATTTTGTCAATGTAAACAGATTGAGATAATCCTATTATCCGCTTCGATCTATCTCTATAGAGTCGAAGACCCAGTATATAGGAGGCTTCTCCAAGATCTTTCATGGAGAATTGCTATACATTATTCCCAATGAGTAGAATGTCATCCACATACAAAACCAAGAAGGTAACCTTATCTCCATTGTACTTCCTGTAGACACAGGGTTCATCCGGATTCTGCTCGAAGTCAAACGATTTGATAGCATAATTAAAACGGATGTTCCAACTTCTAGAAGCTTGCTTAAGTCCATAAATGGATCTGTTAAGTTTACATACCATGTTTTCCTGTCCTGCAGCAATGAAGCCTTGCGGCTGCTGCATATAGATATCTTCAGTAAGATCTCCATTCAGGAATGCAGTTTTGACATCCATCTGCCAAATCTCATAATCATGGTATGCTGCTACAGCTAGCAGGATCCTAATGGATTTAAGCATGACCACAGGCGAAAAGGTTTCCTCATAATCGATGCCCTCTTTTTGAGTGTACCCTTTCGCCACTAGACGAGCCTTGAATGTCTCAACCTTACCATCGGGGCCCTTCTTCTTCTTGTAAATCCATTTGCAACCAATTGCCTTTACCCCGGAGGGCGGATCTACTAGAGTCTAGACTCCATTGGTCTCCATTGAGTCCATCTCTGCTCTCATGGCCTCCATCCACTTCTGGGAATCTATGTCCAACATAGCTTCTGCGTAAGTCACGGGATCCTCCTCACTAATCAAGGTTTCCACCAAGTAACTATCCTGGTCATAACCATAACGGACTGGTGGCCTGGATACCCGAGTGGATCTTCTAGGTTGGTTACTACCTGGAACTTGTGGGACATCTCCCACGTCTCCTGAGCTCTCCTCATCAAGAACAATTTCCTGATGATGGGTGTTCAAGATATAATCGATTTCCAAGAATTGCACATTTCGACTGCAGAACACTTTCTGCTCACTTGGGTCATAGAATAAACAACCTACAGAGCCTTTTGGGTAGCCTACAAATAGGCAACAGCTGGTCTTGGATTCCAACTTGTCTGCACTCATTCTTTTAACGTGTGCTGGACAACCCCAAATCTTCAAGTGTCTGACACTTGGTTTCTTTCCGGTCCAAAGTTCATATGGAGTATTTGGAACCGATTTGGTTGGAACTCGATTCAGCACATAAATCGCAGTCTCTAATGCGTAACCCCAAAAGGATGTGGGTAACTCTGAGTGTATTAGAAGCGACTGGACCATATCCAATATGGTCCTATTCCTCCTCTCTGAAACACGGTTAAGTTGTGGTGTAGCAGGAGGAGCTAATTGTTATACTATCGCATTGTCCTTTAAGTAGTCCCTGAATTTGTCAGAGAGATACTCGCCACCTTGATCTGATCGAAGGGCTTTAATTTCTCTCCCTAACTGTTTCTCGACCTCTTGTCTAAACTCTTTGAACTTTTCAAAGGATTCAGACTTGTGTCTCATTAGGTACACGTAACCATATCGTGAAAAATCATCTGTGAAGGTGATGAAATACACGTGTTGATTTCGTGTCCTAACACTCAGGGGACCACATACATCAGTATGTATTAGGTCAAGTGTGCATATACATCTTTCAGGCTTACCGTTAAATGGCCGTTTCGTCATCTTGCCTTGTAGGCAAGGCTCACAAGTGGGAAGATCTTCTATAGTTAGAAAATCCAAAGGACCATCCTTTACCAATCTTGTGATTGGGTCAACACCGATGTGACCAAGTCGGTAATGCCACAGACACGTGGGATTAACTGTATCACGGGCTCTCTTCTTGGGGATTTCAGCCGACGTAGTTTCGGTTATATTAGTTTCTAGAGAAGGATGTAGAACATAGAGGCCGTTCTCCAGTTCCCTGTATGCGATGAATCTGTTGTTTCTTTTAATAGTAATCGTATTACTAAAGAAGACAGAATAACCATCTGCACACAGTTTTGAGACAGAAATCAAATTTCTCCTTAAATTTTGAACATAAAGACAATCTTTCAATACAATTATTCCTTCTCTAAAAAATAACTCCACGGTTCCTATGGCCGCGGCTGAAACAGTTGCAGTAGTCCCCAAGTAGAGCGTGACTTCTCCTTCACTCAGCCTTCTGCTTACCTTGAACCCCTGTAGTGAGTTACACGCATGAGTTGAAGCCCCAGAGTCAATACACTAGGACGCAGAAACTACCAACAAATTGGTTTCTATAACAAAAGTTTCGAAGTAACCTTTCTTGGATTCCAGGTACGCAGGACAATTCCTTTTCCAGTGGCCGGTCTTCTTGCAGAAGTGACAGGCATCTGATGCTTTGTCTTTCTTCTACTTCTTGCTCTTAGTGGCTTTCTTCTGAGGCTTCTTTGCCTTCCTCTTTCTCTTGCCTGTCTTGCCAGCTTCAACAAGCATGGCTATAGGCTCATCCTTTCTAATCAGTTCTTCAGCTCTTTGCAACATATTGCTGAGCTCTTGCAAGCTGACATTCAGTTTGTTCATGTTATTGTTCATGATGAACGGATTAAAGGAAGGAGGCAAAGAGTTAAGGATAGCATCTATCTGGGTTGCAACATCCAGCCCGGATCCAAGAGCCTCCAGTTCGTTGATGTATCCCATCATCCGAAGACAATGGTTGTGAACTTGTTGACCCTTGGACATTTGTGCGGTCATGAACTGTTTCAAGACCTTTTGTCGAGTAGAACAATTCTGCTCTTCATACATCGTCCTGAGACTGTCCAATATGTCCTTGGCAAGTTCGATCTGATCGAACTGCCTCTGTATCGGGTTGTCCAAGGAGGCAATGATGTAACACCGGGCAAGGGAGTTTTTCTCTTCCCATTCTTGATAGTCTCTCCTTTGGGCCTCAGAAGCCCTATCACCCGAACGTTCTGGGGCAGGATTCTTTGCCACTTTGTCCAACTTTTCAGAAGCTAGGACCAGCATAAGGTTCCTATACCTGTCAGCATAGTTTGGGCCCTTCAACTTGTTGTCATCAAGCAGTTTTGCAAATGATCCGTTTGCTATTTTCTGATAAAAGAGCAAACATCAGTCCACAACCTAATTTGATTCATGTTCATTTCATAGATATGGATTTTAATCTACGATCCATTTCCATTTATTCATTTCTAAGATTTCCCTCCTTTCTCAGTCACGGAGACTACGGGTTGTCTCTAGAAATGTGGGAAATCACATAGGGGGCATGGAGCCAACTGTTTCAGCTGCATAACCCCACCACCTTTCCGTGAAGGATCATATCCACTCATCATATGAGTTTTCCCTTTGGCCTCTATCAGACAAGGTTCAGAGCCGTTTTTAGGTAAACCTTTCTGTCCAGTGAGTGCTTACCCATCATATTCGTGAACGCCAAGGTACCGTGAGAGAGTTCCCATTTTCTGGTGAAGCCCCTCCCACATCGGTCTATGACGCCCCTATCATCTTATGAAACACTCAGACAATCCCAACAGCAAATGGATAGCCCATTTTCTGGTGCGTTTCCTCATTACTGAATGACCCATCCTCATGCTAATGATGGAAGGCCTTTAGAGAGTTCATCATATGAATCTCCCTATCACATGCACTCATATTAGTCGGAGGGAACAGTTAATTATGTTAGACAGTTTTGTATGCCCTTAGCTTCAATCCGATTTGATGTACTTTTGTTATTTAGTAGAAATAAATAAAGTGCATATTTGATTCATGTTGTTTGGTTTAATTCTGTGTAAGACCCTAAAACTGGACACATATAGAGACTCGTGTTAGTTTTAAATAATCACAGCCGTTGGATAAGTCTGGGGAGGTTTATCCTGCCAAGGCTGATACTGGTATGCCACCAAGTGTTGGGATGGCCTGTCTCAGCCACCAGGGTAAGACCGAAGGCACATACAGTATGGGATTACTTGAATCCTTGAACCGGACCAGATTTCTAGTATTGTCCTGGACCTTGGAGACAGATGGGCAAAATTGGAAAGTTACACCTGACCCCTAGACTCAATTATGACATTTCACTAGGTGTCGGATCGGGCTGTCTTTGATATGCCAATTAGTGAGATCCTTAGATGGGGATCAAAACCTGAGTATGTTGGGACAGTCTGAGAATTCATCTGAGTGGGTGATCATACTGACAGGATCAGCCCCTTTGTCGGACAAAGGGTAATGATCGGGAATGCACTCTCCCTGATGGAAACCAAACTACCGGTAGTTGATTTCAATCGTTGGAATTTTGTTTTGCAAAATTAATATATTTATATATATATATGCCCGGTTTCGAATTGTTTGAAAATGGTTTTAATTCCCGGGATCAATGTGAGTGGAGAGTGCGGCACTGTTCCTTGCAGCCGAGGGAGAGGTCCTCTCTTGTCGGGCAGTGCTTGATCATTAAGGGCTGAGAGGTTAAGTGTAATACCATTTAGGGTAGTACCTGATGGGCTAATCTTGCACCTGCCCACGGTCCCTGGGTTTTTATAAGATGGCATGGCCCAGGGACCACTTAGTGTAAGCATTGGGCCCATAGGGTCCATATGATGGGCTCAGGGGTTTACTGAGTCTTTCAGTGAATTCGGCTGGGCCTTGTATTAAAGGCTCGGCCGAACCCATGTGGCTGGTGTGTAGATCAATGCTTGGGTCCCATGCCATACAAAGAAGCCCAAAGGATTTGGTGGGTTATCTATTCTATGACTCAAGTGAGCAGAAAGTGTTCTGCAGTCGAAATGCCCAATTCTTAGAATCTGAATACATCCTGGACACCCATCATCAGGAAATAGTTCTTGATGAGGAGAGCTCAGGAGCAGTGGGAGATGTCCCACAAGTTCCAGGTAATGACCAACCTAGAAGGTCCACCCGGGTATCCAGACCTGAAGGGATGAGAGATCCATCCTATGGATGCCCAAAGATTGCGGAATAAGGGGCGAATTTCAAAAATTTTATCTCTCCCTTCAACTGGGAATCGTATTCCCTATTTAGAAAATCATATTTTCAAGGATCAATCTTGAACCATAAACTGAACCAGATCTGAACCAAAAGGAGTGGGAGAGGATTATACCTGATACGGAGAAATACTATCTCCCAATGGAGGTGTTCACGCCCAAGGAAGGATCCAAAATCTGCTCCCACTGAAGATGGCGCAGTGAAGGATGGAGCAGAATCAGCAATGTTCTTCAAAAGAACTTGACCCTTCGCAAGAATCAACTGGACGGCTTGTGAGTACAGCTCCAATCAATCTTTTCCCAAAAGATTGAAATCAAGATCCAATCTTGATTGCTCCCAAGAACTGGAGATCGAACTGAAGGAATGGCAATGGCAGGAAGGTGGCGGCAGGAGAGAATTCACAGTATGCAGGAAATCTCTCAATCTCTCTTTCTTCAAGAGAAGAATGCTGTTGATGATGATAAAAGGCTACCGCCCCCTTCCCCTTTTATAATCTCAAAGGGATCAGCTCCTAATCAGATTAGGAGTTGCTAATCCAAATCATATTTGGGTTAGAAGTCCCTTAGTGATAAGGGATAATCCTTATCTTATCTGCAAATCAGATCAGCTGTCTCCTAATCTAATTAAGAGGTTTCCAGATCTAAATCTTATTTAGATCTTGGACTCTCTGAGTGGATAGGGTCTAAGCCCAATCCTTTTAGCTGACCCACTTCAGAATTCGCCCCCTTTAAATGACTGAACAAATCAGCCCAGTTCGAAATGGGCTTAAGGCCCATTTAAGGTTATGTACTCAAAATCCTTCCAAATTGCTGCCCAGTTGGGCTTCCTTGTATGGCGTGGGACCCAAGCATCTATACATCAGCCACATGGGTTCAGCCCAGCCTTTGTTACAAGGCCTGGCCGAATGCACTGCTGAAGACAGTGTACCCCCTGAAACCCATCAAATGAGCTCTATGGGCCCAACACTTACACTATGTGGTCCCTGGGCCAAGCCACCTTGTAACACCCAGGGACTGTGGGCAGATGCAAGATTAGCCCATCAGGCATTATCCTCAATGGTCTTACACTTAACCTCTCAGCCCATAATGATCATACACTGCCCGACAAGAGAGGACCTCTCCCTCGGCTGCAAGGAACAGTGTTGCACTCTCCACATATATGGATCCCGGGAATTAAAACCTTCTTGCAAACAATTTAGAAACCATATATATATACTTTTATATCTTATATAAAATATATTTTGCAAAACAAATCTCAACGGTTGAAATCGGCTGCCGGCAGTCTTGGTTTCCATCAGTGAGAGTGCATCCCCGATCATTACCTTTGTCCGACAAAGGGGCTGATCCTGTCACTATGATCACCCACTCAGATGAATTCTCGGACTGTCCCAACATACCCAGGTTTTGACCCCCGCTAAGGATCTCACTGATTAGTACATCAAAGACAGCCCAATCCGACACCTAGTGTAGTATCATAATCGAGTCTAGGGGTCGGGTGTAACTTTCTAGTTTTATCATCATCAACAGCATTCTTCTCTTAAAGTAAGAGAGATTGAGAGATTTCCTGCATACTGTGAATTCTCTCCTGCCGCCACCTTCTTGCCATTGCCATTCCTTCAGTTCGATCTCCAGTTCTTGGGAGCAATCAAGATTGGATCTTGATTTCAATCTTTTGGGAAAAGATTGATTGGAGCTGTACTCACAAGCCGTCCAGTTGATTCTTGCGAAGGGTCAAGTTATTTTGAAGAACATTGCTGATTCTGCTCCATCCTTCACTACGCCATCTTCAGTGGGAGCAGATTTTGGATCCTTCCTTGGGCGTGAACACCTCCATTGGGAGATAGTATTTCTCCGTATCAGGTATAATCCTCTCCCACTCCTTTTGGTACAGATCTGGTTCAGTTTATGGTTCAAGATTGATCCTTGAAAATATGATTTTCTAAATAGGGAATACGATTCCCAGTTGAAGGGAGAGATAAAATTTTTGAAATTCGCCCCTTATTCCGCAATCTTTGGGCGTCCATAGGATGGATCTCTCATCCCTTCAGTGGTATCAGAGCCAGGTTCAAATCTTGAACCAGTTTGTTTCAGATCTGAACCTGCGCAAATGGGCAGAAGGTGCTCTACCCGATTAATGGGCGAATAATCTGAAATTAATTTTATAAATCTGATTATTATTTAGAATTGTTCTTTATGATTTTCTTGATTTATGGGCTGTTCGTACAAGAGGAGATCGAAATCTTGGTTTGCGCAGGGAACCTGCAAGATTTGCAGTTTCTTGATTTATTTATCACATTTGGTCTGTAAATAAATTTTTTTTATTTTCTAGACTCAATGTATAGGTATTCGATCTGTTGTAATTATTAATAGAAATAGGATTTCTATTTATTTTAATTATGGATCGAAGATGGCGGCGCAGAAAGGGAGATTTCGCAGAGAAGAAGATTTCGCAGATGGGAGAATCGCCATCTGCGATTTGCAGTTTGTGAAACTGCATTCTGTGATCTAACCTTTGTTTTGCAGGTTGGATTGTGCGAACAGCCCTGATTTACTGATTGTTGTTTTTCTTTTATCAGTAACTAATTTCAGATTATTTTCTTGAATTAAAGATTTAATTAAAGATCAAACCCTAGACCCATTCGAACCAAGATTGGTTCAAACTGTTTGGACCGAATCTAGGGTTTAATCAAGGCTGAAAGTCAGCCCTAATTTTCCCACTAATGGGCCAAAGGATTGATATTTAATTGAATGGTTAATTCGGCCCAACCTGTAAAGGCCCAGTTTTAAATAGTTAAAACTGCTAAAAGCCCACTTAACACATAAAGCTATATGGGTTGAACCGTTCGGCCCATATACCTAGATAATATTAATGGTTAATATTATGGATTTAAAATGGGCTTTACAGATAATTAATTGATTGGATCAATTTATCCCTGCATGTGATGTATGGATGTGTGATGTGCTACGTACATGGGCCATAAGTACTTGGCCCATGCTCAATCGACAGTGGCTCTTTCGCACACCATGGCTGAATGCACATCATTGCCATGGTGTCCCTTTTTGGTCATTGGATGACCTCCCTCAGTGGTGGGCCCCCACACCTCATCATGAGGTCTCGTGCGGAACCCTAGCCGATTTAGGCCCACCAAAATCTGGCTTTATGAAAGTCAGTGGGAGCCACTTTGGTTTGACCTAAAGATAGAACTAGGGCGTAATTATCTGTTCCCTCCAGATAATATGAGTGCATGTGATAGGGAGATTCATATGATGAACTCTCTAAAGGCCTTCCATCATTAGCACGTGGATGGGTCCTTCAGTAATGAGGAAACGCACCAGAAAATGGGCTATCCATTTGCTGTTGGGCTTGTCTAAGTGTTTCATAAGATGATAGGGGCGTCATAGACCGATGTGGGAGGGGCTTCACCAGAAAATGGGAACTCTCTCACGGTACCTTGGCGTTCATGAATATGATGGGTAAGCACTCACTAGACAGAAAGGTTTACCTGAAAACGGCTCTAAACCTTGTCTGACAGAGGCCAAAGGGAAAACTCATATGATGAGTGGATATGATCCTTCACAGAAAGGTGGTGGGGTTATGCAGCTGAAACAGTTGGCTTCATGCACCCTATGTGATTTCCCACATTTCCAGAGACAACCCGTAGTCTCCGTCACTGAGAAAGGAGGGAAATCTCAGAGACGAATAAATGGAAATGGATCGTTGATTAAAATCCATATCTATGAAATGAACATGAATCAAAGATTAGGTCGTGGACTGATGTTTGCTTTTTTATCAGAAAATGGCAAACGGATCATTTGCAAAGCTACATGATGACAACAAGTTGAAAGGCCCAAACTATGCTGACTGGTATAGGAACCTTATGCTGGTCCTTGCTTCTGAAAAACTTGACAAAGTGGCAAAGAATCCTGCCCCGGAGCGTCCGGGAGATAGGGCTTCTGAGGCCCGAAGGAGAGACTATCAAGAATGGGAGGAGAAAAACTCCCTTGCCCGGTGCTACATCATTGCCTCCTTGGACAATCCGATACAGAGGCATTTCGATCAGATCGAACTTGCCAAAGACATATTGGACAGTCTCAGGACAATGTATGAAGAGCAGAATCGTTCTACTCGACAAAAGGTCTTGAAACAGTTCATGACCACACAAATGTCCAAGGGTCAACAAGTTCACGACCATTGTGTTCGGATGATGGGATACATCAACGAACTGGAGGCTCTTGGATCCGGGCTGGACCTTGCAACCCAGATAGATGCTATCCTTAACTCTTTGCCTCATTCCTTTAATCCATTCATCATGAACTATAACATGAATAAGCTGAATGTCAGCTTACAAGAGCTCAGCAATATGTTGCAAAGAGCTGAAGAACTGATTAAAAAGGTTGAGCCTGTAGCCATGCTTGTTGAAGCTGGCAAGACAGGCAAGAGAAAGAGGAAGGCAAAGAAGCCTCAGAAGAAAGCCACTAAAAAGCAAGAAGCAGAAGAAAGACAAAGCATCGGATGCCTGTCACTTCTGCAAGAAGACTGGCCACTGGAAAAGGAATTGTCCTGCCTACCTGGAATCCAAGAAAGGTAACTTCGAAACTTGTGTTATAGAAACCAATTTATTGGTAGTTTCTGCGTCCTGGTGTATTGACTCCAGGGCTTCAACTCATGCGTGTAACTCACTGCAGGGGTTCAAGGTAAGCAAAAGGCTGAGTGAAGGAGAAGTCACACTCTACTTGGGGACTACTGCAACTGCAGCCGCGACCATAGGAACCGTGGAATTGTATTTTAGAGAAGGAAAAACTGTACTAAAAGATTGTCTTTATGTACAAAATTTAAGAAAAAATTTGATTTCTGTCTCAAAACTGTGTGCAGATGGTTATTCTATCTTCATCGCATACGGGGAACTGGAGAACGGTCTCTTTGTTCTACATCCTTCCCTAGAAACTAACATAACCGAAACTACGTCGGTTGAAAACCCCAAGAAGAGAGCCCGTGATACAGTTAATCCCACGTGTCTGTGGCATTACCAACTTGGCCACATCGGTGTTGACCGAATCACAAGGTTGGTAAAGGATGGTCCTTTGGATTTTCTAGCTGTAGAAGATCTTCCCACCTGTGAGCCTTGCCTACAAGGCAAGATGACGAAATGGCCATTTGACGGTAAGCCTGAAAGATGTACAGGCACACTTGACCTAATACATACTGATGTATGTGGTCCCCAGAGTGTTAGGACACGAAATCAACACGTGTATTTCATCACCTTCACAGATGATTTTTCACGATATGGTTACATGTACCTAATGAGACACAAGTCTGAATCCTTTGAAAAGTTCAAAGAGTTTAGACAAGAGGTCGAGAAACAGTTACAGAGAGAAATTAAAGCCCTTCGATCCGATCGGGGTGGCGAATATCTCTCTGACGAATTCAGGGACTACTTAAAGGACAATGGGATAGTATCACAATTAGCTCCTCCTGCTACACCACAACTTAACGGTGTTTCAGAGAGGAGGAATAGGACCTTATTAGATATGGTCCGGTCGCTTCTCATACACTCAGAGTTACCCACATCCTTTTGGGGTTACGCATTAGAGACTGCGATTTACGTACTGAATCGGGTTCCAACCAAATCGGTTCCGAATACTCCATATGAACTTTGGACCGGAAAGAAACCAAGTGTCAAACACTTGAAGATTTGGGGTTGTCCAGCACACGTTAAAAGAACGAGTGCAGACAAGTTGGAATCTAAGACCAGCCATTGCCTATTTGTAGGCTACCCAAAAGGCTCTGTAGGTTACCTTTTCTATGACCCAAGTGAGCAGAAAGTGTTCTGCAGTCGAAATGCGCAATTCTTGGAAACCGACTATATCCTGGACACTCATCGTCAGGAAGTTGTTCTTGATGAGGAGAGCTCAGGAGCAGTGGGAGATGTCCCACAAGTTCTAGGTAGTGACCAACTTAGAAGATCCACTCGGGCATCCAGGCCACCAGTCCGTTATGGTTATGACCAGGATAGTTACCTGGTGGAAACCTTGACTAGTGAGGAGGATCCCGTGACTTACGCGGAAGCTATGTTGGACATAGATTCCCAGAAGTGGGTGGAGGCCATGAGGGCAGAGATGGACTCAATGGAGACCAATGGAGTCTGGACTCTAGTAGATCCGCCCTCCGGGGTAAAGGCAATCGGTTGCAAATGGATTTACAAGAGGAAGAAGGGCCCCGATGGCAGGATTGAGACCTTCAAGGCTCGTCTAGTGGCGAAAGGGTACACTCAGAAAGAAGCCATCGATTATGAGGAAACCTTTTCGCCTGTGGCCATACTTAAATCCATTAGGATCCTGCTAGCTGTAGCAGCATACCATGATTATGAGATTTGGCAGATGGATGTCAAAACTGCATTCCTGAATGGAGATCTTACTGAAGATATCTATATGCAGCAGCCGCAAGAATTCATTGCTACAGGTCAGGAAAACATGGTATGTAAACTTAACAGATCCATTTATGGGCTTAAGCAAGCTTCTAGAAGTTGGAACATCCGTTTTAACTCTGCTGTCAAATCGTTTGACTTCGAGCAGAATCCGGATGAACCCTATGTCTACAAGAAGTACAGTGGGGATAAGGTTACCTTCTTGGTTCTGTATGTAGATGACATTCTACTCATTGGGAATGATGTGGGAATGTTAACTACGGTGAAAGTATGGCTTTTGCAGCAATTCTCCATGAAAGATCTTGGAGAAGCCTCCTATATACTGGGTCTTCGACTCTATAGAGATAGATCGAAGCGGATAATAGGATTATCCCAATCTGCTTACATTGACAAAATAGTCAAAAGATACAGCATGGAAAACTCCAAGAAAGGAAATGTTCCTTTCAGGCACGGAGTCACTCTCTCCAAGAAGATGTCTCCCAAGACTTCTGAGGAGATTGATGGCATGAAAGACGTTCCTTATGCCTCAGCCGTAGGGAGCATCATGTGTGTCATGCTGTGCACTCGTCCTGATATAGCTCAGGCAGTGAGTGTAGTAAGCAGATTTCAGGCCAACCCAGGGCAGGAGCATTGGACTGCTGTGAAAAACATACTTAAGTACCTTCGAAGGACAAAAGAGTTTTGTCTGGTGTTCGATGGTAGCTCACTACAGATCCAGGGGTTTATAGATGCCGATTTCCAGTCAAACCCAGATGATAGAAAGTCTACATCTGGATATGTTTTCACGATAGGATCGTGTGCTGTTTGCTGGAAAAGCAGCAAACAGGGGTCCATTGCAGACTCCACGACCGAGGCCAAATACATTGCCGCAAGTGAGGCTGCCAAAGAAGCTGTGTGGATGAAGAAGTTCGTTCACGAGTTGGGAGTTGTTCCGTCCAGCACATCACCCATCCCATTGTTGTGTGACAACAATGGAGCCATTGCTCAGGCTAAGGAGCCACGAGCCCACTCGAAGTCGAAGCACATCGAGAGGAAGTACCACGTACTGCGGAAGATTGTTGGTAGAGGGGACGTCCTGATTCAGAAGGTAGCGTCAGTGGAAAATGTAGCAGACCCATTGACAAAGCCACTATCACAGAATGTGTTTCAGAAACACGTGGAAAGCATGGGACTCCGGCTAGTACCTGATTGGACCTAAGTGCAAGTGGGAGCTGTTAGACAGTTTTGTATGCCCTTAGCTTCAATCAGAATGATGTACTTTATGAGTTTATTGTAAATGAATAAAGATACATATTTGATTCATGTTCCCTTGGTATGTTTCTGTGTAATACCCTTAAACTGGACACTTAATGAGACTCGTGTTAGTTTAGAATGTTCACAGCCAGTGGGTCGGTCTGGGGAGACCTATCCTAACAAGGCTGACACTGTAGTGCCACCAAGTCGGTTGGGGTGGCTTGTCTCAACTGCCAGGGTGAGACCCTAGGCACATACAGTGTAGGATCAAAGATTCAATTAATCCTACACTGTATGTGCCTAGGGTCTCACCCTGGCAGCTGAGACAAGCCACCCCAACCGACTTGGTGGCACTACAGTGTCAGCCTTGTCAGGATAGGTCTCCCCAGACCGACCCACTGGCTGTGAACATTCTAAACTAACACGAGTCTCATTAAGTGTCCAGTTTAAGGGTATTACACAGAAACAAATACAAGGGAACATGAATCAAATATGTATCTTTATTCATTTACAATAAACTCATAAAGTACATCATTCTGATTGAAGCTAAGGGCATACAAAACTGTCTAACAAGACCACCAGTGCGATATGGTTATGGCCAGGATAGTTACCTAGTGGAAGCCTTTACTAGTGAAGAGGATCCCGTGACTTACACGGAAGCTATGTTAGACAAAGACTCCCAGAAGTGGGTGGAGGCTATGAGAGCTAAGATGGACTCAATGGAGACCAATGGAGTCTGGACTCTAGTAGATCCGCCCTCCGGGGTAAAAGCAATTGGTTGCAAATGGATCTACAAGAAGAAGAAGCGCCCCGATGGTAGGATTGAGACCTACAAAGCTCGATTGGTGGCAAAAGGGTATACTCAGAAAGAAGGCATCGATTATGAGGAAATCTTTTTGCCCGTGGCCATGCTTAAATCCATTAGGATCCTGCTAGCTATTGTAGCGTACCATGATTACGAGATTTGGCAAATGGATGTCAAAACCGCGTTCCTGAATGGAGATCTTAGTGAAGACATCTACATGCAGCAGCCGCAAGGCTTCATTGCTGTTGGTTAGGAACACATGGTATGTAAACTTAATAGATCCATATATGGACTTAAGCAGGCTTCTAGGAGTTGGAACATCCGATTTGATTCTGTAGTCAAAACGTTTGACTTTGAGCAAAATCCGGATGAGCCCTGTGTTTACAGGAAATCTAGTGGGGATAAGATCACCCTTTTGGTGTTGTACGTGGACGATATCCTACTCATTGGGAATGATGTAGGAATGTTTACTTCGGTCAAGGTATGGCTATCACAGCAGTTCTCCATGAAAGATCTTGGAGAAGCTTCATACATACTGGGTCTTCGACTCTATAGAGATAGATCAAAGCGGATAATTGGATTATCCCAAGCTGCTTATATTGACAAAATTGTCAAAAGATACAGCATGGAAAACTCCAAGAAAGGAAACGTTCCTTTCAGGCACGGAGTCACTCTCTCCAAAAAGATGTCTCCCAAGACTTCTGAGGAGATTGAAAGCATGAGAGACGTTCCCTATGCCTCAGCCGTAGGGAGCATCATGTATGCCATGCTGTGCACTCGCCCGGACATTGCTCAGGCGGTGAGTGTGGTAAGCAGATTCCAGGCAAACCCAGGGCAGGAACATTGGACTGCTGTGAAGAACACACTCAAATACCTTCGAAGGACAAAAGAGTTTTGTCTGGTATTCGATGGTAGTTCACTACAAGTTCTAGGGTATATCGATGTCGATTTCCAGTCAGATCCAAATGATAGAAAGTCTACATCTGGGTATGTTTTCACGATAGGATCGTGTGTTGTTTGCTGGAAAAGCAGCAAACAGGGGTCCACTGTAGACTCCACAACCGAGGCCGAGTACATTGCTGCAAGTGAAGCTGCCAAGGAAGCCGTGTAGATGAAGAAATCCATACACGAATTGGGAGCGATTCCATCCAGCACATCACCCATCCCGTTGTTGTGTGACAACAATGGAGCGATCGCCCAGGCCAAAGAGCCTCGGGCTCACTCAAGGTCAAAGCACATCGAGAGAAAGTACCATGTACTGCAGGAGATCATTGGTAGAGGGGACGTCCTAATTCAGAAGGTAGCATCAACGGATAATGTGGCAGACCCATTGACTAAGCCACTGACACAGAAGGTGTTTGAGAAACACATGGAAAGTATGGGACTCCGTCTTGTACCAGATTGGACCTAAGTGCAAGTGGGAGCTGTTAGACAGTTTTGTATGCCCTTAGCTTCAATCCGATTTGATGTACTTTTGTTATTTGGTGGAAATAAATAAAGTGCATGTTTGATTCATGTTGTTTGGTTTAATTTTGTGTAAGACCCTAAAACTGGACACTTATTGAGACTCGTGTTAGTTTTAAATAATCACAGCCGTTGGATAAGTCTGGGGAGGTTTATCCTGCCAAGGCTGATACTGGTGTGCCACCAAGTGTTGGGATGGCCTGTCTCAGCCGCCAGGGTAAGACCCAAGGCACATACAGTATGGGATTACTTGAATCCTTGAACCGGACCAGATTTCCAGTATTGCCCTGGACCTTGGAGACAGATGGGCAAAATTGGAAAGTTACACCTGACCCCTAGACTCAATTATGACATTTCACTAGGTGTCAGATCGGGCTGTCTTTGATATGCCAATCAGTGAGATCCTTAGATGGGGATCAAAACCTGGGTATGTTGGGACAGTCTGAGAATTCATCTAAGTGGGTGATCATACTGACAGGATCAGCCCCTTTGTCGGACAAAGGGTAATGATCAGGAATGCACTCTCCCTGATGGAAACCAAACAACCGACAGTTGATTTCAATCGTTGGAATTTTGTTTTGCAAAATTAATATATTTATATATATATGTACGGTTTCGAATTGTTTGCAAATGGTTTTAATTCCCGGGATCCATGTGAGTGGAGAGTGTGGCACTGTTCATTGCAGCCGAGGGAGAGGTCCTCTGTTGTCGGGCAGTGCTTGATCATTAAGGGCTGAGAGGTTAAGTGTAAGACCATTTAGGGTAGTACCTGATGGGCTAATCTTGCACCTGCCCACAGTCCTTGGGTTTTTATAAGATGGCTTGGCCCAGGGACCACTTAATGTAAGCGTTGGGCCCATAGGGTCCATATGATGGGCTCAGGGGTTTACTGAGTCTTTCAGTGAATTCGGTTGGGCCTTGTATTAAAGGCTGGGCCGAACCCATGTGGCTGGTGTGTAGATCAATGCTTGGGTCCCACGCCATACAAAGAAGCCCAACTGGGCAGCAGATTGGAAACTAGTTAAACACTTAACATCTAATGGGCCAAAAGCCCATTTCGAGCTGGGCTGATATGATCACCCATCTATGGGGCGAATCTGAGATTAATGTTAGTAAAAGGATTGGGCCTTTAACCTTATCCACTCCAGGAGACCAAATTCAAATTAGATTTGAATATGGTAACCTCCTGATAAGATCAGGAGTAAACTAACTTAATCTGCAGATAGGATTAAGATAATCCCCTATCCAAATATAGATTTGGATTGGGATAACTCCTAATTAGGAGGTTTCTTAATCAAGAAGAAAGGAGGAGAAAAACAAGAGAAATACATCAGAATTCGAACTAGGGTTTTGGTGGAAAGAAAACTCCCTACGAATTGAGATTAGATCTCATTCATACTCCAGAGAGAAGAAAAGCAGTTCAGCCATCTTCATCCCTGGAGTTCTCCTCTTGCCGCCGCCATTCACTATTGCAAGACTCGATCTTTGCAACAATAGGAAGTCAAGAAATCAGTTCTTGACATCAGTCTTGCAAGAAAGACTGAAGAAGATTCGGTGTTCAGAGTTTCTAGAGGATTCTTGCGAAGGGTCCAGTGTGTAGGACGCAACCTGCTGGTTCTGTTCCATCCACAGCTGTATCATCTTCAGCAGGAACGGATCTTGGTGCATTCTTTGGGCGTGAACACCAACTTTGGGAGATACTGCTTCTCCGAATCAGGTATATTCCTCCCTTTTATCTTTTGGTTCAGATCTGATTTGATTATGGTTCAAGTAGGATCCTTGAATATTGTATTCTAAATTTAGGGAATATGATTCCCAGTTGGGAGAAGGTAGGAAAATTTTTGAAATTCGCCCACCCATTCCGCAACCGTTATGGCATCCATTAGATGGATCCTACCATTCTTTCAAATTACGCCCTAGTTCTTATTTTAGGTCAAACCAAAGTGGCTCCCACTGCCTTTCATAAAGCCAGATTTTGGTGGGCCTGAATCGGCTAGGGTTCCGCACGTAACCTCTTGATGAGGTGTGGGGCCCACCACTGAGGGAGGTCATCCAATGACCAAAAGGGACACCATGGCAATGATGTGCATTCAGCCATGGTGTGCGCAAGAGCCACTGTCGATTGAGCATGGGCCAAGTACTCATGGCCCATGTACGTAGCACATCACACATCCATACTTCACATGCAGGGATAAATTGATCCAATCAATTAATCATCTGTAAGGCCCATTTGAAGCCCATTTTAAATCCATGATATTAACCATTAATATTATCTAGGTATGTGGGCCAAAAGGTTCAGCCCATATAGCTTTAAATGTCAAGTGGGCTTTTAGCAGTTTTAACCTTTTAAAACTGGGCCTTTACAGGTTGGGCCGAATTAACCATTTTATTAAACACCAATCCTTAGGCCCATTAGTGGGAAAATTAGGGCTGACTTTCAACCTTGATTAAACCCTAGGTTTGGTTCAAACTATTTGAACCAATCTTGGTTCGAATGGGTCTAGGGTTTGATCTTTAATTAAATCTTTAATTCAAGAAAATAATCTGAAATTAAATACTAATAAAAGAAAAACAAGAATCAGTCAATCAGGGCTGTTCGCACAATCCATCCTGCAAAACAGAGGTTAGATCACAGAATGCAGTTTCACAAACTGCAAATCGCAGATAGCGATTCTCCCATCTGCGAAATCTCCTTCTCTGCGAAATCTCCTTTTATGCGCCGCCATCTTTGATCCAAAATAAATAAATAAAAATCCTATTTCTATTAATAATTACATCAGATTGAATACCTATAAATTGAGTCTAGAAAATAAAAACAATTAGTTACAGACCAAAAATAATTCAAGAACTACAAAATCGCAGGTTCCCTGCGCAAACCAAGAATTCGATCTCCTCTTGTACGAACAGCCCATAAATCAAGAAAATCATAAATAACAATTCTAAATAATAATCAGATTCATGTAAAATTAATTTCAGATTATTCGCCCATTAAGTTTGGGAACAAATTTCCCAAAACCCATATCTGCGGAAATCGGGTAGAACACCTTCTGCCCATTTGCGCAGGTTCAGATCTGAAACAAACTGGTCAAGATTTGAACCATGGCTCTGATACCACTGAAGGGATGAGAGATCCATCCTATGGACGCCCAAAGATTGCGGAATAAGGGGGCGAATTTCAAAAAAATTTCTCTCCCTTCAACTGGGAATCGCATTCCCTATTTAGAAAATCATATTTTCAAGGATCATTCTTGAACCTTAAACTGAATCAGATCTGAACCAAAAGGAGTAGGAGAGAATTATACCTGATACAAAGAAGTAGTATCTCCCAATGGAGGTGTTCACGCCCAAAGAAGGATTGAAAAACTGCTCCCATTGAAGATGGCGCAGTGCAGGATGGAACAGAATCAGCAGTGTTATTCTCCAAGAACTCAGTCCTTCGCAAGAATCAGCAGAGTGGTACGTGAGCACAGCTTCCTTTCAATCCTTTCTCAAAGAATTGATGTCAAGATCCAATCTTGACTTCTCCCACAACTGAAGATCGAACTGGCAAACAGGGCTGCAAGAGCAGGGAGGCGGCAAGAGAGTATTCACAGGGTGCAGAATTCTCTCTTCTTGATTTCAGCACTAAAGAAAATCTGATGATCTGTGTCCTCTAAAGGCTGCCGCCCCCTCCTTCTTTTGTTAACCTAAAAGATCAGCTCCTAATCCAATTAGGAACAACTTATCCAAATCATATTTGGATAAGACTTCTCTTAGGTGATAGGGATAAACCCTTATCTTATCTGCAGATTAGATTAGCTTTCTCCTAATCTCATTAGGAGGTTTCTAAATCTGAGTCACATTCAGATCTGGACTCTCTGAGTGGATAGGGTCAAGACCCCATCCTATCTGCTAATCCATCTCAGAATTCGCCCATTTAATTAACTAAATGAATAGCCCAGTTCGAAATGGGCTTTAGGCCCATTAAGCTTATGTGCTCACTTAACCTTCCTAACTGTTGCCCAGTTGGGCTTCCTTGTATGGCGTGGGACCCAAGCATTGATCTACACATCAGCCACAGGGGTTTGGCCCAGCCTTTGTTACAAGGCCTGGCCGAATACACTGTTAAAGACAGTGCACCCCCTGAAACCCATCTAATGGGCTCTATGGGCCCAACACTTACCCTAAGTGGTCCCTAGGCCAAGCCACCTTGTAACACCCAGGGACTGTGGGCAGATGCAAGATTAGCCCATCAGGTATTATCCTCAATGGTCTTACACTTAACCTCTCAGCCCATAATGATCATACACTGCCCGACAAGAGAGGACCTCTCCCTTGGCTGCAAGGAACAGTGTTGCACTCTCCACTTATATGGATCCCAGGAATTAAAACCTTCTTGCAAACATTTTAGAAACCATAATATATATACTTTTATATCTCATATAAAATATACTTTGCAAAACAAATCTCAACGGTTGAAATTGGCTGCCGGTAGTCTTGGTTTCCATCAGTGAGAGTGCATCCCCGATCATTACCTTTGTCCGACAAAGGGGCCGATCCTGTCACTATGATCAGTCACTCAGATGAATTCTCGGACAATTCCAACATACCCAGGTTTTGACCCCCGCTAAGGATCTCACTGATTGGTACATCAAAGACAGCCCGATCCGACACCTAGTGCAGTATCATAATCGAGTCTAGGGGTCGGGTGTAACTTTCCAGTTTTGCCCATCAATCTCCAAGGTCTAGGGCAATACTGGAAATCTGGTCCAGTTCATAGATTCAATTAATCCTACACTGTATGTGCCTAGGGTCTCACCCTGGCAGTTGAGACAGGCTACCCCAACCGTCTTGGTGGCACCACAGTGTCAGCCTTGTCAGGATAGGTCTCCCCAGACCGACCCACTGGCTGTGAACATTCTAAACTAGCACGAGTCTCATTAAGTGTCCAGTTTAAGGGTATTACACAGAAACATACCAAGGGAACATGAATCAAATATGCACTTTTATTCATTTACAATAAACTCATAAAATACATCATTTTGATTGAAGCTAAGGGCATACAAAACTGTCTAACACCGAACACAGGCGAACTTACTACCTATCCCCACATCCGGGCTACAAACTCTTGCACGAGCTCCCGAACAAGGTCCCGGCCTAGAAAAGGCATTACTTTATGGTCCACAACTTTGAGGGGTGCCTTTCCCGACCCACTGGAGGGCGTCCATCCAAGACCCCAGTGTCATGTTGGACCTGAAGACAAGGGAAGCGCTTCAATCTTGGGTGGAGCTCAGTTTGAAGTTCGTGGACTATGTGACCGAGGACAAGCTCATGCAGTCCGGTCTAAGTCCTGGTAAGTCGCCATTTGTTGTATTTCCTTTGCTTTATCTTGGTATTGTTTCTAGCTATGCTTTGGTTGTAGTTATCATGGACATCCCCACGACCGAACTTTTCGGTGGTATGAAGAAGGGGAAGAAGAATCGAGCTTCAAAAAGAGCTCGCGTAGAGTCTCCACTGGCTGTCGTTCCAGAGCTCGAGCAGCCATCGTCCGTCGAGCAACCTCTCATGATTGACTTGGTCGAGGAGGAATCCGAGAAGCTTTACCCGCCCTGCGCGCCCGAGGATAAGATGTATTCGGAGCCCGCCCCTGCAGCTGCCGCTTCTTCAGGTAGTGATGAAGCAGCTCGAAGCATTCTGACTCCGAAATACAGCCTTATCAAGAGCCAAAGCGCAGTCTACACCGAGGAGGTTGCTAGCTGGGCCGAATTGGCGGTCCCTAAGCTCGGAGCATGAGCGACTACTCATTACATGGTGGTAGGTTTTCTGACTTAACTTCTTCGATCTTGTACTTAGCTCTTCTTGTGCTAACACTTGTTTTCTTTTGGCAGGTGAACTCTGCTATCCACGCTTTGACTTATCAGTCCAAGGTGCATTTGAAGCGGGCTCTCGCAGCCAAGTCTTCTTCCTGCGAGGCTCACACCGAGTTAAACTTGGCTCGTAATGAAGTTAACCAGCTGAAGAAGGATGCACGGGCTAAAAAGGAGCTGATCACGCTGCTGATGTCTGAGAAAGAGGAGCTCGCAGAGCAGAAGGCAGCGCTGAAGAGGGAGGTGGAGAACCTTGAAGCTCACATAAAGGAGCAAACTGTGATACTCCTTCAAGCAGTGGAGGAGGCCAAGGTCAAGGCCATTGAGGAATACAAGGCCTCGGAGGAGTACCGAAAAGAGATGATCGAGGTGGGGACCGTGAGCTACCGCAAAGGCTTCAAGCTAAGTAGGTGGTTGACCTGACGTGAGTTCACTCAGTTCGATCTCAGTACCATTACTACCTCAAGGATTACGAAGGAAATGGCCGCCGAAGTTGCTGAAAATCTGGACTCCGATGGAGAAAGCGATAGCGACCTGCTCGATGACGTCAAGGAGACCGGTGTTGATGAGAGTTGTATGGACCCTCCTACTGAAGGCTCGGACAAGGGCGAGGAGCCCCGAGATGACAAGAAGCCTCTTGACCCTCTACTGTATACCCCGAGCCTCCGAGATCGGTTCATAGTGGAATTTTTTTTTTTGGCTTGTACTTAAAAACTTTACATCAATGAAATATAAACATTTTGACTATCTGCGCAAAATTCTCTAAGTGTGAACAACTCCCAAACTACCTAATAGGAGTAGAAATGTGTAGGTTACCCCGAACTGTCAAGCTAACGAGCTGGACTAGAAGTAGGGATAACCGAAATAAAATTTTTCCAAGTGTAGGTTACCCTGAACTGTTGAGCTAACAAGCTAGACTAGGAGTAGGGGTAACTTCGCATATTGTATGCCAAGGTGGGCGGACATTGTAGGGTATATACCCGACCTGTCTGCACACGAGCTACTTGCTTAGGTGTCGGTTGTCCCTTAGAGCCGAGCCGTCAGGCCTGACTTCAAGCGGGATCAACCTGTTGTTATATGCCGAGGTGGGCTAGACGTCGTAGGGTTTATACCCGAACTATATATGCCTTAGGCATGAGGGCTGATTTGCCTATGCCGAAGAGGCAACTAGGACTTGTCTGCCTATGCCGAAGAGGCGACTAAGACTTGTCTGTCCATGCCGAAGAGGTGATTGGGACTTATTCGTAGTGCCGAGGTCATATATCAGCTTGGCATCATGGCCCTTGGGCTCCTGGGAGTGACTCGTAGTCCTCTCTCCAGTTCGGCGATCATAAGTAGTATCTTCTCAGGTTGCCGATGTTCCACGCTTGAGGTACTTGCTTCCCTTCCAAGGTCTCGAGCTCGTACGTACCTTCCCTGAATACCCGTCTTACTCGGTATGGACCTTCCCAGTTCGGTTCGAGCTTACCAACACCGGGCTCAGGTACCATAACCTTTCGGAGAACCAGGTCACTAACACGGAAGTGTCGCTTCTTGACCCAGGCATTTTAGTACCGAGCTACTTTCTGTTGGTAAGCTATAGTCCGGATGTATGCCAGGTCTCGTACTTCTTACACCAGGTCTAGGTTAGTACGGAGCTCATCATCATTTGTCTCTTCGTCGTAGGCCTCCAAGCGTAGTGTAGGCACCTCAATTTCTACAGAAATCACTGCTTTTATGTCGTAAGTGAGGTTGAAGGGAGTCTCACCTATGGCAGTCTTGATGGTGGTCCGGTAGGCCCAGAGCACACTAGGCAGTTCATTTACCCACAATCCTTTGGCTCGAGCTAAGTGAGCTTTCAGTCCATGGAGTATGACTCTGTTGGTAACTTCCGCTTGCCCGTTTACCTGGGGGTGTGCCACCGAGGTAAAATTTTGCTGAATTCCCATCTCAGCACACCAATTCTGAAACTTGATGTCCTCGAATTGCTTCCCATTGTTAGAGATGTGTACCCGAGGTAGACCGGAGTGACACACTATGCTCCTCCAAAAGAAGTTTTGTATGTTGCGGGATGTGATCGTTGTTAGGGGTTCCGCTTCCACCCACTTCGTAAAATAGTCCACTGCTATGACCAAAAACCTCCTCGGTCCTGTCACTGGCGGGAATGGGCCAAGTATGTTGATTCCCCACTGTGCGAAGGGCCATGGGCTGGTGAGGAATTTGAGATCGGCAGCAGGTCGATAGTGGATGTTGGCGTGCCTCTAACACTTGTCGCACTCCTTGACGAGTTTGAGTGTGTTTGCATTCATCGTGGGCTAGTAGTAACCTTGTCATAATGCCTTCTGGGCGAGAGCCTTGCCCCCCAAGTGTCCGCCGCACAAGCCTTCATGGGTATTGTGGAGAACGAGCTCGGCCTCTGAGGGTTGCAAGCAGCGCAAGTAGGGGAGCGTGTAAGATCTCCTGTACAACTATCCGTCTATAATGACGTACTTAGCCGACTGGCGTTCTACCCTTTGGGCCGCATTGCATTTTGCGGGGAGGGTCCCGTGAAGCAGATAACTCACAAGTAGGTCAATCTAGCTCGACTCTGCTTGTGTTACAGGAGCGACCTCTCCTGCCCCCTGAGAATGCTACGCCGAGGTAAGTCCTCTATATACATGGTCCGCATGGTATTGCTGCTTGTGCTGGATAACCAGGACAAGGTGTCAGCCTCAGCGTTCTCGGATCTCGGGATCTACCTGATGAAATAGGAGATGAAGCCGTGTAGTATCTCCTTGACTTTAGCCAAATAAGCTGCCATGGTGGGGTCACAGGCTTCATATTCACCGCTGACTTGGTTGACCACGAACTAGGAATCGCTACATATGACAAGATGCTTAGCCTTAACTTCCTTTGCTAGAATGAGCACAACAACTAATGCTTCGTACTCTGCTTCGTTCTTTGATGCTGTGAACCCGAATCGGAGTGCGTATTCCATCTTCACCCTACTTGGTCCATACAGAATTATTCCTACACCGCTTCCTTGTTGGTTGGATGAGCCATCAACGTGGAGGATCCAGGGCTCCTCGTCCCAAGTCGGACCAGCTCTAACCGAGATTGGTGCCACACTAGTTGAAGCTTCGACCGTGTGCTCGAGCTCGGCCAGATTGGGAGTTGCGGTACTGAACGAACATTCTGCCACGAAATTGGCCAAGGCTTGGGCTTTAATCGCCATCCGAGGTTCGTACCGGATGTCGTACTCGCTGAGTTCGATAGCCCACTTCGTCAATATGCCAGACACCTCGGGCTTTAGTAGGATTTGTCTCAGAGGCTTGTTGGTGAGGACGATGATGGTGTGGGATTGGAAGTACGGACGAAGATTGAGAGCTGCTATGACTAGCGCATACACCAGTTTCTCGATCTCTGGATACCTTTTTTCAGCATCCTACAAAACTTTGCTAACATAGTAGATGGGTCATTGGACCCGATGTACCTCTTTGCTCTGTATTGAGCTGACCACCTCGTCACTCGCGGAGAGGTACAACTTTAAAATATCCCCTTCCTCGGGTCGGGTCAAAACCAGGGTACTAGCTAAGTATCTTTTTAGCTCGTTGAAGGCGAGTTGACACTCCACGGTCCACTTGAAGTCTTTGCTCCTTTTTATAGCCTTAAAGAAAGGTAGGCAGTGATCTGCCGACTTAGACATAAAATTGTTAGACAGTTTTGTATGCCCTTAGCTTCAATCAGAATGATGTACTTTATGAGTTTATTGTAAATGAATAAAGATACATATTTGATTCATGTTCCCTTGGTATGTTTCTGTGTAATACCCTTAATCTGGACACTTAATGAGACTCGTGTTAGTTTAGAATGTTCACAGCCAGTGGGTCGGTCTGGGGAGACCTATCCTGACAAGGCTGACACTGTGGTGCCACCAAGTCGATTGGGGTGGCCTGTCTCAGCTGCCAGGGTGAGACCCTAGGCACATACAGTGTAGGATTAATTGAATCTTTGAACTGGACCAGATTTCCAGTATTGCCCTGGACCTTGGAGATTGATGGGCAAAACTAGAAAGTTACACCCGACCCCTAGACTCGATTATGATACTGCACTAGGTGTCGGATTGGGCTGTCTTTGATATACCAATCAGTGAGATCCTTAACGGGGGTCAAAACCTGGGCATGTTGGGACAGTCCGAGAATTCATCTGAGTGGGTGATCATAGTGACAGGATCAGCCCCTTTGTCAGACAAAGGTAATGATCGGGGATGCACTCTCACTGATGGAAACCAAGACTGCCGGCAACCGATTTCAACCGTTGAGATTTGTTTTGCAAATGTATTTTATATAGGATATAAAAGTATATATATATATTATGGTTTCTAAAATGTTTGCATGAAGGTTTTAATTCCCGGGATCCATATGAGTGGAGAGTGCAACACTGTTCCTTGTAGTCGAGGGAGAGGTCCTCTCTTTTCGGGCAGTGTATGATCATTATGGGCTGAGAGGTTAAGTGTAAAACCATTGAGGATAACACCTAATGGGCTAATCTTGCATTTGCCCACAGTCCCTGGGTGTTACAAGGTGGCTTGGCCCAGGGACCACTTAGTGTAAGTGTTGGGCCCATAGAGCCCATTTGATGGGTTTCAGGGGGTACACTGTCTTCAGCAATGCATTCGGCCAGGCCTTGTAACAAAGGCTGGGCTGAACCCATGTGGCTGATGTGTAGATCAATGCTTGGGTCCCACGCCATACATAGAAGCCCAACTGGGCAGCAATTTGGAAGTTTTTTGAGTACATAACCTTAAATGGGCCTTAAGCCCATTTCGAACTGGGCTGATTTGATCAGTCATCTAAAAGGGGCGAATTCTGAAGTGGGTCAGCTAAAAGGATTGGGCTTAGACCCTATCCACTCAAAGAGTCCAAGATCTAAATAAGATTTAGATCTGGAAACCTCCTAATTAGATTAGGAGACAGCTGATCTGATCTGCAGATAAGATAAGGATTATCCCTTATCACTAAGGGACTTCTAACCCAAATATGATTTGGATTAGCAACTCCTAATCTGATTAGGAGCTGATCCCTTTAAGATTATAAAAGGGGAAGGGGGCGGCAGCCTTGATGAACACAATAACATCAATAGCATTCTTCTCTTTAAGAAAGAGAGATTGAGAGATTTCCTGCATACTACGAATTCTCTTCTGCCGCCACCTCCCTGCCATTGCCATTCCTTCAGTTCGATCTCCAGTTCTTGGGAGCAATCAAGATTGGATCTTGATTTCAATCTTTTGGGAAAAGATTGATTGGAGCTGTACTCACAAGCCATCCAGTTGATTCTTGCGAAGGGTCAAGTTCTTTTGAAGAACATTGCTGATTCTGCTCCATCCTTCACTGCGCCATCTTCAGTGGGAGCAGATTTTGGATCCTTCCTTGGGCGTGAACACCTCCATTGGGAGATAGTATTTCTCTGTATCAGGTATAATCCTCTCCCACTCCTTTTGGTTCAGATCTGGTTCAGTTTATGGTTCAAGATTGATCCTTGAAAATATGATTTTCTAAATGGGGAATACGATTCCCAGTTGAAGGGAGAGAAAAATTTTTGAAATTCGCCCCTTATTCTGCAATCTTTTGGGCGTCCATAGGATGGATCTCTCATCCCTTCAAAAATGGCTCAGAGTGGCTATCCGGTCATTCAGCCTCTGAACCTCTTTAGCTTACGGGGTGGTCTCATATCTAAGATGACCTTTATTTTTTCCAGGTTGGCTTCGATGCCACGTCGGTTAACTATGTAGCCCAAGAATTTACCCGAGGTGACCCCAAAGACACATTTGTTGGGATTTAATTTCATATTATACTTTCGTAAAATTTCAAAAACACCTTGCAAATCGTTTAATAAGAATTTTGAAAATTGGGCCTTAGCAACCATGTCATCTACATAACACTCAACTTTATTGCCGATTAACGACTCAAAAATCTTGTTTACATGTCTTTTTAAGGTTGCCCCGACATTTTTTAGTCCGAAGGGCATAACCTTATAGTAGTACAATTCGAGCTCAGTTATAAAGGTCGTCTTGTCTTCATCAGCGGGGTCCATCCTGATCTAGTTGTAACTAGAGTATGCATCTAGGAAGCTCAACAACTCATGCCCTGAGGTCGCATCCATTAGGCGGTCGATCTTGGGCAGCGGGAAACAGTCTTTTGGGCAGACTCTATTCAAGTCGGTATAATCGACACACATGCGCCATTTACCATTGGCATTTTTTACCAGAACTGGGTTAGCTACCCAATTTGGGCAATGGACTTCCCTGATGAAGTCTGCCGCTAAGAGCTTCCCGACCTCTTCATCCACTATCCTCCAACGTTCCGGGGCGAGGTTGCACTTTTTCTGTCTAACTGGTCTGACTAAGAGATCGGTGTTTAGCTTGGGAGTTAAAATTTTAGAGTCTATTCTGGGCATTTCTGCTACGGACCAGGCAAATATATCTAAGTTTTGAAGTAAAAATCTTACCAGCTGAGAGCGAAGTGGCTTCTCGATCGAAGTGCCGATCTGGAGGGTCTTAGTTGGGTCATCGGTCGAGACTGGGATGTGAACCGTCTCCTCTATTGGTGTAGCTCGTTCCTCGGCATACTCCTTAGGTCACTCGAGCTCGATGTCAGCAGCTAGTTTTGCTTTCCCCTTGAGGGCGGCTACGTAGCATTTGCAAGATTCGAGCTGGTCGCCTCGCACAACCCCTACTCCATAGTCCGTAGGGAACTTCATTGCCAATTAGTAAGTAGATACCATTACACGTAGGTCGTACGGGCCAACCTACTATGGCATTGTAAGGAGAGGGGGTTGCGACCACTAGAAAGGTGTGCTCGAACCTCGCTATGTTCGGCCATGTGCCGACCTCCATGGGTATTGAAACTCGCCCTAGGGGTCTGATCTCCTCGCCGCTGAAGCCTACCAGGGGAGTATCTGTTGGCTTTAGGTTACTTTCCTGGAGCTGTAGCTTGTTGAAGGCGTCTTTGAACAATATGTCGGCCGAGCTACCCGAGTCCACTTGGACGCGCTTGATTTTGAAATCGTTTATCCTCAGTTTTATCACCAGGGCATTATCGTGAGGGTATTGGATCCGCATGCATCATCCTCCGTGAAGTAAATAGGGTCTTCAAGTCGAGGTTGTTTCGGTGGGTTCTGCTCCTCTCTTTCTAGTTCGCAGACTGAAGTTTGTCCTGTTGCCAAAGTGCACCCTACAATGATGGACCCGCTAGTAATTATATTGATTACTCTGCGGGTCGACCGTTCCTCAAGCAACTGCCGTGGCGGCTGCTCATTCTGTCTACTACTAGACTCGGGGGCATTCTTTCTTTGGTCCCCCTACCGGTCTGGTTGGCGATCTTCCGGGCTTCTTCCTTCTCGTTGTACGAAGTTCTTCAAATACCCGCAGCGGATGAGCTCTTCTATCTCGTCGCAGAGGTTTCTACAATTCTCCGTACTGTACTCGTGGTCTTTGTGAAAGTGATAGTAGGCATTCCTGTTTCTGGTAGTGGGATCCCCCCTCAACCTAGGAGGCCACTTGACAAAGGAGGAGTCTTTGATAGCCATCAAGATTTCTCCTCGCTTAGTGTTGAGGGGTGTGTATTTCGTCCTTTCAACATGTGGGGTTCTGGAGCATTGACCTGACTTGCGAGATTGCGAAGGAGATCGGCTCCCAGACTTGTTTCCTCCCCTGGTCGGGGACTTACTCTTTCTTCTTTTATTCTCGTCATTACATGTGTTGTCACCATCTCTTTTTCTCTTCTCTACTGGATTGTCGGTCCTCTGATTCATCTCTTCCTCGAATCCAATGAACTGGTCAGCGAGCTTGAGGAATTCTGTGATGTCTTTTGGTTTGTTGGCCACCGCATACCATTTGAATTCCCTATGAGTTATGCCCTTTTTGGCTGCTGTGAGTCTCACCGTTGGGTCAAGGTCAGGGATCTGCAGGTAGGAGTTGTTGAAGCACTTGATGTAGCTTCTGATGGATTCCCCTTCTCTTTGTACTGCATTAAGCAGGCTCTCTTGTGACCTCGAGCACTTCTTGCTGGTGATAAAGTGCGGGGTGAATAACTTTACGAACTGCGCCCAACTCCTGATTGATCCTAGCACGAGGTTCCGATACCATGTGCAAGCTACTCCTTTGAATGTGGTGGAGAAATCTACACACATGCAGGACTCGTCAGCCCTAGCTAGGTGCATCTGGGACTGGAAAGAGTCCACATGATCATTAGGATCAAAAGATCCGTCATACTTATCAAGGGGAGGCATCTTGAAGTCCTTGGGCATTGGGGTCGCCAAGAGCTCGGGAGTCAAAGGGGATGACCAAGAGAGTAGAGGAGCGGTCTTTGTAGCTACCAAGCTCGCCTCTTCTTTACCTTTAATCTGTTCCTGTTGATTTGGTCTCGCGAGCTGGCTGTTTTGAACTGAAGTTTGGCATGCCTTGTGACACCTTCGTTGCTACTTCTTCATCGGCTTTGCATTGGTGCTGCTAACCTCTATATGGTCCGGTATTGTTTTGCCACGAGGTAGCTCTTGGTTCCTTGGATTTTGGGGCTGACTGTCATGGATGGAAGGGCCTTGCCTTGAGTTCGCAGCCAGAACCCCAAACCGGTTACCTACGAGCGATCGACCTTCTTAATGTGAACGCCGAGGAAGAATGGCTCTATTGGGTTGAGTGTCCCCAGACTTGTTTCTAATGTTACCTTGTGAAGCAGGCGGGGTGATCTGTCCGTCTCTCCTTCCACGAGGTAAGACTTGGCTCCCGAGAGGAAGTGGGACCTGGGAAGTCTCCTTGCCTCGGTGGGGAGATCAAGTGATGTTCTGCATGCGAGGTCGGTTCTACAGAGTTGTTGGGTGCTAGGGTAGAACCGACTGCTGGCTTTGTGGCAGTGGAGGGAACTGCTGCTGGTAGTACTGGTAGAACATATGCTACTGGTATTGCTGGAACAGCTGGACCTGCTGCATTTGGACCTGGATGGCCCGCACGCAGTGTACCAGGTCGTCGAACTGGGATTGCCTGACTCCGGGGTGAACCACAAACAGTTCAGCGAAGGTTGCACCTACCACTGGAGGGAGCGGGGCAATCACCTGTGTAGCATGTTGTGGCACAGTCAGTGTTGGGACCCAGCCACAGTAAGTGGTATGGTGAACTAACCAATGCACACTAATGGAAGCTGAGGTTGGCCCCCAGAGACGTTCATCTCACTACTCTGTCTGGCGTGACTGGAAGATAACATTGATTTCAGATGAAAGCTGTTAATTGTGAAGAAGGCTTTTTGATCGTCTTCCCACAAATGACGCCAATTGATGTAGTGCGATCTGACGGCTCCCTGCTGAAGGATGATCTGGCTTCCAGTCGGACGACGAGCTAGGCGAATCTGCAAAACAAGATCAGAGGACCCGGGGTGGCTAGCCCGGCGAGGTCACTCCGATGCTTAAGTTAGTAATCTGATGCGAGCTGAATAACTTTGAGAATGTAGAGAGCTAGAGAGCTAGAGAGTAGAGAAATCACGCGTACCTTGTGCCCTCGGGGTTGGAGCCTTTATATAGTTGAGTAGTCGTGTGGGGCACACGAAAGAGTTCTGGGATATCTGGGATGTGGAGATGGAGTTCGCTCCACTTTCGAAGGAGCAGTATACAGGTAAGGCTTATCTCGTTCCACTTCCGATTCCAGCGGAGTCAGGATAAGTCCTTATCATGATCCCAAAAAAGTTGGGGTTTGTTAACTCATCGTGATCTCGAGGAATTCGGGATTCGTTGGAGAGACCTTTGGAGTTGGTTACACAGAAGTCAGTTACGTGGCGATTCGAGTTACTGGTTCCAAATTGGTACTTCGGTCTTTTAGTTCTGAACTGGCTTGAATACCGAGGTGCCTCGATGTCGAGGTGAGACTAGCGCCAAGGTGGCCTTGCTCCAAGGTGAGCCTTAAGCCGAGGCAGCCTTTGTGCCGAGGTGACTGAATACGCGAACTCAATTGTTGCGAACTGAGCTTGTCATGCTGAGTTGTCATCTCTTGAACAGGTTGTGTCCACATGTCCCCTTTTCACTAGGTCGGGCCAAATCATCCTTCATCAATTAGGATTTTGATCTCATTATGTTATGCCCAATTTTTACTTTGTGACTTGGGAGTGGTGATTTTTTAAGTACTTTGACATGAAAATGCATTTACTTGCTTTAAACTAGCTAGGGTCCCTTCATGTTCAAGTATTTATTAGAACTATTAAAACCAAATTTGTTGATATCCACTATATTTATTTGGGTTCAATTATCAATTACTAACTCTTGATTTGTTTTCAAATTAGAGTGAATATTCATCAAGAGTTTTACTATTTAATATAGGGAAAATTCCTGATTAGTACCTTGTACTTTTGGCCTAGTTGCACTTTGGTCATCGAACTTTAAAATGTGACAATTCAGTACCCAAAATTTCATAACGTACCAATCCAGTACCTGACATTAACCAGCCATTAAGTGACATTTGAAAAGACACAAATGCCCTTCGAATCTCATCTAATTTTCTTTATCAACCATCCAAATGTTGTTAAGAAATGAACAGCCCCAAATCCTTACCTCTTCTATTCAAGAAAGTTGGGATCACCAGAATGTCCTCTGAGACGTGATCCCAACTTTATTGAATAGAAGAAATAAGGATTTGGGACTGTTCATCTTTTATCAATGCTTGAATGATTGATAAAAAGAATTAGATGACACTGGAAGGGGATTTGTATCTTTTAAAATGCCACTTAACAGCTGATTAATGAATTCATTAACAGCAGGTATTAGATTGATACATTATAAAAGTCCGAGTACTAAATTGTCGTATTTTAAAGTTTGGGGACCAAAATGTCACTAAGCCCAAACTAATTGAAATTTTCCCATAGAGTTTTTAATTTCTCGAGTCAGGTGAAAGTGTTGTCGATTTCCCCTAGTTGGTGAGTTGATGTCGTCGCAGTTGATTGCTTGATGCGTCTCTAGTGTTGTCGTTTCCCCTGGTTGGTTGGTTGGGGTGGAAAGTGGAAACAAAGTTAATTTCGGTGTTGTTTAATCGTCTCTAGTGCAGTTTGTTTCTGTTGGTCTTTTGAGTATATTTTATACATTTTCGTGTTTTGAATCTGTAGTGTTGACCGTAAGACTGTTGTGTCAGTTCTTTGTTTCTATTTGGGTCGTTGTTTTCTGGTTTCTTTCTCTGGTTAATATATTTTGTCTTTATTATCAAAAAAAAATCCCATTTATCTATCTATCTTTCTCTTTCTTTCTCTCTCTAAATATATATATATATATACAAGAAAGTCTAGAAATATTAAATAGATTAAGATTTTAAATATTTAGTTAAATAACTAAATATTTTAAATAATGAAAGATTTAATATAACTAGATTTTAAATAGTTAAAATAACAAAATTATGTACTAATAGTATTATAATTTTATGGATTATTAAATTAACAATTAATTAATATTTTAAAATTTAAATAATGGTATTATTTCAATTAATAAATACCATTGTAAATAACTAATTTCATTTATACCAATTAATAATTCTAGAAAATAACTTTAAAAAAATTATTGTTTATTAATAATAATTTTAATAATAATTTTAAAAACTTATTCTTTGTTTATTATATATTTTATCTATTCTAAAATTAATATGTATTGTATTTCAGTAATTATTTATTATTTTTTGTGATAAATATATTTTCAATAATTATGTATAAAGCTATTTTTGTTATACTGTTTAATAGAAAATTTTCAATAATTATTGGAGTTTAAACTACTATTATTTAGCTTCTTAAATTTAATTTATTGTGTATTTTCTCTATAATTTTTTAATAATTATTGGAGATTAAACTATTGTTCACAGGTTGGTTCAGTTCAGTTGTAGGTTGTTTGGCCAACCAAATCGACCTGGTCAGGTTGGGGGGTTGGTCACTCAGGTTATATCAATTTGGGTCAATTTTCGGTTTGATCGGTTGGTTCAAAAGAGTTAAACTTAAAACATTAAGTTTAAATTAAAAAAACACAATGGCATTATTAAAAAATTAAATTTATGATATAAACCATTTTAGCCTAAGAAATATTTAAAAAAATATATTTAAAATACAAATGGCTAAAGAGAAATTGATCCAACCCAGTTGGGTTGAGAAAGTGTTGAACCAAAGCCGATTGGATGTACTAGAAATCAGGTTGATCAGTTTCATTAGTTTGATTCGGAATGGCAACAGGGTTTGGGTGGAGACGAGGAGCCTCTCCCCATCTCTGTCCCTGTCCCCATCCTCGTCTCCATGGGGATCCCCACTCCCCGTGATTCTTTAAAATATCAATCATTATGTTTTTGTTTTTTATTTTATTTAAAAAATAAAAATAAAATAATTAAAATTTACAATCTTATTAGAAAAGATTCAAACATATTCAACCATATTTTTAAAAATATTAACATATAGACGTATGTGTACACATATACATATATAAACGTATGTGTATGAATCTTTCTATTATATTTCTATTATTTATCTTTAACTTAACAAATCCCATACATTGCATTGGGTCTCCACTAATTATTTGTTAAATATAGGGAAAAATACTTTAACATGCCTTTTGAAAATTGATTTAAATATATGGTAAGGTTTTAAAATACTTTTGCGTTGACCTTACTGGACTTAAACTTACTCTCCATGAATAAAAATAAATAAAACCCTATTTTACCCTCTTATATTCCTTAATAGATGATACTTGTTTTGAAAATCTAAAACGTCAATTTCAGATTAGACATATCATGAACAAAGCATTTGTTCATAACTCAAATAGTTTATGCGTGAAAGAATTTTCCTTGAATCATACAGTTCAAGCTCTAAGAAGTAATATCTCTACATCAATAATAAAAACATCACAATAAATAAGAAGAAATAAGTATGAATTGAATTACAGAATTTTAATACCTTATTGGATTGCCTCAGTATGTGATTTGTATAAATCATTATTTTAATTTCCAATCAAGAACAAACAATACACAGGAATTGAAGATCACAGAAACCTTGCTCATTGTTATTGAACAAAGAAGAAGATGCCATTAGACCGGTCACTGATATCGGCTTCATAGAACAAACCACCGACAAGATTGACAATCAGTGAATCGATGAATGTATCTGGTTCCGTTTACTTTTATGGATGACCGTTTATTTGTGTTTTTTTATAGGGGTGGCCACGAGCCGAGATTTTATGAACTATTTGAGCTCGGATTGTGAAAAGCTCGGTTCGGCTCGGTTTCAATCGAGCTTCGAGCCGAGTTTGAGCCTAATTTACAAGATCGATTAATAAACGAGCTGAGCTCGAGCCTAATAGAGCTCGGCTCGTGAGGCTCGCGAGCCTTGTACTTCCTAGGCGAGCCGAGCTTGAGCCTCGTACTATTCGGCTCAGCTCGGTTTGAATCCACCCCTACTTTTTCACTTTAAATGTTTATTTATACTTTTTCACTTTAAACGTTTTCTGTTTTTGTTATTTGGTTGGGCTTCACTTTAAACGTATTAAAGTGTAACACATCAGAATTTGGTTTCAAGAAATGTTGGGGCATTGGGGGAAATAAGAATTTGGTGTTTCCCTAAATGCCCCATGCACAAAAGCATTTCAGTTTTTTACCATTTATTTGATAAATGATGAAACCAAACAATTGTTTCATTTTGCTTCATATACAATAAACACCAATGCTTATGTGGCTCCCATATAGCGGCATTTTTTAATAAACGTCAACCAAACCAAACACATACTAACAATGAAAATTCGGCCAACTCTGATTTGAGCACTCAAAAACCAAACAAAAATAGCAGCACAAACTACAACACCCAAACAAACCCTCGCAGCTTCTTCAATGCCATGTAGCAGCAAACACCATCGTGGTGACTCTACTGGAGATGATCTCGAAGTCCTGGCTTTTCTTGGAATTTTCTATGTACTCCGAGAGAGAAGCAAAGAAAGGACACACACTTGTGCATCTTCCCGTGTTTTAATCACTCTGGTGCCATCTGAACCATAAGACCTTAGAGTGCCAACGAAGCTGAAGTACCATTTTGCCAACCCTTGTCATGTTTAACTATCCTTTGTCAGATTGATTTATTGGGTGAGTCAGGTTTTTTGCTCTTTTGTTTAGTAAGTAAAATAAAGTATTGAACATACATGAGATTGTTTTTTGCTTGGTTCATTTTGAAATTTGAAAGGAAACGAAGGACAAAAGAGTCATAAGGCATATTTATGTTTATGTCTTTTACCTTTAAATATATAAAAATTATAATAAATATACATACTTACATACATACATGCATTACAAACATGTCAATCTCACCTCTCTAAGACCCAACCGCCTTTTTGACAAAAATCAGAAAAACAAAACGAAAGAAAAATTCAACCGCCTCACCTCCACCCAAGCAATTTGGGTTGAGTTCACTTTAAAAGCCTGAAAAGGTCAGATTAGGTTAGGGCCACGGTTGAAAAATATGGCCACTTTGTGTGGGTTAGGGTTGAGAGATTGACCAACCCAGCCCAACACCCCAACCCAACTCGAACATGATTCATATTTGTACATATAAATAAGCATGCATATATATATATATATATATATATATATAAATGGTCTATGTCACCTTGCTTCTCCTTGTTTCATTACCCCAACCCTACATTCTTCTTTACTCTCTCTCCTCTCTCCTCTCTCCTCTCTCCCTTCCCACCACTCCCAATGTGCCATCTCAGCACTTCTATTTCACGTCTCTCACTTTCTATAACAACCTACTCTTCTTAATTAGCTCAATATATGTTTCATCATCTTTTTTACTTCTATCTTTAATTCCCCTCTATTATTCTCTTCACTTTCCCACAAAAATAGGGTCATAATTTATTAAGATTTAGTTTTCCAAATCAAACAACATTTATATTTATACACGTGATTTCAAGCAAAGATAGGGGAATAAGGGGAATTCAATGTTTCCTATATATTTATTCATGGCATCTTCCATTATTGTTAAATAATCTATTCTTAAATAATAATCTATTGTAAAAAAAATCCATTTGTTATGAAAATTATTAATTTTTTTTGGAAAATATTCTACCAAAAATTATGAAATAATTATTTCAGAAATAATCTATTATTTAACAAATATTAAATAATTTAATAATCTACCAAAAATTAATAAAAGATTCATTATTTAATAATTTTTTATTAATAAATGTTCAAAGTTTTAGCATTTAGCAAAATTTACATTAATCTTTGTAATTTAATAAATTTTCATTAAATTTTTATAATAATAATTTATTGATAAAAGATATTACTAATTAGTGTAATTTACGAATTTCTATAAAATTAATAATTATAGTTAACAATTATCAAATAATTTAGGAAACTCTTTAACTAATAATCCATAATTATTTTTAAATAAGGAATTAAAAAATTAAGAAACTAAACTATGAAATAAAAATATTCTCCAAAACTATTTAAACGATAATCCATTATTGTTATTCAAATAAGTAATTATTAAAAATTTAGGAAAATTAATTTATCAGAAATTGTTTCATAATTATTTAAATAACAGTCCATTATTATTATTAAGTGATTTAGGAAAATTATTAAGTGTATCTACATTGATCTACACCACTTGGTTGACTTTGATCATACCTGGTCTTACATTAATTAACAACAAATGGTTTACTTTTAATTAAAAATAATGTAATTTACCATAATTACATTAATTTGCTATAATTACATTTACTTTGATTAATAATAAATAATTTAGGCTTAAAAGGTAAATAATTTACATGAATTATATTTATTTTCAATAACTTTTTGGAAATTATCATAAAATATTGTAATTTAATTTACTTCTAGTTAATTAGTTATAGAAAATTATTAGAATTGTAGGGATTAAAAATTTCCCTATAAAACTGGGGCCCTACCTTACCCTACCCTTAATGGGGCAAATTTTATCAAATACTAAATGAGGATGGGGTAGAGATGGGGTGGGGACAGGAAAAATATTTTTGCCCCAAATTAGAGATGGGGTTTGCATATAATTCCCCAAACTCGATAGTAAATTAGTAAAATATTCGTAGATTTGATATTGATTTTTAAAATATTTCTAGGCTTTCCTGATATTCTTATAATCCTAGGATCACATAATTCCATTTATAAAATACTCCCAAATTGTCATAATGCAATTCCTAAAATACCCCCAAATTCCCATAATCCTATTTGTAAAATATCCATAAATCAGATTTTTTAGGTGGTTTCCTCAGAGTGGGAACCCCATCCCTAATGGAGAATGGGTGCCTCACCCCAAACCAGCCCCGCCACTAGGGTCGGGGTGGGGATGAAGTAGAGTGTCTTGACTTATAGGGGTGAGGGACAAGGAGGGGTGGCCCATCCAATGCAACGCACGGGTCCCCGCTAGTGTGTGTGTGTGTGTGTGTGTGCATGTTGTTTGTTTGTTTGTTTGTATGCATGTATCTATGTAGTTATGCATGGTATGTCAAAAATTACAAGGAAAAAATTTTCTAAATATGATAATTATGTTCTTTTCTACATAATAATACTAATATTGAATTAATATGAATCCTTTTTTTGGCAAAAAAAATCCACTAATCAAGTTTTGAAAACAAACCATACACTACAGAGGGCAAGAGAGGATCGTGGATGGGGGCAATGGTCAGAGGAAGTATACTCAGTGGAAGGAGCTAACAAAGAGATCAGGATTATGATGTTTTTGATCTATAGGGAACACTAGTTTTGCATGATGCCGGAAGTGGTGGCTTCAAAAGGGGACCATCTTAGCTACTATAGGATCGATGAGAATGGGAAACATTCATCATTATAACTCTTCTCCTACAATGGTAATGAGAACAGGATGAGGAGAAAATTGTATCTGAGAACTTGCTACTCTTGTTGGAAAGGCAATGGACAACAAACTAAATTGGAGAATAAAAAGAAAGCGATGGGGAGACAAAAGGTTAAAGCAGGGGAGGAGAAAGATAGAGAGAAAGAGAGTCGAAGAGAGAAGGAATGGCCAGGGAAATGATTGGGGAAGGGAAGGTCGTTGTTGTTGTGTTCTCGCCTCAAGGTTGAAGATACTAAGCTATACTCGAGCGGTTAGGGCGATTAGATTGATTTTCCAAATAGGAAAGTTAGGTTTGATTTTATATTAGAGTGTAGTGGCATTTTGGTAATTTTAGAGGTTTGAGGGGGTACTTTAGTAATTATGGAAATTTAAGGTCAAATTAGGAGTTCTTATGGATGAATGGGATTTTGGGTCGGAAAATGAAGGGCCATGATGAGTTTTGGACGTTTACAATGATTTGGTATTTATGGGTTAATTAAATTGACTGAAATGGAATCTTTTCAAACGAAGGGGCAAACAAGGGGATTTTTAGCTGAAGTTTTATTGGGAGGAGTTTTTTGTTATTTCAGATTGAATGGTGGAGTCAGATTAGCCTAATTGTGCATGGATATGGTAGATAGGGATTTGGTTAATCTAGAGCCTTAAAATGGTATCTTTTCCGATGGAAAGGCAAATAAGGGTGTTTGGGATAGAATTTTGCAGGGGCAAATGGGGGGTGAGATTTTTTTGGCATTTTGGATTGATTGGTGGGGTTAGATGGCTCAATTAGACATGGATTGGGCAGATTTGAAAGGGGTGTGATTTTGTCAATCTTAAGTCTTGAAACAAAATCTTTGTATGATGGTAGGTAAAACGAATGTAGTTTTGGGTGAAATCTTATAGGTAGGGATTTTATGATGTAGGAAATTTAATGGTGCTGTTTGATTATCTCTGGAGGGTTATGATCATGGAAAATTGGGTCAAAATGAAATCTTGGTCCGATGGAGGGGTAAATGGGGGAATTTTGGGTTAAAACTTTATAGGTAGATGTTTTGGTATGTCTAGAGTTCAATGATTTGGTCTGATTGATCCAGATGTGTTTGTATCAAGGGGATATGAGTTGCAAGTGTTTAGGCTAACGAGAGGGCTCAAAGGGGAATCTTGGTTTAATGAAAGGGTAAATGGAGGAATCTTGGGATGAAATTTGATGGTTAAGTATTTTAGGAGGTCTTGAGTTTGATAGTGGTGTCTAATCTAATGGTTAAGATTTAAATGGGGATTAATTAGGACCATCGGATTAGCATCGGGTTGGTTTAACGGTGGATTTGGGAGCTTTTAGGCTAAAATTCAGGTTCTTTTGGTTTTTGGTGTTTCAAAAAGGGTCTGATTAGGTGTTTGGGGTAAATTAGAGTTCAAGCGGCGAATTGAGCAAAAATCGAGTGTTGACAGTTGCCCCTCTTTGTTGTGAGGTAGCAAACTACAAAATAACAAAGACTAAAAAGAAGTACACAGAGTTTTTTGCGAAGGGTAGGAGGATTAGGGTGAGGGAGAAGGGTTCCCGTGCAACACTGTTCCATCATGTACAAGCCATTTATTCTTGGAAAAGTGACCCCTCCTAGGTATCAAGGACCTTCAGAATCAAGGTACATATGTCATAAAGAAAAACATAAAAAGTAACTCATAATATGAAAACTATTTATTTTTGGCAAAACGACCCCTCCTAGGTTTCAAAAACCTTTTGGAATCAGAGTATACTTGTTGTAAAGAAAGAAAATACTTAAAACCAATAGAAAACAACAACAAAACAATTCATCATGTGAGAGCTAATTACTTTTGGCAAGGTAATCCCTCCTATGTATTCAAAACCTTATGGAATTTAGGCATATTTACTGCAAAGAAAACAACATTCAATAAAAACAAGGCAAGGTAAAGACTCCAAACTTCTTACAAAGCATAATCACAAGACACTCACAAATATTCTTTAGTTTTTGTTTATTGAAAGCATTTTGAAAGATTTCAGTGAAATGCTTCAAAACCTTGACAGAGGTCTTGTGGTTGATATATCATAACTTCTTTTTTACAAGAAAGAGACATCCTTCAATGTAAGAGTAATCTACACTCAAAAACTTTGGCATAACAATCGATAAATCCAATAATGGTGCAAAGTGTTATGCTTTCAGGCATGTGATAATATTATTAAAATGTTAATGCATGATTGGTATGATTCCTTAAGTTAGTATTCTCACTCATGCTTCTTGGGGATGATGGAAGACATAGTAATGGGATGGTCGAAGGTTATGAAATTTTTGGATATACTACCACATGCTTAGAAAGTGGTGAAGGACCTGGTATCAATCTCTCATTATTATCAATTTTTTATTATTATATATTCTTCTTAATTAAGATATATTGTGTTGTAATTAGAAATAAAGACACTGATAATGATAAAATGCATGTTATGTCGTAGTGCAATCAACAATTCACTATGTGTTGGGAAGTCAATAGGAATTATGCTATGCAATAATGCAAAAATACAATCAACAATAAAAGATGCATTATGTCGCAATACAAATAGAAATCCACTATAAGCCATGAAAACAACAAAGATTATGTTATGTACTGTTGCAAAATGATGTTAATTTCTTCACTATGAGGGACTTTAGTGCCATGAGGGATTTTGATGTCGCAAGGGACTTTAATGTCACAAAAAACTTTAGTGTTGCAATAGACTGAAATCGATATAATTCAAACGAGAAATTAATGACTTTTAACTAAAATAGATGATTCCTATGTGTAGTATGCGTTATGTAGCGATGCAAATAACAATCCATAGTATGTCGGGAAATGAGCAATGAAACAATGATATTTTGGCTACAAAGGACTTTACTGCTACCAGATACTTTAATGCCACGATGAACTTTGTTGCCATGAGGGACTTTGATATAAGTATTAATGACTTTTGAGTAAAACATGATTAAAGTGGAAAATTGATAAGCAATGAAACATTGATATTTTGGCCACAAGGGACTTTGTTGCAATGAGGGACTTTGGAATTAACATATTTCAAATGAATGGTTTTTATCTGAAACTTGATGAAAAATTAATGACCTTTAACTAAAACATTGATGATTTCTATACATATGATGCATTATGTCATGAAGCCAAATCAACAAAAAGCATGCTATGCCACAAGGGACTTTGTTGTTGTAAGGGGATTTGATTCCACAATGGGCTTTAAAACAAACATATTTCAAATGAGTGATTTTTAACTAAAACTTGATATGAAATTAATGATCTTTAACTGAAAGATTGATGATTTCTATGCTCAAAATGTTCTATGTCATGATGCAAATATCAATTCATGATGTGCCGAAAGGGTGGAAAATCTATGTGCTATGCAGCGATGCAATGTTTTAACCCACAATTTGCTGGGGGAAAAATTCATGTACTATATAGCGGTGAAAATATTTTAACTCACGGTTTGTTGGGGCAGAAAAAGTCATGTACTATAGAGAAGTGAAAATATTTTAATACATGGTTTGCCGGGGCGGAAAAACTTATGTGCTATAAGGCGGTGAAAATATTTTGATTCATGGTTTGTCGGGGGTAGAAAATTCATGTGATATAGAACGAGAAAACAATGTGATTTTATATGTGACAGAGTAACAAAAACTCATTATGATGCAATGAATGTTCAAAAGATGAAATTCGATTGGGGACTATTCCAAACTTAAATGAGAGACAAGAGTGACCACCTCTTCCTTAGAAAGCAAAGATAAAAAAACATCAAACTTCAAAGACAAACATTGGATATGCATAAATTGTTAATCAAAGATTCACATCAAGAAACACTCATAAAAAATGGGGGTTTGCCCCAATTGGATCAATTAAGAAGGATCACTCACAAAGGGGATAATTGCTCAATTATGCACAATAAAGCCTATGATTCATCAAAATGGGTGCTTATCACAAGTATTAAATCTGGGATGAAGCCGTGCTTCATATGATTGATCACTTCTTTTCCTTTTCTTTTTCTTTCATTTTTTTCTTTTTGATAATTCTTCAATTTAACTCCTTCGGGTACCTTTCTAGGTTTTCAACATCATTATTAATTCTTCCTTACCAACCATTTAGGTTTGTTCATTACCAATTTTTTAAGGATCGAGGAAGACTTTCGACTATGATGAAACGTGGCCTAGGATAAGGGTTCTGAAATGAAGAATAAAGGCAAGGTTTTTAACTCATCATTGACCTGAATGGTTGAACCATCAAACCATCACCCAGTTGACTTTTCGGTTCCAATTCTCATAAAACCCAAAAATTTCTAAAAATCATTGACAAGTTAGCAAATCGGACGACCTAGACTGTTGAACCGTCAAACCGACGACCCTATAAGCGGGCGACAATTCAACTTTCGACCTATGTTTTTTAGTCCATTTTTTAGGTTTAAAATTCCAAAAATTCCCCAAAAATCCCAACTCGAGCCCCCCTTCTCCTTTTACATTTTTTCTCAAATTTTCTTACTTTTTTGTTTTCTCTATTCTAAATCTAGGGTTTATGGCTTTATGCAAGATTGGAGACCAAGAGAGAATGAACTCGAAGAGGACGAATGGCTGAAGAAGATTAATGAAATTTGATCTCCAATCACCGGTGACACCAAGCTAAATGCCATCCTGATGTTTGGGCGACAACTCTTAATGCATCCTCTATTTTGGTGACAGTAGACCACCGAGTTTGGTGTGGGACCAGTTCTTGATAGTTGACATCATAACTTTGTTTCTCGTTGACGAACGCCGATTGTATCAAACCCCATGCATTATTTTGCATCTTTTTTTGCATTTTTCGATATATATTTGTTGTAAATATTAGGCACTTTTTATAAGTTTTAACATATTTCAAACATTTATTTAGCTATTTATAATTTTATATCATTTTCTATATATTTATACAGGTTATATATATACATATATGTGTATATAATATATAATTTATTACTATTTTAATTATGACTTCACTGGACCAAATTGTTTAACCCTCCTGGTTGAACTGGTGACGTGGGACCCAGTAGGAAAACTAGGTCGACCTCTGGGTCGGTTTTAAAAACATTGATAAAAGGTGTTAGAAACTTAATTGCAATGGGTATTAGATGCTTGAATCAACATTTTGTGCTTCATTCAAGATTAAGCTCTTGTGCTTTTTTTCTCAATTTAACAATTTCATAACCATAAATGAAAAAGTGCTCTTCATGTCTTTCAATACTATGGGTTATACGCCCAGCTAATCAAGATGGATGCCACTTCCAGAGAACAATTTATCAATTTGACTACCATATTTGACCCAATTTTTTTTGCTTGCTCCGTTTTTCCTTCTTCGTAGCAATTGGTTGCCCTAGTTTATCCTTGCTACCTCCTTTTCTTTTTCTTCTTTCTTTCTTTATTTTTTCTCTTTTTTATTTTGATTTGCGCATTTGCTCCAATTTTTCATATGAATTTCTTTCTTTCTACTTTATCTCAAAAATTGATTGAGACTTGTGCACACAATTAAATATTTGACATCCATCTCCTAGGAGGGTTTTTTTGGAAAGAATCACCACTACTAAGACTCAAAGGGGTGTAACTAGTGGATTAAGAAGATAAAGAGGGTTTGAAGTGAAAGGGATAAAGCAATCGGCCAAAACAGGGCCTCCCATCATTTCTTCACTAAATACATAAACCATAGGGAAGAACTACATGTCAAGCACAACTTGAGTTTAATTGACTCAATGGTATTTATGTCATTTGACAACTTTAACACTTAAAAGTTTTGAGGCTACTTGGATGAAAGTTGATAAGGGGTGATTTGGTCCTCCTGTGTTTGTTCGTTGATTCTTGAATGTCATTTATCAGTTATTTAATTTCAGATCATCTTCTTGAATTGAATCTTGTATTAAACATCAAGCCCTACACCCATTCAAACCAGATTGGACCAAGCTGGTTGGACCGAATCTGGGGTTCGATGGGGGCTGTTCTATGCCCTAAAATTTCCTTCATGGACCGAGGGATTGATGATTAATTGCAAGATGCAATTCCGCCCACATCTGTAGAACCCAGTTTTAATCTATTAAAACTGCCTTAGCCCAATTCAGCGTAAATGCTATATGGTCTGAACTACTCTTTGCAGCTCAGCCCATATACCTAGATAGTATTAATTGGTAATATTATGGAATTAAATGGGCTTTATAGTTATTTAATTGATTGGATCAATTATGCACGTCATGCATGAGATGTATGGATGTGAGATGTGCTACGCCCATGGGCCATAAGCACTTGGCCCATGCTGATTCGATAGTGTCTCTTTCGCACACCATGGCTGAATGCACATCATTTCCATGGTGTCCTTAAGATTATTGGATGATCAACTTGTGTGATGGGCCCCACATCAGCTTCCTCCCCAAGATGAACTGTGCAGAACCCTAGCTGTTTAGGGCTCATCTAAATCTGGCTTTATGAAAGTCAGTGGGAGCCACTTTGGTTTGACCTAAATAAAACTAGGGCATAATTATTCATTCCCTCCTGAAAATATAAGTGCATGTGATAGGGAGTTTCATATGATAAACTCTCTAAAGGCCTTCCATCATTAGCATGAAGATGGGTCCTTCATAATGAGGAGATGCACCATAAAATTGGGCTATGTATTTGCTGTTGGATCTGTTGGATTGCTTCAAAAGTTGATAGGGACGTCATAGACCGATGTGGGAGGGGTTTATCATAAAATGGAATACTATCTTACAGTACCTTGGCGTTCACGAATATGATGGGTAAGCACGTACTGGACAGAAAGGTTTAACCTAAAATGGCAATGAACCTTGTCTGACAAAGGCCAAAGTGAAACTTCATCAGATGAGTGGATATGATCCTTCACAGAAGGTGGTGGGGTTATGCAGCTGAAACAGTTGGCTCCATGCACTGTATGTGGTTTCCCACATTTCCAGAGACATAGTTCGTAGTCTCCGTCACTGAGATAGGAGGGAAATCTCAAAGATGAATAAATGGAAATGGAACATAGATTAAAAGCCATATCTATGTAGAAAACATGAATCAATTTGGGTTGTGGACTAATATCTGCCTTGCCTTTTATCAGAAATGGCAAACGGACAATTCACCAAGTTGTTGGACGATAACAAACTTAAGGACCCAAATTATGCTGACTGGTATCGTAACCTTATGCTGGTATTAACGTCCGAAAAATTGGACAAGGTTGCTAAGAAACCTGCTCCAGATCGTCCAAGTGATAGAGATTTTGAGGCACCTAGGAAGGAATATCAAGAATGGGAAGATAAGAATTCTCTTGCCTGGTGCTACATCATAGCCTCCCTCGACAATCCGATACAGAGACATTTCAATTATATCGAAGTGTCCAAGGATATCCTAGATAGTCTGAGGACAATGTATGAAGAGCAGAATCGTTCTACTCGTTAAAAGGTCTTAAAGCTGTTCATGACCGCAAAAATGACCGAGAGCCAGATGGTTCATGACCATTGTTTCAAGATGATGGGTTACATTAATGAACTAGAGGCACTCGAGTCAGGGATAGATCATGTCACCAAGGTTGATGCCATCCTAAATTCCTTGTCTCCCTCCTTCAATTAGTTTATCATGAATTACAACATGAATAAGCTAAATGTTAGCCTTCAGGAACTTAGCAATATGTTGTAGAGGGCTGAAGAACTGATCAAGAAGGATAAACCGATAGCCATGCTTGTTGAAGGTGGCAATTCGGGTAAGAAGAAGATGACAAAGAAAAAGCCTCAAAAGAAGACTAACAAACCGAAAAAGAAAAAGAAGGACAAAGCATTGGATGCATGTCACTTTTGCAAACAGACCGACCACTGGAAGATGAACTGTCCTTAATATCTAGAGACCAAGAAACAAGGTAATTTCGAATCCTTTGTCCTAGAGATGAATATGTTGGTCACTTCTGCTTCTTGGTGTATTGACTCCGGGGCTTCAACTTATGCGTGTAACTCACTACAAGGGTTCAAGATAAGCAGAAGACTGAGTGACAGAGAAGTGATGCTCTACTTAGGGACTTCTGCAACAGTTGTAGGTATAACCATAGGAACTGTAGAACTAGTTTTCAGAGAAGGAACAATTGTACTTAAAGATTGTCTTTTTGTACCTAATTTAAGAAGAAATTTGATTTTTGTCTCAAAATTGTGTTTGGATGGTTATTCTATCTTATTTAGTAATGTGATTACTATTAAACGGAATAACAAACTCCTCGCATACGGAGAACTTGAGAATGGTTTCTATGTTCTCCATCCTTCTTTGGAAACAAAAATTACCGAAACTACGTCAGGAATAATCCCCAAGAAGAGAACTCGTGATACAGTTAATCCCACGTGCCTACGGCATTACCGACTTGGCCACATCAACATAGATTGTATCACGAGGTTGGTAAAGGATGGTCCTTTATATTTTCTAACCATAGAAGATCTTCCAACCTATGAACCTTGACTTCAGGGTAAGATGACGAAACGGCTATTTACGGGAAAGCCTAAAAGATCTACAAGCACACTTGACCTTATACATACTGATGTATGTGGTCCCCTGAATGTTAGGACACGTAACCAGCACGTTTATTTCATAGCCTTTACCGATGACTATTCTCGGTATGGTTACATGTACCTAATGAGACATAAGTCTGAATCCTTTGAAAAGTTAAAAGAGTTTAGACAAGAAGTTGAGAAATAGTTAGGGAGAGAAATTAAGGCCCTTCGATCAAATCGAGGCAACGAGTATCTCTCTGACGAATTCAATGACTACTTAAAGGAAAAGGGGATTGTATCACAACTAGCTCCTCCTGCTACACCACAATTAAATGGTGTGTCAGAGGAGAAATCGGACTCTAGTAGATATGGTCTGATCACTTCTCGTCCACTTAGAGTTACCTACATCCTTTTGGGGTTCTGCATTAGAGACTGCGATTTACGTGCTGAATTGGGTTCCAACCAAATCCGTTCCTAAGACTCCATATGAGCTATGGACCGGTAAGAAACCAAGTGTAAGACACTTGAAGATTTGGAGTTGTCCAGCACATGTTAAAAGAACTAGTGCCGACAAATTGGAATGCAAGACCAGCCGTTGCCTATTTGTAGGTTACCCCAAAGGCTCTATAGGTTACTTGTTCTATGATCCAAAAGAGCAAAAGGTGTTTTGCAATCGAAATGTCCACTTCCTAGAGGAAGATTACATCCTGGATAATCATCATCAGGAAGTTGTTCTTGATGAGGAGAGCCCAGGGGTAGTGGGAGATGTCCCACCAGCTCTAGAAAATAACCAACCTAAAAGATCTACCTGGGTTTCCACTCCAATCCATTATGGCTATGACCAAGAAAGTTACTTGATAGAAGCCACGACCAGTGACGAGGATCCCGTGACTTATTCGGAAGATATGTTGGACATAAATTCCTTGAAGTGGGTAGATTCCATGAGAACTGAAATGGACTCAATGGAGACCAATGGAATCTGGACTCTAGTAGATCCACCCCCTGGTGTAAAGGCAATTGGTTGCAAATGGATCTATAAGAGGAAGAAGGGCCCCGATGGTAAAGTTGAGACCTACAGGGCTCGTCTTGTGGCGAAAGGATACAATCAGGAAGAAGGAATCGATTATGAGGAAATCTTTTCACCTGTGGCTATGCTTAAATCCATTAGGATCCTGCTAGCTGTGGCAACATACCATGACTATGAGATTTGGCAAATGGATGTCAAAACCGTTTTTTTGAATGAAGATCTTACTAAAGATATCTACATGCAGCGACCACAAGGTTTCATAGCTGTAGGTCAGGAACATGATAACTCTGCATTTTGATGCCTTAAGGGCATCAATTCAGGGGTATTTTCAGCCTTAGAATAGTCAAGATGTGCCCTTTTCCTAGTTAAATGCAATGTTGTGGCCTCTAAGGGTCTTTGTGCAAATTCTGGGGAAACTAGAAAGTTTTCATGGCTGAAATGCATATTTTGGGAAGCTGGTGTGAAGTCCAGCTAAGAGAGGGGGTATTTTTGTGAAAGCAGGAGGGCACCTCCTAGCTGCTAAACACAATTTGGCGCCCATCCTACTGTATTAGCATGCTCCCCACGCCTTAGCAAACCTTAGGGCGCCTTTTAACCCATTATTTTCACTCTTAACAAACCCTAGCCACTTCTAACTGCTAAATCCTTACATTCCATCCCTTTTAATCTCCACCATCCATTCTAGGGCACTCTCTTTTTAGCATTCTAACCCTAGGAGCCACCTAACTTCTAATTTTCACCATTCAGCCTTTAGCCATTAAATCTCAACCTTACATAATATTGGGTGCCTTCTCCTTTTCTTCTCGGCCTTAGGATAACCCTAGAACCATCCTAACCCTTCATTCTAAACCCAAGGGCATAAATATTTTTGCTAAAACCCAACTTCCACCCCCCTCTTTCTCTCTAATTCCAGTTATATCCACATTTTCTATAAAAAGGACCCCAGGGGCCCTGGAGAAAGGGTTGGTCAATTCACCCAATTAACAAGGCTAAGGTTTCTTGAGGAGTTCAAGGGTTGTAGAAGGGGAGGACACCTAGGTCTTGTCAGGAGGGGTTCCTATAAGTTGTTCAACCATTTTGCAACTACCGCCATTAGATCTGATCAACCATTATTTTCTTTTCTTTATTTTCTTTTCTGTTATTTTTATTTCTGCAATCATTTAGATTTAATTCTTGTTTGTTTCTCTATTTTGTAGATCTGAATTTGTTCAGTTCAAGGCTAAGGTGTCTCGATGGGTTTGAGGGTTATAGAAAGGTTGAATGCCCGGTTCTTGTCAGGAGTGGTTTTTGCAAGCTGTCTAGCCGATCTGCAGCTACCGCTACTGGATCTGGATTCTAAGTCATTCTTTTTATTTATGTCTTTTATTTCTTTTGTTGATTCCCATACTTTATTAAATTTTGATTTTTAATTATTGTCTTGTTTAAATTTGAAACATTTAATTTCAGCAATAATAGATTATATTTTCTTATTTTTTGCAATTCTTTATTGTATTCTCTTATCCGGATCTAAGTATATATTAATTTTTCACTTGCTTCCCTATGGATACGACCCGTTCTCACCCATTTTCTACATTAGTAGTTGTTTGAAAAACGGAAAAATTTATAAATAATTAAACTGGTGTTCCGAAGTAGTTAACGACACGCTTCTGGACACACCAAGTTTTTGGCGTTGTTGCCGGGGAAGCACGTAGAAATTTTTTTTTTCTTTATCCGGATCTGTTTCACTATTTTTTCTTTTTCATTTTATTACTTGATCCATTATCTCAGTTTAATTCTTGTTTCTATTTGATTCTGCAGGACGGAATAGCAAAAGGTGGGGTACTAGAGCGTTGTGAGACTACAGGACAGAAGAGATGAGAAGAAAAATTGGATTGCGTTTCAGGTGTAGTCGTACCATTTTAATTTTGATTTTTTTATTTTTATTTTTGAACTCTTTTTTTTGTTAAATAGTGATTTTCGAATTTTTAATTAATTTTTTAGATTCAATTTATTTATTTTTTTTAGTATTATTTTTCGTCCATTTTGTTTCTAGATCTATTCTTCTTTCTTTATTTTAATTTCTTGTTCAATTTTTTTTCTTTATTAGGTTTGTGTTTTTCTTTTATTTCAGATTCAAAAAAATTTTGTTTATTTTATTTTATTTTATTTCTTGCAGCATAGTTTTCTTTTGTTTATTTTATTTTATTATATTTTTGTTTAAATTTTAGATTCGTTTTTTTCTTTTATTTCAGATAAAAAAACAATAAAAAAACAAAAAAATATAAATAAAAAAATTTCGTTTATTTTATTTTATTTATTTACGCAGCGTATTTTTCTTTTGTTAATTTTATTTTTGTATTAGTTTTTAGATTTGTGTTTTTCTTTTATTAAAAAAACGAAAAGAAAAATATAAATAAAAAAATTTTAGCATATTTTTTTCTTTATTTTTATTTTATTTTGGTTTACTTTTTTAGATTTGTATTTCTTTCTTTTATTTTCTCTACTTCTTACATAATTTTCTTTTTGATTGTTTTATTTTCAGTTTAATCTTGATTAGAAATTAGTTTGTTAGAATTTATTTTTGGTAGTTAATTTTGTTTAGCACAATTAATTGTTGTTTTATTTTCTATTTGCAATTATTATTTGTTGCTTTATTTAAGTTCTTTTCTTTTAGTTATTTAATTGAATAATTAATCGTTAAATAGGAAATTGTTTAAATTTTTGAATTTGAGTTTAAATTTCGAATTTGAATTTAAATTTAAATTTTAATCTGAATTTGAATTTCAAATTTCGAAATATAAATTTAAAATTTTGAATTTCATAAAAAATTAAAAAAAAATAAAAAAAATCGAAAAGAATATTAAAAAAATTAATATGTTTTAAAAAAATTAGAATTTTGCATTTGCATTCCAACATCTAGGATTTGATATGTTTTAGAGAATGCATCATATAGGATTATTTAATTGCTGAAATTATTTTGTTAGTTTTGAATGTGCTAGGTTTCTTTTTATTTTAATTGCTTCTTGTGCTTAGTTTATTTTCTTCTTTTATGTTATATTGCTGAATTGCATTTTAGAAATAATTGTGCATGCATTGTAATTAGTTGCACTTACTTTTTTTATTTTGTTTCTTTCTATGAATCCATTCTAAGGGCATCCAACTTAAATAAGATAAGCTGGAGATTTCATCACACTCCTTGGCCCAAAAAAATCACCACCCTTCACGTGCGGTTCACCCTAACCCTAATTTAAATTTTGGATAGCAAGACCCTTTAGGGAAGCCTCACACTTGATTCAAAGGTGTGCTGAATTTTAGGAAAGCTTGTAATTACTTTCCATAACCGGTGGTTGGTGTCTAAGGAAAGAGGTTAAACGGTTACGCCTAAGTGGGTTTGTGGTTACTTAATTAGGTCATTGCGAGAGCAATGGAAGCCTTCCACATCCCCTCCTCTTACCTAGCTTACCAAAGGAAGTGATGTGATTTCTAGTGAACCTAAGAAGATTCACATTGGTTGAACCATTAGTTTAGGAAACCCTAGGTTAGCCCCTAGGTCGTGTGGTTGATTTGCTTGTATTTTTTTTTAAATTTAAAAATTAAAATTTAATTTAAATTTCAAAATCTAAATTTGATTTTAAATTTCAAATTTCAAAAAAATAAAAAATAAAAAAATATATATAATAAAATTTTAAATATTCAAATCTGAATTTAAATTTCAGAAATTTAAGTTTCAAAATCTAAATTTGAATTTAAATTTCAAAAAAATTAAATTTTGAATTTCAAAAAAAATCAAATTTGAATTTAAATTTCAAATAAAAAACATCAAAGAAAAGAAAATAAAAAATTTAAAATTTAAATTTGAGTTTAAATTGCATAATTTAAATTTCAAAATCTAAATTTGAAATTAAAATTCAAAATTTAAATTTCAAATTTCAAAAAAAAAAAGAAGAAGAGAAAGGGAGTTAAAACAAAATAAGAGAAAATTAATTCAATGGCTGGAGTTTGTGGAATGAGAAACTACTTCCAATCTGAGCCACAAATTGATTGGAACCACGTGTCTCGACCACTGGACAAGATTAATGGTATGGCCCAAAGACTTGACAAAGTCCTTGCACGTCATCAACAAAGTGGCCCATGCCCAACCTTGTCATCCTATCCATCATGTTCCATCTGTCCAAGCCCAGCACATCATGTTAGCCAGTGCCCTGCGGTGGGCCCATGTCAACCAGTCAATCCAAACCAAGTACATGTGGCCAACAAATTTTTCCAACCCGATGCTAAGCCATTCTTTAGCCCATATAATCCTGGGTGGGAAAACTAGCCCAATTTCACTTATAGGGCCCAAACCCAAGAAACCCCCCTACCAGATATGCACTCCCAATAATCTAAAGCCCAGACCCACTAGGAGTACAATGGTTAACCTAGGACTCAACCAGCTAAACCATGTCAAACCTATACACAATCCCAACAGTATCATCATCTGAAGGGATGAGAGATCCATCATATGGACACCCAAATCTTGCGGAAAAGGGGGCGAATTTCAAAAATTTCTCTCTCCCTTCAACAGGGAATCGCATTCCTTATTTAGGAAAACATATTTTCAAGGATCAATCTTGAACCATAAACTGAACCAGATCTGAACCAAAAGGAGTAGGAGAGAAGTATACCTGATATAGAGAAATATTATCTCTCAATGAAGGTGTTCACGCCCAAGGAAGGATCCAAAGACTGCTCCCACTGAATATAGCACAGTGTAGGATGGAGCAGAATCAACAGTGTTCTTCTCCAAGAACTCTATCCTTCGCAAGAAACAACAGGATGGCACGTGAGCACAACTTTCTATCAATCCTTTCACAAAGAACTGATGTCATGATCGAATCTTGACTTCTCCCACAACTGGAGATCGAACTGGCAAACTTGGGCGGTAAGAACAGGGAGGCGGCAAGAAAGAATTCTGCAGGGTTGCTTAATTCTTCCTTTTGTGATTTTAGCTCTGAAGAGAATGTGAGTGTGTGTCTTCTAAAGGCTGACGCCCCCTCCTTCTTTTGTAACCCTAAAGGATCAGCTCCTAATCCAATTAGGAGTTGTTGAGCCAAATCTTATTTGGATCAGACATCCCTTTAGGTGATAAGGATAAACGCTTATCTTATCTGCAAATTAGATCAACCTTCTCCTAATCTTATTAGAAGGTTTCCAGATCTGAAGGACCCATCATTGTGCTAATGATGGAAGGCCTTTAGAGAGTTCATCATATGGATCACCCTATCACATGCACTCATATTTGCTCGAGGGAACAAAATTACGCCCTAGTTCTAATTTTAGGTCAAACCAAAGTGGCTCCCACTGACTTTCATAAAGTCAGATATCTGGTGGGCCTTAATCGGCTAGAGGTTCCGTATGCATCCCTTTTCAGGGTTGTGGGGCCCACCAAGTAAGGAGGGGTCATCCAGTGATCTTAAGGGACACAATGGCAATGATGTGCATTCAGCCATGGTGTGCGCAAGAGCCACTAACGAGTCATCATGGGCCAAATGCTTATGGCCCATGGTCGCAGCACATCAAACATCCAATCATCACATGTAAATGAAGAATTGATCCAATCAATTAACTTCTATAAAGCCCATTGAACAGCCCATTTGAAATCCATAACATTAACAATTAATGTCGACTAGGTATATGGGCTGAATCGCAGTTAGCAGTTCGGCCCATACAACTTTTCTCACAAGAGTGGGCTTTTGTAGTTTTAACTATTTAAAACTGGGCTTTACAGGTGGGCTGAATTAATCCCTGTAATTGAGCATCAGATTTGGAACAGCAAGGGTGAGCAAAATGGACTGAAAAACAGTCCCCTTCGAACCCCAGATTCGGTCCAAACAGTTTTGGTCCAATCTAGTCCGAAATGGTCCGAAACTGATTTTCAATTCAAGAATTAAATCATGAGAGATCTGAAATTAATAATTTTGATTTTCAACAAACACAAATCAAATATGGACTGTTCGCGCCACCTACAAAACAGAGGTTAATCACTAGGGTTGCAGTTTCACAAACTGCAAATCGCAGAAAGCGATTTCTCCATCTGCAAATTTTCAGCGCCGCCTTCTTCTTCCTTCTTCTTTAATCAAGAAAATAAAAAATTACAGAAATCATATTTCTATTAATTAATTACATTCTTGATCAAATCCTATACATTCAGTCTGGAAAAATAAAAAAAAAATTATTTACAGACTGAATTGAATAAAATAAATGAATAAAAGGAAAAAGGGTGCGCAGGCCATCTGTGCCAACTTTGCACTGCGATCTCCAGGCTCGAACAGTCCATTAAATCAAAATAAATAAAGAACAGTTCTAAATAAATTTTGGATTTAACAAAATTAATTTCATATCAATCGCCCATAACAAGAAACAGTTTCTTGAAATAAAGAAAACAATCTGCGCAAATCTTGGCAGAACAGCTTTTGTTCATCTACGCAGGTTCAGATATGATTTTCTTTTGGTTCAAGATTCGAACCTGTGGCTCTGATACTACTGAAAGAATGGTAGGATCCATCTTATGGATGCCAAAAAGATTACGGAATGGGTGGGCGAATTTCAAAAATTTTCCTACCTTCTCCCAACTAGGAATCGTATTCCCTAAATTTAGAATACAATATTCAAGGATCCTACTTGAACCATATGAAGGAATGGTTGGATCCATCTAATGGACGCCAAAAAGGTTGCGGAATGGGTGGCTGAATTTCAAAAATTTCCTACCTTCCTCCGACTGGGAATCATATTCCCTAAATTTAGAATACCATATTCAAGGATCTTATTTGAACCATAATCGAACCAGATCTGAACCACATGGTAAAAGGGAGGATTATACCTGATCCGGAGAAGCAGTATCTCCCAAAGTTGGTGTTTACGCCCAAAAAAGAATCCAAGATCCACTCCTGCTGAAGATGACACAACTGTGGATGGAATGGAACCAGCAGGGTGCGTCCTACACACTAGATCCTTCGCAAGAATCCTCTAGAAACTCTGAACACCGAATCTTCTTCAGTCTTTCTTGCAAGACTGATGTCAAGAACTGATTTCTTGACTTCCTCTTGTTGCAAAGATCGAATCTTGCAATAGTGAATGGCGGCGGCAGGAGGAGAACTCCAGGGACGAAGATGGCTGAACTGCTTTTCTTCTCTCTGGAGTATGAATGAGATCTAATCTCAATTCGCAGGGAGTTTTCTTTCTACCAAAACCCTAGTTCGAATTCTGATATATTTTCTCTTGTTTTTCTCCTCCTTTCTTCTTGATTAAGAAACCTCCTAATTAGGAGTTATCCTAATCCAAATCTGTATTTGGATAGGGGATTATCTTAATCCTATCTGCAGATTATGTTAGTTTACTCCTGATCTTATCAGGAGGTTACCAGATTCAAATCTAATTTGAATTTGGTCTCCTGGAGTGGATAAGGTTAAAAGCCCAATCCTTTTTACTAACATTAATCTCAGATTCGCCCCATAGATGGGTGATCATATCAGCCCAGCTCGAAATGGGCTTTTGGCCCATTAGATGTTCAGTGTTTAACTAGTTTCCAATATGTTAACCAGTTGGGCTTCTTTGTATGGCGTGGGACCCAAGCATTGATTTACAAACCAGCCACATGGGTTCGGCCCAACCTTTAATACAAGGCCCAGCCGAATTCACTGAAAGACTCAGTAAACCCCTGAGCCCATCATATGGACCCTATGGGCCCAACACTTACATTAAGTGCTCCCTGGGCCAAGCCATCTTATAAAAACCTAGGGACTGTGGGCAGGTGCAAGATTAGCCCATCAGATACTACCCTAAATGGTCTTACACTTAACCTCTCAGCCCTTAATGATCAAGCACTGCCCGACAAGAGAGGACCTCTCCTTCGGCTGCAAGAAACAGTGCCGCACTCTCCACTCACATGGATCCCGGGAATTAAAACCATTTGCAAACAATTCAAAACCGTACATATATATATAAATATATTAATTTTGCAAAACAAAATTCCAATGATTGAAATCAACTTGCCGGCAGTTTGGTTTCCATCAGGGAGAGTGCATTCCCGATCATTACCCTTTGTCCAACAAAGGGGCTGATCCTGTCACTATGATCACCCACTCAGATGAATTCTCAGACTGTCCCAACATACCCAGGTTTTGATCCCCATCTAAGGATCTCATTGATTGGCATATCAAACACAGCCCAATCCGACACCTAGTGAAATGTCATAATCGAATCTAGGGGTCAGGTGTAACTTCCAATTTTGCCCATCTGTCTCCAAGGTCCAGAGCAGTACTGGAAATCTAGTCTGGTTCAAGGATTCAAGTAATCCCATACTGCATGTGCCATGGGTCTTACCCTGGTGGCTGAGACAGGCCATCTCAACATTTGGTGACACACCGGTATCAGCCTTAGTAGGATAAATCTCCCCAGACTTATCCAACGGCTGTGAATATTTAAAACTAACACGAGTCTCTATAAGTGTCCAGTTTTAGGGTCAGAATTAACCAAACAACATGAATCAAACATGCACTTTATTTATTTCCAGTAAATAACAAAAGTACATCAAATCGGATTGAAGCTAAGGGCATACAAAACTGTCTAACAGCTCCCACTTGCACTTAGGTCCAATCTGGTACAAGCCGGAGTCCCATACTTTCCACGTGTTTCTCAAACACCTTCTGTGTCAGTGGCTTAGTCAATGGGTCTGCCACATTATCCGCTGATGCTACCTTCTGAATTAGGATGTCCCCTCTACCAATGATCTCCCGCAGTACATGGTTCTTTCTCTCGATGTGCTTTGACCTCGAGTGAGCCCGAGGCTCTTTAGCCTGGGCGATCGCTCCATTGTTGTCACACAACAACGGGATGGGTGATGTGCTGGATGGAATCGCTCCCAATTCGTGTATGAATTTCTTCATCCACACGGCTTCCTTGGCAGCTTCACTTGCGGCAATGTACTCGACCTCGGTTGTGGAGTCTGTAGTGGACCCCTGTTTGCAGCTTCTCCAGCAAACAGCACACGATCCTATCGTGAAAACATACCCAGATGTAGACTTTCTATCATCTAGATCCGACTAGAAACCGGCTTCGGTATACCCTAGAACTTGTAGTGAACTACCATTCGAATACCAGACAAAACTCTTTTGTCCTTCGAAGGTATTTGAGTATGTTCTTCACAGCAGTCCAATGCTCTTGCCCTGTGTTTGCTTGGAATCTGCTTACCACACTCACCGCCTTAGCAATGTTCGGGCGAGTGCACAGCATGGCATACATGATGCTCCCTACGGCTGAGGCATAGGGAACGTCTCTCATGCTCTCAATCTCCTCAGAAGTCTTGGGAGACATCTTCTTGGAGAGAGTGACTCCGTGTCTGAAAGGAACATTTCCTTTCTTAGAGTTTTCCATGCTGTATCTTTTGACAACTTTGTCAATATAAGCAACTTGGGATAATCCAATTATCCGCTTCGATCTATCTCTATAGAGTCGAAGACCTAGTATCTATGAAGCTTCTCCAAGATCATTCATGGAGAATTGCTATGATAGCCATACCTTGACCGAAGTCAACATTCCTACATCATTCCCAATGAGTAGGATATTGTCCACGTACAACACCAAAAAGGTGATCTTATCCCCACTGGATTTCCTGTAAACACAGGGCTCATCCGGATTTTGCTCAAAGTCAAACGTTTTGACTGTAGAATCAAATCGGATGTTCCAACTCCTAGAAGCCTGCTTAAGTCCATATATGGATCTATTAAGTTTACATACCATGTGTTCCGGACCAGCAACAATGAAGCCTTGCGGCTGCTGCATGTAGATATCTTCACTAAGATCTCCATTCAGGAATGCGGTTTTGACATCCATTTGCCAAATCTCATAGTCATGGTACGCTGCTACAGCTAGCAGGATCCTAATGGATTTAAGCATGGCCACGGGCGAAAAGGTTTCCTCATAATCGATGCCTTCTTTCTGAGTATACCCTTTTGCCACCAAACGAGCTTTGTAGGTCTCAATCCTGCCATTGGGGCCCTTCTTCCTCTTGTAGATCCATTTGCAACCAATTGCTTTTACCCCGGAGGGCGGGTCTACTAGAGTCTAGACTCCATTGGTCTCCATCAAGTCCATCTCAGCTCTCATGGCCTCCACCCACTTCTTGGAGTCTATGTCTAACATAGCTTCCGCGTAAGTCACGGGATCCTCTTCACTAGTCAGGGCTTCCACCAGGTAACTATCCTGGTCATAACCATATCGGACTGGTGGTCTGGATACCCGGGTGGACCTTCTAGGTTGGTCATTACCTGGAACTTGTGGGACATCTCCCACTGCTCCTGAGCTCTCCTCATCAAGAACTATTTCTTGACGATGGGTGTCTAGGATGTATTCGGATTCTAAGAATTGGGCATTTCGACTGTAGAACACTTTCTACTCACTTGGGTCATAGAATAGATAACCCACCGAATCCTTTAGGTAGCCAATAAACAGGCAACGGCTGGTTTTAGATTCCATCTTGTCTGCACTTGATCTTTTAACGTGTGCAGGACAACCCCAAATCTTCAAGTGTCTTACACTTGGCTTCCTTCCGGTCCAAAGTTCATATGGAGTTTTTGGAACTGATTTGGTTGGAACCCGATTCAGCACGTAGATAGCAGTCTCTAATGCGTATCCCCAAAAGGATGTGGGTAATTCTGAGCGTATGAGAAGTGACCGGACCATGTCCAACAAGGTCCTATTCCTCCTCTCTGAAACACTGTTGAGTTGAGGTGTAGCAGGAGGAGCTAAATGTGACACTATCCCATTGTCCTTTAAGTAGTCCCTGAATTCGTCAGAGAGATACTCGCCACATCGATCTGATCGAAGGGCCTTAATTTCTCTCCCTAACTGTTTCTCGACTTCCTGTTTGAACTCTTTGAACTTTTCAAAGGATTCAGACTTATGTCTCATTAGGTACACATTACCATATCGTGAAAAATCATCTGTAAAAATGATGAAATACACGTATTGATTCCGTCTCCTAACACTCAGGGGACCACATACATCAGTATGTATTAGGCCAAGTGTGCCTGCAGATCTTTTAGGTTTACCGTCAAATGGCCGCTTAGTCATCTTACCTTTGAGGCAAGGTTCACAAGTGGGAAGATCTTCTATGGTTAGAAAATCCAAAGGACCATCATTTACTAGCCTTGTGATTCGGTCAACACCGATATGGCCAAGTCGGTAATGCCAGAGGCACATGGGATTTACTGTATCACGATTCATTTTCTTGGGATTTTCGACCGATGTAGTTTTGGTTAAGTTAGTTTCCAGAGAAGGATGTAGAACATAGAGACCGTTCTCCAGTTCCCCGCATGCGATGAATTTGTTATTCCATTTAATAGTAATCATATTACTAAAATAAATAGTATATCCATCAGCATACAGTTTAGAAACAGAAATTAAATTTCTTCACAAGTTCTGTACATAAAGACAATCTTTAAGCACAAGTACTCCTTCTCTAAAAACTAATTCTACAGTTCCTTTTTCCGCAACTGCAACACTTGCAGTTGTTCCCAAAAATAGTGTCACTTCGCCTTCACTCAATCTTCTGCTAACTTTGAACCCCTGCAGTGACTTACACGCATGAGTTGAAGCCCTGGAGTCAACACACCAGGACACAGAAGTAACTAACATATTAGTTTCTATGACACAAGTTTTGATCTTACCTTTCTTAGATTCCAGGTAGGCAGGACAATTCCTCTTCCAGTGGCCGGTCTGCTTGTAGAAGTAACAGACATCAGATGCCTTGTTCTTCTTCTGCTTCTTAGGTTTGGCAGCTTTCTTCTGGGGCTTCTTTGCCTTTCTCTTTTTCTTGCCCGATTTGTTAGCTTCGGCAAGAATAACCAGAGGCTCATCCTTCTTGAGTAGATCCTTGGCTCTCTGCAACATATTGCTGAGTTCCTGGACGCTGACATTCAGCTTATTCATATTATAGTTCAATGTGAACACATTGAAGGAAGAGGGCAAAGAATTTAGGATGGCATCCACTTGCGTGCCAAGATCTAGCCCGGATCCAAGAGCTTCTAGTTCGTTAATGTATCCCATCATTCGAAGACAATGGTCATGAACTTTCTGCCCTTTGGACATTTGCGCGGTCATGAACAATTTCAGGACCTTCTGTCGAGTAGAACGGTTTTGCTCTTCATACATTGTTCTTAGACTTTCCAATATGTCCTTGGCTAGTTCGATCTGATCGAATTGCCTCTATATTGAGTTGTCTAATGAGGCAATGACAAAGCAGCGGGCTAGGGGGTTCTTATCCTTCCAATCTTGGTAGTCCCTCCTACGGGCCTCAGAAGTCCTATCACCCGGACGTTCCGGGGCAGGATTTTTCACCACCTTGTCTAACTTTTTGGAAGTTAGGACCAGCATAAGATTTCTGTACCAGTCGGCATAGTTTGGGCCCTTAAGCTTGTTATCGTCTAGCAGCTTTGCAAATTGACCGTTTGCCATTTTCTGATAAAACAGCAATGACATTAGTCCACAACCTTAGTTTGATTCAAGTTACTTACATAGATATGGAAATTAATCTATGTTTCATCCCCATTTGTTCATCTCTGAGATTTCCCTCCTTTCTCAGTGACGGAGATGACGTAATGTCTCTGGGAATGTAGGAAATCACATGGGGTGCGTGAAGCTAACTGTTTCAGCTGCATAACCCCACCACCTTTCTGTAACGGATCATATCCACTCATCAAATGAGTTTCCCTTTTGGCCTCTGTCAGACAAGGTTCAGATCCGTTTTCAGGTAAACCTTTTTGTCTAGTGGGTGCTTACCCATCATATTCAGGTTACGCCAAGGTACCGTGAGAGAGTTCCCATTTTCTGGTGAAGCCCCTCCCACATCGGTCTATGACGCCCCTATCATCTTATGAAACACTCTGACAGATCCAACAGCAAATGGATAGCCCAATTTTATGGTGTGTTTCCTCATTACTGAAGGACCCATCATTGTGCTAATGATGAAAGGCCTTTAGAGAGTCCATCACATGGATCTCCCTATCGCATGCATTCATATTTGCTGGAGGGAAGGAAATTACGCCCTAGTTCTAGTTTAGGTCAAACCAGAGTGGCTCCCACTGACTTTCATAAAGTCATATTTCTGGTGGGCCTTAATCGGCTAGGGGTTCCGTATGCATCCCTTTTTAGGGTTGTGGGGCCCACCAAACAAAGAGGGGTCATCTAATGACCTTAAGGGACACCATGGCAATGATGTGCATTCAGCCATGGTGTGCGCAAGAGCCACTAACGAGTCTTCATGGGCCAAGTGCATATGGCTCATGGTCGCAGCACATCAAACATCCAAACATCGCATGTAAAGGAGGATTTGATCCAATCAATTAACTGCTGTAAAGCCCATCGAATATCCCATTTAAAAACTAAATCATTAACAATTAATGTTTACTAGGTGTATGGGCTGAATCGCAGTTAGCAGTTCGGCCCACACAGCTTATCTCACAATAATGGGCTTTTGCAGTTTTAACCCTTTTAAAACTGGGCTTTACAGGTGGGCTGAATTAATCCCTGTTATTGAACATCAGATTTGGAACAGCAAGTGTGAGAAATATGGACTGAAAAATCAGTCCCCTTTGAAACCCAGATTCGGTCCAAACAGTTTTGGTCCAATCTAGTCCGAAAAAGGTACAAAACTGATTTTCAATTCAAGAATTAATTCATGAAAGATCTGAAATTAATAATCTTGAATTTTAAACAAACACAAATCAATTATGGACTGTTCGCACCACCTGCAAAACACAGGTTAATCTCCAATCTTGCAGTTTCATAAACAGCAAATCGCAGGAAGCGATTTCTCCATCTGCAAATCTCTAGCGCCGCCATCTTCTTCCTTCTTCTTTAATCAAGAAAATAAATAACAGAAATCCTATTTCTATTAATTAATTGCATTCTTGATCAAATCCTATACATTCAGTCTAGAAAATAAAAAAAAAATTATTTACAGAGCGAATTAAATGAAATAAATAAATAGAAAGGAAAAAGGGTGCGTAGACCATCTGCGCCAAATCTGCACCGCGATCTGCAGGTTCGAACAGTCCATTAAATCAAAATAAATAAAGAACAATTCTAAATAAATTTTGGATTTAACAAAATTAATTTCAGATCAATCGCCCTTAACAAGAAACCATTTCTTGAAAAAAAAGAAAGTAATATGTGCAAATCTTGTAAGAACAATTTCTATCCATCTGCACAGGGTCAGATCTGATTTTCTTTTGGTTCAAGATTCGAACCTGTGGCTCTGATACCACTGAAGGAATGGTTGGATCCATGTAATCGACGCCAAAAAGGTTGCGGAATGGGTGGCCGAATTTAAAAAATTTCCTACCTTCCTCCGACTGGGAATCGTATTCCCTAAATTTAGAATACCATATTCAAGGATCTTATTTGAACCATAATCGAACCAGATCTGAACCACAAGGTAAAAGGGAGGATTATACCTGATCTGGAGAAGCAGTATCTCCCAAAGTTGGTGTTCACACCCAAAGAAGAAACCAAGATCCGCTCCTGCTAAAGATGACACAACTGTGGATGGAACGGAACCAGCAAGGTGCGTCCTACACACTGGATCCTTCGCAAGAATCCTCTAGAAACTCTGAACACCGAATCTTCTTCAGTCTTTCTTGCAAGACTGATGTCAAGAACTGATTTCTTGACTTCCTCTTGTTGCAAAGATCGAATCTTGCAATAGTGAATGGCGGCGGCAGGAGGAGAACTCCAGGGACGAAGATGGCTGAACTGCTTTTCTTCTCTCTGGAGTATGAATGAGATCTAATCTCAATTCGCAGGGAGTTTTCTTTCTACCAAAACCCTAGTTCGAATTCTGATATATTTTCTCTTGTTTTTCTCCTCCTTTCTTCTTGATTAAGAAACCTCCTAATTAGGAGTTATCCTAATCCAAATCTGTATTTGGATAGGGGATTATCTTAATCCTATCTGCAGATTATATTAGTTTACTCCTAATCTTATCAGGAGGTTACCAAATTCAAATCTAATTTGAATTTGGTCTCCTGGAGTGGATAAGGTTAAAAGCCCAATCCTTTTTACTAACATTAATCTCAAATTCGCCCCATAGATGGGTGATCATATCAGCCCAGCTCGAAATGGGCTTTTGGCCCATTAGATGTTCAGTGATTAACTAGTTTCCAATCTGCTGCCCAGTTGGGCTTCTTTGTATGGTGTGGGACCCAAGCATTGATCTACACACCAGCCACATGGGTTCGGCCCAACCTTTAATACAAGGCCCAGCCGAATTCACTGAAAGACTCAGTAAACCCCTGAGCCCATCATATGGACCCTATGGGCCCAACACTTACATTAAGTGCTCCCTGGGCCAAGCCATCTTATAAAAACCCAGGGACTGTGGGCAGGTGCAAGATTAGCCCATCAGGTACTACCCTAAATGGTCTTACACTTAACCTCTCAGCCCTTAATGATCAGGCATTGCCCGACAAGAGAGGACCTCTCCCTCGGCTGCAAGGAACAGTGCCGCACTCTCCACTCACATGGATCCCGGGAATTAAAACCATTTGCAAACAATTCAAAACCGTACATATATATATAAATATATTAATTCTTTGCAAAAAAAAATTCCAACGATTGAAATCAACTACCGGCAGTTTGGTTTCCATCAGAGAGAGTGCATTCCCGATCATTACCCTTTGTCCGACAAAGGGGCTGATCCTGTCACTATGATCACCCACTCAGATGAATTCTCAGACTGTCCCAACATACCCAGGTTTTGATCCCCATCTAAGGATCTCACTGATTGGCATATCACAGACAGCCCGATCCGACACCTAGTGAAATGTCATAATCGAGTCTAGGGGTTAGGTGTAACTTTCCAATTTTGCCCATCTGTCTCCAAGGTCCAGAGCAATACTGGAAATCTGGTCCGGTTTAAGGATTCAAGTAATCCCATACTGCATGTGCCATGAGTCTTACCCTGGTGGCTGAGACTGGCCATCCCAACATTTGGTGGCACACCAGTATTAGCCTTGGTAGGATAAATCTCCCCAGACTTATCCAACGGCTGTGAATATTTAAAACTAACACGAGTCTCTATAAGTGTCCAGTTTTAGGGTCTTACACAGAATTAAACCAAACAATATGAATCAAACATGCACTTTATTTATTTCCACTAAATAACAAAAGTACATCAAATCGGATTGAAGCTAAGGGCATACAAAACTGTCTAACACCATAATCGAACTAGATCTGAACCAAAAGGAAAAGGGAGGATTATACCTGATCCGGAGAAGCAGTATCTCCCAAAGTTGGTGTTTACGCCCAAAGAGGACACCAAGATCTGCTCTTGCTGAAGATGACAATGACATTTAAGTTGGGGGTGAGGAAAGAGAGAATCCAAAATAGATTCTAAAATTTAAAAAATTTTTCCGTTAAAAGAAATTCCAAAATAGAAAAAGTTGAGGAAACTGATAAAAGAATATTGACTTCTGTAGAAATTGGTAGCAAGTGATAGGAGTCAAAAATTAGTCTTATTTGAATATTATCGAAACCGTTAAGAAATTTGAATATACTCCCAAGTTTGCCCTGCCAAGATAAGAAGAGAGAGATTAAGAAATTAGACAAAAAAAATCTTCAAAATTGTTAGAGAAAGTGGACTACCCTGAAATTTTCTTGTGCAAAAGGAAAGAGAGAGAGAGAGAGAGAGAGAGAGAGAGAATACAAGGTCAATGGACACCCTAGACTTAGTAACTGGTCTTTTCGCCTAAGTCAAGTGTTGAGATTCGCGTCAAACAGAAAAGGGAATGCCAAAGACACTAACCTAACACTTAGTAATCGGGTCTCTTCACCTAAGGCAAATGTTGAGATTCATGTCAAACGGTGGAAGGTATCAATAAAAAAAAGAAGTGTGCAAATTAAGTTCAGGGGTAGAAATCCACTGTCAAAAGTGATAAGAAGAATGAAGGGATGGGATATCCATCACATGGACGCCCATGTCTTGCGGAATGAACTGGGCAAATTTCAAAAATTTCTCCCATCTTTGTAGGGAATCGAATTCTCTATTTTAGAAAAACATATTTTTCAAGGATCTATCATGAACCATTAACCAAACCAGATCTGAACCAAAAGGAGTAGGAGGGAGGATGTACCTAATATGGAGAATTAGTATCTCCCAATGGAGATGTTCACGCCCAAGGAATGATCCAAAGACTGCTCCCACTGAAGATGGTGCAGTGTCGGATGGATCAGAATCAACAATGTTCTTCTAAAGAACTTGACCCTTCGCAAGAATCAACTGGATGGCTTGTGAGTACAGCTCCAATCAATCTTTTCCCAAAATATTGGTATCAAGATCAGATCTTGATTTCTCCCAAGAACTGGAGATTGAACTGAAGGTAATGGCGGCGGCAGGAAGGAGGCGGCAAGAGAGATTTTGCAGAGGTTGTAGGAATTTCTCTTCTGTGATTTCAGCTCTGAAGATAAGAGTCTTAGGTTGCATGTCTAAGGTCCAGGGCAATTCTAGAAATCTGATCCGATTCAAAGGTTCTATTAATCCGACACTACATGTGCTTTGGGTCTCACCCTGGTAGCTGAGACAAGCCACCAAGGTGCCGAATTCTTGCGAAGAACTGGAGATCGAATTGAAGGTAATGGCGGCGACAGTAAGGAGGCGGCAAGAGAGTATTCACAGGGTGCAGAATTCTCTCTTCTTGTGATTTCAGCACTCAAGAGGATCTGAAAAACTATAGCTTTAGGCTGCCGCCCCCTTCTTTTGTTAATCCTAAAGGATCAGCTCCTAATTATCCAAATCTTATTTGGATCAGCCTTCTCTTCAGGTGAAAAGGATAAACCCTTATCTTATCTGTAGATTATATTAGTTTTCTCCTAATCTCATTAGGAGGTTTCTAGATCTGAATCACATTCAGATCTGGACTCTCTGAGTGGATAGGATCAAGACCCTATCCTATCTGCTAATCTCTCTCAGAATTCGCCCCATAATTAACTAATTAAATAGCCCAGTTCGAAATGGGCTTTAGGCCCATTAAGCTTATGTACTCACTTAACCTTCCTAACTGCTACCCAGTTGGGCTTCCTTGTATGGCGTGGGACTCAAACATTGATCTACACATCAACCACATGGGTTCAGCCCAGCCTTTGTTACAAGGCCTGGCCGAATACACTGTTATGGACAGTGCACCCCCTGAAACCCATCTTACGGGCTCTATGGGCCCAACACTTACCTTATGTGGTCCTTGGGCCAAGCCACCTTGTAACACCCAGGGACTGTGGGCAGATGCAAGATTAGCCCATCAGGTATTATCCTCAATGGTCTTACACTTAACCTCTCGGCCCATAATGATCATCCATTGCCCGACAAGAGAGGACCTCTCCCTCGGCCGCAAGGAACAGTGTTGCACTCTCTGCTTACATGGATCCGGGGAATTAAAACCTTTTTGCAAATCATTTCGAAACCATAGCATATATATATATATATATATATATATATATATATATATATATATATATATATATTTTGCAAAACAAAATCTCAACAATTGAAATCGGCTGCCGGCAGTCTTGGTTTCCATCAGTGAGAGTGCATCCCCGATCATTACCTTTGTCCGACAAAGGGGTTGATCCTGTCACTATGATCACCCTCTCAGATGAATTCTCAGACTGTCTCAATATACCCAGGTTTTGACCCCCGCTAAGGATCTCACTGATTGGTATATCAAAGACAGCCCAATCTGACACCTAGTGTAGTATCATAATCGAGTCTAGGGGTCGGGTGTAACTTTCCAGTTTTGACCATCAATCTCCAAGGTCCATGGCAATACTGGAAATCTGGTCCAATTCAAAGATTCAATTAATCCTACACTGTATGTGCCGAGGGTCTCACCCTGGCAGCTGAGACAGACCACCCCAACCGACTTGGTGGCACCACAGTGTCAACCGTGTTAGGATAGGTCTCCCCAGACCGACCCACTGGCTGTGAACATTCTAAACTAACACGAGTCTCATTAAGTGTCCAGTTTAAGGGTATTACATAGAAACATACCAAGGGAACATGAATCAAAAATACACTTTTATTCATTTACAATAAACTCATAAAGTACATCATTCTGATTGAAGCTAAGGGCATACAAAACTGTCTAACAGTTTTGAACCCCTCTAAGGATCTCACTGATTGGCATATCAAAGAAAGCCCAATATGCCACCTAGCACAGTATCATAATCGAGTCTAGGGGTCAGGTGTAACATTCCAATTTTGCCCATCTATCTCCAAGGTACAGGGCAATACTGGAATTATGGTACGGTTCAGGGTTTCTAGAAAACCCACACTACATGTCCCTCAGGTCTCACCCTGGCTGCTGAGACAAGCCACCCCAACCAACTTGGCGGCACATCAGTGTCAGCCTTGGCAGGATAAATCTCCCCAGATCTATCCAACGACTGTGAAGTTTATAAACTAACACGAGTCTCATAGCTGTCCAATTTAAGGATATTACACAGAAATACACCATAATAACATGAATCAAATATGTACTTTATTCATTTACGTTAAATGTCATAATGTACATCATTCTGATTGGAGCTAAGGGCATACACTGTCTAACAACTCCTACTTGCACTTAGGTCCAATCGGGTACAAGCCGGAGTCCCAGACTTTCCACATGTTTCTCCTACAATTTTTGTGCCAATGACTTAGTCAATGGGTCTGCCACATTTTCCGCTAATGCTACCTTTTAACATCAATCTCCCATAGTTCCATTGTTGTTACACAACAGTGGAATGGGTGATGTACTGAATTCCAAATTCTAGAATTATCACCTTCATTCATTAGGCAGCCTCACTTACAGCAATGTATTCAGCTTGGGTTGTGGGCTGTTATTCCTACTACTTAGGACCCCTGTTTGTTGCTCTTCTAGCTAACAACATACGATCCTATCGTTAAAACGTATCCAGATGTAGACTTTCTATCATCTTGATCTGACTAGAAGTCGGCATCAGTATACCCCTAAATCTGTAGTGAACTACCATCGAATACCAGACAAAACTCTTTTGTCCTTTGAAGGTACTTTAGTATGTTTCTCACAGCAGTCAAATGCTCTTGCCTTAGGTTGGCCTGGAATCTGCTTACTACACTCACTGCCTGAGCAATGTCAGGACGAGTGCACAACATAGCATACATGATTCTCCCTATGGCTGAGGCAAAGGGAACGTCCTTCATTCCCCCAATCTCCTCGGGAGTCTTGGAAGGCATGCCCTTGGAGAGAGTGACTCCATGCCTGAAAGGAACATTTCCTTTCTTGGAGTTCTCCATGATGTATCTCTTGAATATCTTGTCAATGTAAGCAGATTAGGATAATCCAATTATCCTCTTCGATCTATTTCTATAGAGCCGAAGACCAAGTATATAGGAGGCTTCTCCAAGATCTTTCATGGAGAATTGCTGTGAAAGCCACACTTACACCGTAGTTAACAATCCTACATCATTCCCAATGAGTAGAATGTCATCTACATACAGAACCAAGAACGTAACCTTATCTCCACTGGATTTCCTATAAACATAGGGCTCATCCGAGTTTTGCTCAAAGTCAAACCTTTTGATGGTAGAGTCAAACCAGATGTTCCAACTCCTAGAAGCTTGCTTAAGTTCATATATGGATCTATTTAATTTGCATACCATGTGTTCCTGACCCGCAGCTATGAAACCTTGCAGTTGCTGCATATAGATATCTTCAATAGAATCTTCATTCAGGAATGCAGTTTTGACATCCATTTGCCAAATCTCGTAGTGATGGTATGCTGCTACAGCTAGGAGGATCCTAATGGATTTAAGAATGGCCACCAGTGAAAAGGTTTCCTCCTAATCGATGCCCTCTTTCTCAGTATACCCTTTCGCCACAAGACAAGCCTTGTAGGTATCAACCTTACCATCGGGGCCCTACTTCCTCTTATAGATCCATTTGCATCCAATTGCTTTTACCCCAAGGGGCGGATCTACCAGAGTCCAGACTCCATTGGTTTCCATTGAATACATCTCGCCTCTCATGGCATCTACCCACTTCAAGGAATCTATGTCCAACATAGCTTCCGTATAAGTCACGGGATCCTCCTCACTGGTCGTGGCTTCCACCAAGTAACTATCCTAGTCATAGTCGAAACGAACTAGAGGCCTAGACACCTTGGTAGATCTTCTAGGTTGGTCATTACCTGGAGCTTGTGGGACACCTCCCACTACCCCTGAGCTCTTCATCAAGAACAACTTCCTGATGATGATTGTTCAAGATGTAATCATCTTCCAAGAAATGGGCATTTCGACAACAAAACACCTACTGTTCTCCTGGGTCATAGAATAGGTAACCCACAGAGCCTTTGGGGTAGCCTACGAATAGGCAACGGCTGGTCTTGGATTCCAATTTGTCCACACTCGTTCTTTCAACATGTGTCGGACAACCCCAAATCTTCAAGTGTCTCACACTTGGTTTTTTTCCGGTCCAAAGCTCATAGGGAGTCTTCGGAACTGATTTGGTTGGCACCCGGTTCAGCACGTATATCGCAGTCTCTAATGTGTAACCCCAAAAGGATGTGGGCAACTCTGAGTGTACGAGAAGTTATCGGACCATATCCAATAAAGTCTGGTTCCTCCTCTCTGACTAACAGTTTAGTTGTGGTGTAGCAGGAGGAGCTAGTTGTGATACTATCCCATTGACATTTAAGTAGTCCCTGAATTCGTCAGAGAGATACTCTCCCTAACTGCTTCTCGACCTCTTGTCTGAACTCTTTGAACTTTTCAAATGTTTCAGACTTGTGTCTCATTAGGTACACGTAACCATACCAAGAGTAATCATCAGTGAATGTTATAAAATAAACGTGCTAGTTACGTGTCCTAACACTCATGTGACCAGTTACATTAGTATGTATAAGGTCAAGTGTGCCTATACATCTTTTAGGCTTACCGTTAAATGGTCGTTTCATCATCTTACCCTGAAGGCAAGGTTCACAGGTTGGAAGATCTTCTATAGTTAGAAAATCCAAAGGACAATCCTTTACCAACCTTGTGATACGATCTATGTTAATATGGCCAAGTCGGTAATGCCACAGGCACGTGAGATTAACTGTATCACGGGCTCTTTTCTTGGGGATGTCACCCGATGTAGTTTTGGTTATGTTAGTTTCCAAAGAAGGATGAAGAACATAGAGATCATTATCAAGTTCTCCGTATGCGAGGAATTTGTTATTTCTTTTAATACTAACCGCATTACTAAAGAAAACACAATATCCATCCACACACAGTTTTGAAATAGAAATTAGATTTCTTCTCAAATTCTGTACATAAAGATAATCTTTTAGTACAATAGTTCCTCCTCTGAAAATTAACTCTACAGTTCTTTTAGTTGTAGCTGCAACACTTGCAGAAGTCCCTAAGTAAAGAGTTATTTCTCCGTTACTTAGTCTTCTGCTTATCCTGAGCCCCTACAGTTTGTTACACGCATGAGTCGAAGCCCTGGAATCAATACACCAGGAAGCAGAAGTTACCAACAAATTGGTTTCTATGACACAGGATTCAAAATTACCTTGTCTCTTGGATTCCAGGTACTGAGGACAGTTCCTCTTCCAGTGGCTGGCCTATTTGCAGAAGTGACAAGCATCTGATGCTCTGTCTTTCTTCTACCTTTTGGACTTAGCATCTTTCTTCTGAGGCTTTCTCTTTGCCTTCCTCTTCTTCTTGCTCAATTTGTCAGCTTCAACAAGCATGGCAATGGACTCATCCTTCTTAATCAGTTCCTTGGCCCTCTGCAACATATTGCTGAGTTCTTGGATGCTAACATTTAGCTTGTTCATGTTATTGTTCATGATGAACTGATTTAAGGAAGGAGGCAAAGAATTTAAGATGGCGTCCACCTTCATGACATGGTCAAGCCTGGATCCAAGAACCTCAAGTTCATTGATGTAACCCATCATCTTAAGACAATGGTCATGAAATTGTTGGTTCTTGGACATCTATGTGATCATGAACTGCTTCAAGACCTTCTGCCGAGTAGAATGATTATGCTCTTCGTACATCGTCCTTAGACTATCCAAGATATCCTTGGACAATTCGATCTGATCGAATGATCGCTGTATCGGATTATCCAAAGAGGCTATGATGTAGTAGTGGGCTAGGGAATTTTTCTCTTCCCACTCCTGGTAGTCCCTCCTACGAGCCTCAGAAGCCCTATCACCCGGACATTCCAAGGCAGGATTTTTAACTACTTTCTCCATTTTTTCCGATGTTAGGACCAGCATAAGGATACGATACCAGTCAGCATAGTTTGGGCCTTTTAGTTTGTTGTCATCCAACAATTTTGCAAATTGTTCATTTGCGATTTCTGATAAAAAGAAAATATTAGTCTACAAACTAATTTGATTCATGTTATTTACATAGATATGGCTTTTAATCTATGTTCCATTTTCATTTGTTCATCTCTGAGATTTCCCTCCTATCTCAGTGACGAAGACTACGAATTATGTCTCTGAAAATGTGGGAAATCACATAGGGTGCATGGAGCTAACAGTTTCAGTTGCATAACCCTACCACCTTTCTATGAAGGATCATATCCACTCATCGTATGAACTTTCCCTTTGGCCTCTGTCAGACAAGGTTCATTGTCATTTTAGGTTAAACATTTCTGTCCAGTGAGTGCTCACCCAACATATTCGTGAACGCCAAGGTACCATGAGAGAGTCTTCCATTTTAGAATAGGCCACTACCACATCGGTCTATGACGCCCTTATCATCTTATTAAACATTCCAACAGATCCAGCAGCAAATGGATAGCACAATTTTATGGTGCGTTTCATCATTACTAAAGGACCCATCTTCATGCTAATGATGGAAAGCCTTTAGAGAGTTCATCATATGAATCTCCCTATCACATGCATGTTAGACAGTTTTGTATGCCCTTAGCTTCAATCATTTTGATGTACTTTTGTTATTTAGTGGAAATAAATAAAGTGCATGTTTGATTCATGTTGTTTGGTTTAATTCTGTGTAAAACCCTAAAACTGGACATTTGTAGAGACTCATGTTAGTTTTAAATGTTCACAGCCGTTGGATAAGTCTGGGGAGATTTATCCTGCCAAGGCTGATACTGGTGTGCCACCAAGTGTTGGGATGGCCTGTCTCAGCCATCAGGGTAAGACCCGAGGCACATACAGCATGGGATTACTTGAATCCTTGAACCGGACCAGATTTCCAGTCTTGCCCTGGACCTTGGAGATAGATGGGCAAAACTGGAAAGTTACACCTGACCCCTAGACTCGATTGTGACACTTCACTAGGTGCTGGATCAGGCTACCTTTGATATGCCAATCAGTGAGATCCTGAGTGGGGATCAAAACCTGGGTATGTTGGGGCAGTTTGAGAATTCATCTGAGTGGGTGGTCATAGTGACAGAATCAGCCACTTTGTCGGACAAAGGGTAATGATCGGGAATGCACTCTCTCTGATGGAAACCAAACTGCCGGCAGTTGATTTCAATCGTTGGAATTTTGTTTTTGCAAAATTAATATATTTACATATATATATGTACGGTTTCAAAATGTTTGCAAATGGTTTTAATTCCCGGGATCCATGAGAGAGGAGAGTGCGGCACTGTTCCTTGCAGCCAAGGGAGAGGTCCTCTCTTGTCGGGCAGTGCTTAATCATTAAGGGCTGAGAGGTTAAGTGTAAGACCATTTAGGACAATACCTGATGGGCTAATCTTGCACCTGCCCACAGTCCCTGGGTTTTTATAAGATGGCTTGGCCCAGGGACCACTTAATGTAAGTGTTGGGCCCATAGGGTTCATACGATGGACTCAAGGGGTTCATTGAGATTTTCAGTGAATTTGGCTGGGCCTTGTATTAAAGGCTGGGCCGAACCCATGTGGCTGGTGTGTAGATCAATGCTTGGGTCCCACGCCATACAAAGAAGCCCAACTGGGCAGCAGATTGGAAACTAATTAAACACTGAATACTTAATGGGCCAAAAGCCCATTTCGAAGTGGGCTGATATGATCACCCATCAATGGGGCGAATTTGAGATTGCAGTTAGCAAAAAGGATTGGGCTCTTAGCCTTATCCACTCTTAGAGACCAAATTCAAATCAGATTTGAATCTGGTAACCTCCTGATAAGATCAGGAGTAAGCTAACTCTATCTGGGAAAGGGATTAAGATTATCCCCTATCCAAATACTGATTTGGATTGGGATAACTCCTAATTAGGAGATTTCTTAATCAAGAAGAAAGGAGGAGATTTTCGAATGAACCAAGAGGGAGAGAAATCAGATTTCGATCCAAGGGGTTTTGGTAAGCAAGAAGGGTTCCTGCGATTTGAGATTAGATCTCATACTCTCCAGAAAAGAAAACAGTTCAGCCTTTTCGTTTCTGGAGATCTCCTCCTGCCGCCGCCATCTGCATTGTTGCAAGATTCGATCTTTGCAGAAAAGAAAGTCAAGAAACCAGTTCTTGACATCAGTCTTGCAAGAAAGACTGAAAGAATTCAGTGTTTAGTACATCCAGGGGATTCTTGTGAAGGATCCAGTGTGTAGGACGCACCCTGCTGGTTCTGTTCCATCCACAGCTGTGTCATCTTCAGCGGGGACAGATCTTGGAGCATTCTTTGGGCGTGAACACCATCTTTGGGAGATACTGCTTCTCCGGATCAGGTATAATCCTCCCATTTATCTTTTGGTACAGATCTGGTTTGATTAGGGTTCAAGTAGATCCTTGAATATTGTATTCTAAATTCAGGGAATATGATTCCCAGTTGGGAGAAGGTAGGAAATTTTTGAAATTCGCCCCACCCATTCCGCAACCTTCATGGCGTCCATTAGATGGATCCTACCATTCATCCAGTGGTATCAGAGCCACAGGTTCGAATCTTGAACCAAAAGAAAATCAGATCTGACCCTGCGCAGATGGATAGAAGGTGTTCTTTCAAGATTTGCGCAGATTGTTTTCTTTTTTTCAAGAAACTGTTTCTTGTTAAGGGCGATTGATCTGAAATTAATTTCTATTAAATCCAAAATTTATTTGGAATTGTTCTTTATTTATTTTGATTTAATGGACTGTTCAAACCTGGAGATCGCAGTGCAGTTTTAGCGCAGATGGTCTGCGCACCCTTTTTCTTTTCTATTTATTTATTTCTTTCAATTCGGTCTGTAAATAATTTTTTTTATTTTTAGACTGAATGTATAGGATTTGATCAAGAATGTAATTAATAGAAATAGGATTTCTGTTATTTTTCTTGATTAAAGAAGATGGAAGAAGATGGCGGCGCTGGAGATTTGCAGATGGAGAAATCGTTTTCTGCGATTTGCAGTTTATGAAACTGCAACCCTTGTGATTAACCTCTGTTTTGCAGGTGGTGCGAACAGTCCATAATTGTTTTGTGTTTGCTAGAAATCAAAACTATTAATTTCAGATCATTCAATAATTAATTCTTGAATTGAAAATCAGTTTTGGACCATTTCGGACTAGATTGGACCAAAACTGTTTGGACCGAATCTGGGTTTCGAAAGGGGCTGTTCTCAGTCCAATTGTCTCACACTTTCGTTCCAAATCTGATGTTCAATTACAGGGATTAATTCGGCCCACCTGTAAAGCCCAGTTTTAAAGGGTTAAAACTGCAAAAGCCCATTATTGTGAGATAAGCTGTATGGGCCGAACTGCTATCTGCGATTCAGCCCATACACCTAGTGGACATTAATCGTTAATGACTTGGTTTTTAAATGGGCCGTTGAATGGGCTTTACAGCAATTAATTGATTGGATCAATTCCTCCTTTACATGTGATGTTTGGATGTTTGATGTGCTGCGACCATGGGCCATAAGTACTTGGCCCGTGATGACTCGTTAGTGGCTCTTGCGCACACCATGGCTGAATGCACATCATTGCCATGGTGTCCCTGAAGGTCATTGGATGACCCCCTCTTTGCCTGGTGGGCCCCACAACCCTGAAAAGGGATGCGTACGGAACCCCTAGCCGATGAAGGCCCACCAGAAATCTGACTTTATGAAAGTCAGTGGGAGCCACTTTGGTTTGACCTAAATTAGAACTAGGCCGTGATTTTGTTCCCTCCAGCAAATATGAATGCAAGTGATAGGGAGATCCATATGATGGACTCTCTAAAGGCCTTCCGTCATTAGCACAATGATGGGTCCATCAGTAATGAGGAAACGCACCATAAAATTGGGCTATCCATTTGCTGTTGGATCTGTTAGAGTGTTTCATAAGATGATAGGGGCGTCATAGACCGATGTGGGAGGGGCTTCACCAGAAAATGGGAACTCTCTCACGGTACCTTGGCGTAACCTGAATATGATGGGTGTGCACTCACTGACAGAAGGGTTTACCTGAAAACGGCTCCGAACCTTGTCTGACAGAGGCCAAAGGGAAACTCATTTGATGAGTGGATATGATCCGTCACAGAAAGGTGGTGGGGTTATGCAGCTGAAACAGTTGGCTTCACGCACCCCATGTGATTTCCCACATTTCCAGAGACATTTCGTCGTCTCCGTCACTGAGATAGGAGGGAAATCTCAGAGATGAACAAAATGGAAATGGAACATAGATTAAAAGCCATATCTATGTAGGTAAACATGAATCAAACTAAGGTTGTGGACTAATGATTTTGCTGTTTTATCAGAAAATGGCAAACGGTCAATTTGCAAAGCTTCTAGACGATAACAAGCTTAAGGGCCCAAACTATGCCGACTGGTACAGAAATCTTTTGCTGGTCCTAACTTCTGAAAAGTTAGACAAGGTAGTGAAAAATCCTGCCCCGGAACGTCCGGGTGATAGGGCTTCTGAGGCCCGTAGGAGGGACTACCAAGATTGGGAGGATAAGAACTCCCTAGCCCGCTGCTTTGTCATTGCCTCATTAGACAACTCAATACAGAGGCAGTTCGATCAGATCGAACTTGCCAAGGACATATTGGACAGTCTAAGGACAATGTATGAGGAGCAGAACCGTTCTACTCGACAGAAGGTCCTGAAATTGTTCATGACCGCGCAGATGACCAAAGGGCAGAAAGTTCATGACCATTGTCTTCGGATGATGGGATACATCAACGAACTTGAAGCTCTTGGATCCGGGCTAGATCTTGGCACGCAAGTGGATGCCATCCTAAATTCTTTGCCCTCTTCCTTCAATGCGTTCACTATGAACTACAATATGAATAAGCTGAATGTCAGCGTCCAGGAACTCAGCAATATGTTGCAGAGGGCCGAGGATTTACTCAAGAAGGATGAGCCTGTGGTTATGCTTGCTGAAGCTAACAAATCGGGCAAGAGAAAGAGAAAGGCAAAGAAGCCCCAGAAGAAGACTACCAAACCCAAGAAGCAGAAGAAGAACAAGGCATCTGATGTCTGTCACTTCTGCAAGCAGACCGGCCACTGGAAGAGGAACTGTCCTACCTACCTGGAATCTAAGAAAGGTAATATCGAAACTTGTGTCATAGAAACTAATATGTTAGTTACTTCTGTGTCCTGGTGTGTTGACTCCGGGGCTTCAACTCATGCGTGTAACTCACTGCAGGGGTTCAAAGTTAGCAGAAGGCTGAGTGAAGGTGAAGTGACACTGTTCTTGGGAACAACTGCAAGTGTTGCAGCTACGGCAATAGGAACCGTAGAATTAGTTTTTAAAGAAGGAGTCCTTGTACTTAAAGATTGTCTTTATGTACAGAACTTGAGAAGGAATTTAATTTCTGTTTCAAAATTGTGTGCTGATGGATATACTGTTTACTTTAGTAATATGATTACTGTTAAACGGAATAACAAATTCATCGCATGCGGGGAGCTAGAGAATGGACTCTATGTTCTGCATCCTTCTTTGGAAACTAACTTAACCGAAACTACGTCGGTCGAAAATCCCAAGAAAAGGACTCGTGATACAGTAAATCTCACGTGCCTCTGGCATTACCGACTTGGCCACATCGGTGTCGACCGAATCACAAGACTGGTAAAGGATGGTCCTTTGGATTTTCTAACCGTAGAAAATCTTCCCACTTGTGAACCTTGCCTCCAAGGTAAGATGACTAAGCGGCCATTTGACGGTAAGCCTGAAAGATGTGCAGGCACACTTGACCTAATACATACTGATGTATGTGGTCCCCTGAGTGTTAGGACACGGAATCAACACGTGTACTTCATCACCTTTACAGATGATTTTTCACGATATGGTTACGTGTACCTAATGAGACATAAGTCTGAATCATTTGAAAAGTTCAAAGAGTTCAGACAGGAAGTCGAGAAACAGTTAGGGAGAGAAATTAAGGCCCTTCGATCAGATCGAGGTGGCGAGTATCTCTCTGACGAATTCAGGGACTACTTAAAGGCCAATGGGATAGTGTCACAACTGGCTCCTCCTGCTACACCTCAACTCAACGGTGTTTCAGAGAGGAGAAATAGGACCTTATTAGACATGGTCCGGTCACTTCTCGTACGCTCAGAATTACCCACATCCTTTTGGGGATACGCATTAGAGACTGCTACCTACGTGCTGAATAGGGTTCCAACCAAATCAGTTCCGAAAACTCCATATGAACTTTGGACCGGAAGGAAGCCAAGTGTGAGACACTTGAAGATTTGGGGTTGTCCTGCACACGTTAAAAGAACAAGTGCGGACAAGTTGGAATCTAAAACCAGCCGTTGCCTGTTTATAGGCTACCCAAAGGATTCGGTGGGTTATCTATTCTATGACCCAAGTGAGCAGAAAGTGTTCTGCAGTCGAAACGCCCGATTCTTAGAATCCGATTACATCCTGGACACCCATCGTCAGGAAATAGTTCTTGATGAGGAGAGCTCAGGAGCAGTGGGAGATGACCCACAAGTTCCAGGTAATGACCAACCTAGAAGGTCCACCCGGGTATCCAGACCACCAGTCCGATATGGTTATGACCAGGATAGTTACCTGGTGGAAGCCTTGACTAGTGAAGAGGATCCCGTGTCTTACGCGGAAGCTATGTTAGACATAGACTCCCAGAAGTGGGTGGAGGCCATGAGAGCCGAGATGGACTCAATGGAGACCAATGGAGTCTGGACTCTAGTGGATCCGCCCTCCGGGGTAAAAGCAATTGGTTGCAAATGGATCTACAAGAGGAAGAAGGGCCCCGATGGCAGGATTGAGACCTTTAAAGCTCGTTTGGTGGCGAAAGGGTATACTCAGAAAGAAGGCATCGACTATGAGGAAACCTTTTCACCGGTGGCCATGCTTAAATCCATTAGGATCCTGCTAGCTGTAGCAGCGTACCATGATTACGAGATTTGGCAAATGGATGTCAAAACAGCGTTCCTGAATGGAGATCTTAGTGAAGATATCTACATGCAGCAGCCGCAAGGCTTCATTGCTGCTGGTCAGGAACACATGGTATGTAAACTTAATAGATCCATATATGCACTTAAGCAGGCTTCTAGGAGTTGGAACATCCGTTTTGATTCTGCAGTCAAAACGTTTGACTTTGAGCAGAATCCGGATGAGCCCTGTGTTTACAGGAAATCCAGTGGGGATAAGATCACCTTTTTAGTCTTGTATGTGGACGATATCCTACTCATTGGGAATGATGTAGGAATGTTGACTTCGGTCAAGGTATGGCTATCACAGCAGTTCTCCATGAAAGATCTTGGAGAAGCTTCATACATACTGGGTCTTCGACTCTATAGAGATAGATCGAAGCGGATAATTGGATTATCCCAGGCTGCTTACATTGACAAAATTGTCAAAAGATACAGCATGGAAAACTCCAAGAAAGGAAACGTTCCTTTCAGGCACGGAGTCACTCTCTCCAAGAAGATGTCTCCCAAGACTTCTGAGGAGATTGAGAGCATGAGAGACGTTCCCTATGCCTCAGCTGTGGGGAGCATCATGTATGCCATGTTGTGCACTCGCCCGGACATAGCTCAGGCGGTGAGTGTGGTAAGCAGATTCCAGGCAAACCCAGGACAGGAGCATTGGACTGCTGTGAAGAACATACTCAAATACCTTCGAAGGACGAAAGAGTTTTGTCTGGTATTCGATGGTAGTTCACTGCAAGTTCTAGGGTATACCGATGCCGATTTCCAGTCGGATCCAGATGATAGAAAGTCTACATCTGGGTATGTTTTCACGATAGGATCGTGTGCTGTTTGCTGGAAAAGCAGCAAACAGGGGTCCACTGCAGACTCCACAACTGAGGCCGAGTACATTGCCGCAAGTGAAGCTGCCAAGGAAGCCGTGTGGATGAAGAAATTCATACACGAATTGGGAGCGATTCCATCCAGCACATCACCCATCCCGTTGTTGTGTGACAACAATGGAGCGATCGCCCAGGCTAAAGAGCCTCGGGCCCACTCGAAGTCAAAGCACATCGAGAGGAAGTACCATGTACTGCGGGAGATCGTTGGTAGAGGGGACGTCCTAATTCAAAAGGTAGCATCAGCGGATAATGTGGCAGACCCATTGACTAAGCCACTGACACAGAAGGTGTTTGAGAAACACGTGGAAAGTATGGGACTCCGGCTTGTACCAGATTGGACCTAAGTGCAAGTGGGAGCTGTTAGACAGTTTTGTATGCCCTTAGCTTCAATCATTTTGATGTACTTTTGTTATTTAGTGGAAATAAATAAAGTGCATGTTTGATTCATGTTGTTTGGTTTAATTCTGTGTAAAACTCTAAAACTGGACATTTGTAGAGACTCATGTTAGTTTTAAATGTTCACAGCCGTTGGATAAGTCTGGGGAGATTTATCCTGCCATGGCTGATACTGGTGTGCCACCAAGTGTTGGGATGGCCTGTCTCAGCCATCAGGGTAAGACCCGAGGCACATACAGCATGGGATTACTTGAATCCTTGAACCGGACCAGATTTCCAGTCTTGCCCTAGACCTTGGAGATAGATGGGCTGGATCAGGCTGCCTTTGATATGCCAATCAGTGAGATCCTGAGTGGGGATCAAAACCTGGGTATGTTGGGGCAGTTTGAGAATTCATCTGAGTGGGTGGTCATAGTGACAGAATCAGCCACTTTGTCGGACAAAGGGTAATGATCGGGAATGCACTCTCTCTGATGGAAACCAAACTGCCGGCAGTTGATTTCAATCGTTGGAATTTTGTTTTGCAAAATTAATATATTTACATATATATATGTACGGTTTCAAAATGTTTGCAAATGGTTTTAATTCCCGGGATCCATGAGAGAGGAGAGTGCGGCACTGTTCCTTGCAGCCGAGGGAGAGGTCCTCTCTTGTCGGGCAGTGCTTGATCATTAAGGGCTGAGAGGTTAAGTGTAAGACCATTTAGGACAATACCTGATGGGCTAATCTTGCACCTGCCCACAGTCCCTGGGTTTTTATAAGATGGCTTGGCCCAGGGACCACTTAATGTAAGTGTTGGGCCCATAGGGTTCATACGATGGACTCAAGGGGTTCATTGAGATTTTCAGTGAATTTGGCTGGGCCTTGTATTAAAGGCTGGGCCGAACCCATGTGGCTGGTGTGTAGATCAATGCTTGGGTCCCACGCCATACAAAGAAGCCCAACTGGGCAGCAGATTGGAAACTAATTAAACACTGAATACTTAATGGGCCAAAAGCCCATTTCGAAGTGGGCTGATATGATCACCCATCAATGGGGCGAATTTGAGATTGCAGTTAGCAAAAAGGATTGGGCTCTTAGCCTTATCCACTCTTAGAGACCAAATTCAAATCAGATTTGAATCTGGTAACCTCCTGATAAGATCAGGAGTAAGCTAACTCTATCTGGGAAAGGGATTAAGATTATCCCCTATCCAAATACTGATTTGGATTGGGATAACTCCTAATTAGGAGATTTCTTAATCAAGAAGAAAGGAGGAGATTTTCGAATGAACCAAGAGGGAGAGAAATCAGATTTCGATCCAAGGGGTTTTGGTAAGCAAGAAGGGTTCCTGCGATTTGAGATTAGATCTCATACTCTCCAGAAAAGAAAACAGTTCAGCCTTTTCGTTTCTGGAGATCTCCTCCTGCCGCCGCCATCTGCATTGTTGCAAGATTCGATCTTTGCAGAAATGAAAGTCAAGAAACCAGTTCTTGACATCAGTCTTGCAAGAAAGACTGAAAGAATTCAGTGTTTAGTACATCCAGGGGATTCTTGTGAAGGATCCAGTGTGTAGGACGCACCCTGCTGGTTCTGTTCCATCCACAGCTGTGTCATCTTCAGCGGGGACAGATCTTGGAGCATTCTTTGGGCGTGAACACCATCTTTGGGAGACACTGCTTCTCCGGATCAGGTATAATCCTCCCATTTATCTTTTGGTACAGATCTGGTTTGATTAGGGTTCAAGTAGATCCTTGAATATTGTATTCTAAATTCAGGGAATATGATTCCCAGTTGGGAGAAGGTAGGAAATTTTTGAAATTCGCCCCACCCATTCCGCAACCTTCATGGCGTCCATTAGATGGATCCTACCATTCTTTCAATGCACTCATATTTCAGGAGGGAACAAGATATTACGCCCTAGTTTAATTTAGGTCAAACCAAAGTGGCACCCACTGACTTTCATAAAGCCAGATTTAGGTGGGCCCTAAACGACTAGGGTTCCGCACAATTCCTCTTGGGGAGGTGTGGGGCCCACCATGAATGGTGATCATCCAATGATCTTTAGGGACACCATGGCAATGATGTGCATTCAGCTATGGTGTGTGCAAGAGCCACTATCGTATCAGCATGGGCCAAGTACTTATGGCCCATGAACGTTGCACATCACACATCCATACATCACATGCAGGGATAAAATTGATCCAATCAATTAATATCTGTAAAACCCATTATTAAAGCTCATAATAATTCATAATATTACTGATTAATATTATCTAGGTATATGGGCTGAATAGCAAAGAGCAGTTTAGTCCATATAGCTTTTATGCAGTTAATGGGCTTAAGCAATTTTAACACATTAAAACTGGATTTTACAGGTGTGGGCCAAATTAGATCCTGCAATTAAACATCAACTCCTAGACCCAAGAATAAAAAATTAGGGCTGAGAACAGCCCCCATCGAACCACAGATTTCATCCAACCAGTTTGGTTCAATCTGGTGCGAATGGGTGTAGGGTTTGATTTTTAATTCATGAATTAATTCAATATTATGATCTGGAATTAAATTACTGATAAAAGAAATTCAAGAATTAGTATAAGGGCTGTTCGCAGATCTTTTACCCTGCAAAACAGAGGTTAGTTCGTAGCTTGCAGTTTCTCAAACTGCAAATCGAAGATAGCCAAACCCTAATCTGCGAAAATCCTTCCTTCTACGCAATCTACTTCGATATTGATTGAAATAAAATAGAAAAGAACCCCAATTTTCTATTAATATTACATCAAATCGAATTCCTATACATTCAATCTAAAAATTAAAAAAAATAATTACAAACAAGAATGTGAAAGAATTGCAAAGTGCAAATTTCTTGCGCCAATCAAGATTACGATCTCTACCGTACAAACATCCCATAAATCAAGAGAAATATAAAGAACCATTCTAAATATAATTCAGATTTATAAAATTTAGTTTCAGATCAATAGCCCTTAATCTGGGAACCGATTTCCCAGAAAATATCCTATCTGCGCAAATCGGGTAGAACGCCTTCGGCCCCTTTGTGCAGTTCCGGATCTGCCTAATTTCAGTTCAAGACTTGAACCTGGCTCTGATACCACTGAAGGGATGAGAGATCCATCATATGAATGGCCGAACCCTGCAGGTAGGTTGGGCGAAATTTCAAAAATTTCTCTCTTTCCCATGTGGGAATCACATTCCCTATTTTAGAAAACTGCATTTTCAAGGATCAATCTTGAACCCTAAACCAGACCAAATCTGAAACAAAAGGTAGGAGAGGGATATACCTGATACAGAGTAGTAGTAACTCCCAATGAAGGTGTTCACGCCCAAGGAGATCCCCAAAGACTGCTCCCACTACAGATGACACGGCATAGGGTGGAGTAGAATCAGTAGGGTGGTTCTTCAGCAACAACATGATTCTTCACCAAGAATCTAATGGAGGGCGAGTGAGCACGACTTCAGATCAGTTTTTCTTCCAAAAAAAGATATCAAGAACCTTTCTCGATTGCTCCTACAATTGGAGATCGAACTATCAATGGCGGCAACAACAAGAGAAGGCAAGAGCAGAAGATGGCGTCAGTCCGACTGCAACTGTCTTCTCTCTTGAATTAGTAAAAGATCAGCCCTTATCTTATCTACAGATAAAGATCAGCCCTCCTAATCTGATTAGAAGTTTCCTGATCCAAATCTCTATTTGGATCTGAACTCTCTGAGTGGATAGGGACAATCCCTTATTCTATCTGTTGATCTAAATCCTAGAACCACCCCTCTTTAATTAATCATATTAAACTATTTCGAATTGGGCTTTAGGCCCATTAAGTCCATGTGCTCACTTATCCACCAAACTGCTGCCCAATTGGGTATCCTTGTATGGCGTGGGACCCAAACATTGATTTACACATCAGCCACATGGGTTCAGTCCAGCCTCTGTTACAAGGCTTGGTCGATTCATTGTAGTAGACAGTGAACCCCTGAGTCCATCACCATGGGCTCTTAATGGGCCCAACATTTACCCTAAATGGTCCCAGGTTCAAGCCACCTTATAAAAACCCATGTATTGTGGGCAGATGCAAGATTATCCCATCAGGTATTACCCTCAATGGTCTTACACTAAACCTCTCAGCCCATAACGATCAAACACTGCCCGACAAGACAGGACCTCTCCCTCGATTGCAAGGAACAGTGTTGCACTCTCTACTCACATGGATCCCGGGAATTAAAACCATTTTGCAAACATTTTGAAACCATAATATATATATATATATGTATATCTCTATATAAATATATTTTGCAAAACACATTTCAACGGTTGAAATCAACTACCGGCAATTTTGGTTTCCATCGGAGAGAGTGCATCCCCGATCATTCACTTTGTCCAACAAAGGGGATGATCCTGTCACTATGATCACCCACTTAGGTTTTGACCCCCTCTAAGGATCTCACTGATTGGTATATCAAAGACAGCCCAATCTGACACCTAGTGCAATATCATAATCGAGTCTAGGGGTCAGATGTAACATTCCAGTTTTGCCCATCTATCTACAAGGTCCAAGGCAATGCTGGAATTTTGGTCCGATTCAGGGTTTCAAGAAAACCCACACTGCATGTACCTCAGGTCTCACCCTGGCAGATGAGACAAGCCAACCCAACCAACTTGGTGGCACATAACTGTTAGCCTTGGCAGGATAAATCTCGCAGATCTATCCAATGACTGTGAAGATTCTAAACTAACACGAGTCTCATATGTGTCCAGTTTAAGGGTATTACACAGAAACACACCATAATAACATGAATCAAATATCTATATTATTCATTTACATTAAATGTCATAATGTACATCATTCTGATTGGAGCTAAGGGCATACACTGTCTAAAAGAAAGATCTTGGAGAAGCCTCTTATATATAGGGTCTTCGACTCTATAGACATAGATCGAAGAGGATAATAGGATTATCCCAGTATACTTACATTGACAAGATTATCAAAAGATACAGTATGCAGAACTCCAAGAAAGGAAATGTTCCATTCAGACACGGATCACTCTCTCCAAGGGTATGTCTCCCAAGACTCCCGAAGAGATTGAGGGCATGAAAGGGATTCCCTATGCCTCAGCCATAGGGAGCATCATGTATGGCATGTTATGCACTCATCCTAACATTTCTCAAGCAGTGAGTGTGGTAAGCAGATACCAATCTAACCCAGGGCAGGAGCATTGGACTGTTGTGAAAAACATACTAAAATACCTTCGAAGGACAAAAGAGTTTTGTCTGGTATTCGATCGTTGTTCACTACAGATCCAAGGGTATACTGATGTCGATTTCCAATCAGATCCAGATGATAGAAAGTCTACATCCGGTTATATCTTCACAATAGGATCGTGTGCTATTATCTGGAAAAGCAACAAACAGGGGTCCACAACAAATTCCACAACCAAGGCCGAGTACGTTGCCGCAAGCGAAGCTGCCAAGGAAGCCGTTTGGATGAAGAAGTTCATTCACGAATTTGGAGTAGTTCCATCTAGCACATCACCCATACCATTGTTATGTGACAACACTGGAGCCATTGCTCAGGCTAAGGATCCGCAAGCCCACTCGAAGTCGAAGCACATCGAGAGAAAGTACCATGTACTACGGGAGATAGTTATAAGAGGGGACGTCCTGATTCAAAAGATAGAATCAGCGGAAAATGTAGCAGACCCATTAACTAAGCCATTGACACAGAAAGTGTTTGAGAAACACGTGGAAAGTATGGGACTCCGGCTTATACCCAATTTTATTTAAGTGCAAGTGGGAGTTGTTAGACAGTGTATGCCCTTAGCTCCAATCAGATTGATGTACTTGATGACATTTATTATAAATGAATAAAAGTACATAATTGATTCATGTGTTTTGGTATGTTTCTATGTAATACCCTTAAACTGGACACCTATGAGACTCGTGTTAGTTTAGAATCTTCACCGTCATTGGATAGATCTGGGGAGATTTATCCTGCTAAGGCTGACACTGATGTGCCGCCAAGTTAGTTGGGGTGGCTTGTCTCAGCTACCAGGGTGAGACCTGAGGTACATGTAGTGTGGGTTTTCTTGAAACCCTGAACCATACCGAAATTCCAGTATTGCCCTAGACCATAAAGACAGATGGGCAAAACTGGAATGTTACACCTGAACCCTAGACTCGATTATGGTACTGCACTAGGTGTCGGATTGGGCTGTCTTTGATATGCCAATCAGTGAGATCCTTAGAGGGGTCAAAACCTGGGTATGTTGGGACAGTTCGAGAATTCATCTGAATGGGTGATCATAGTGATTCAGCACCTTTGTCAGACAAAGTGAATGATCGAGGATTGAAGGGATGAGAGATCCATCATATGGATGGCCGAACCCTGTAGGTAGGTTGGGCGAAATTTCAAAAATTTTTCTCTCTCCCATGTGGGAATCACATTCCCAGTTTTAGAAAATCTACATTTTCAAGGAACAATCTTAAACCAAGAACTGAACCAGATTTGAAATAGAAAGGTAGGAGAGGGATATACCTGATACGAGCAGTAACTCCTAACGAAGGTGTTCACACCCAAGGAAACCTCCAAAGACTGCTCCAACTAAAGATGACACAACGTAGGGTGGAGCAAAATCAGTAGGTTCTTCACAAGAACCGAATCCTTCAGCAAGAATTTGATGGAGGGTATGTGAGCACAACTTCATATCTGTCTTTCTCCAAAAATTGATATCAAGAACTCTTCTTGATCGCTCCTACAATGGAGAACGAACTGGAAATGGTGGAAGTAGGAGGAAGGCGCAAGAGCAGAAGATGGCATAGTCTTACTGTAGCTGTCTTCTCTCTTCTTGTGATCTGAGATCTGAATTGTTTTGAGATGTTTTGAATGGCTCGCCCCCTTGGTTAGGCAGTGTATGCCCTTAGCTCCAATCAGAATGATGTACCTTATGACATTTATTGTAAATGAATAAAGTACATATTTGATTCATGTTATTATGGTGTGTTTCTACGTAATACCCTTAAATTGGACACATATAAGACTTGTGTAAGTTCAGAATGTTCATAGCCATTGGATAAGTCTAGGGAGATTTATCCTACTAAGGCTGACACTGATGTGCCGCCAAGATGGTAGAGGTAGCCTGTCTCAGCTACCAGGGTGAGACCCGAGGTACATGCAGTGTAGGTTTTCCTGAAACCCTGAACCGGACCAGATTTTAGTATTGCCCTGGACCTTGGTGATTAGTGGGCAAAACGGGAATGTTACACCAGACCCCTAGACTCGATTATGATACTGCACTAGGTGTCGGATTGGGCTATCTTTGATATGCCAATCAGGGAGATCCTTAGAGGGGGTTAAAACCTAGGTATGTTGGGACAGTCCAAGAATTCATCTGAGTGGGTGATCATAGTGACAGGATTAGCCCCTTTGTCGGACAAAGGTAATGATCGGGGATGCATTCTCTCTGATGGAAACCAAAGCTACCAGCAGCCAATTTCAATCATTGAAATTTGTTTTTGCAAAATATATTTATATAAAGATGTATATATATATATATATATATATATATATATATATTATGGTTTCAAAATGTTTGCAAAAGGTTTTAATTCCCGGGGTCCATGTGAGTAGAGAGTGCAACACTGTTCCTTGCAGCCAAGGGAGAGGTTCTCTCTTGTCGGGCAGTGTTTGATCATTATGGGCTGAGAAGTTAAGTGTAAGACCATTGAGGGTAATACCCGATGGGCTAATCTTGCATCTGCCCACAGTCCCTGGGTTTTAATATGGTGGCTTGGCCCAGGGACCACTTAGTGTAAGTGTTGGGCCCATTAAGAGCCCATGGTGATGGGCTCAGGGGTTGACTGCCCATATTAGTGAATTCGGCCAGGCCTTATAACAGAGGCTAGGCTGAACCCATGTGGCTGATGTGTAGATCAATGTTTGGGTCCCACACCATACAAGGAAACCCAACTGGGCAATAGTTTGGAAGGTAAGTGAGCACATGGACTTAATTGGCCTAAATCCCAATTCGAACTGGCCTAATTTGATTAGTTAAACAGAGGGGCGGATCTGGGATTGGATCAGTAGATAGGATAGGGAGTTATCCCTATCCAATCAGAGAGTCTAGATCCAAATACAGATTTGCATTTGGAAACTCCTAATAAGATTAGGAGGGCTGGTCTAATCTGCAGATAAGATAAGGGTTTATCCTTATCTCTTAAAGAGAACTCCTGATCCAAATATAGATTTGGATTAGGAAACTCCTAATGAGATTAGGAGCTCTCTTTAAGGCTATAAAAGGAGGAGGGGGCAAACCATTCAAAACACCTCTCAACCCCAGAGATCAGATCTCAAATCACAAAGAGAGAAGATAGCAACAGTGTGACTTCGCCATCTTCTCCCTCTGTTCTCCTCTAGTTGCTGCCATTGTCAGTTTGATCCCCATTCTTGTAGGAGTGATCAAGAAGTGTTCTTCATATTAGTCTTTGGAGAAAGGCTGATCTGAAGTCGTGCTCACAGCCTCCATTGTATTCTTGCTGAAGGATTCGGTTCTTGGGAAGAACACTACTGATTCTGCTCCACCCTACACTGTGTCATCTTCAGTGGGAGTAGTCTTTGGAGATTTCTTTGGGCGTGAACACCTTCATTGGAGGATATTGTTTCTTTGTATCAGGTATCTCCCACTCCTACCTTTTGGTTTTAGATCTAGTTCGGTTCTTAGTTCAAGATTGATCCTTGAAAATGTAGATTTTCTAAAACAGGGAATGCGATTCCTAGATGGGAGAGAGAAATTTTTGAAATTTCGCCCTACCTTCCTACAGGATTCGGCCATTCATATGATGGATCTCTCTTCCATTCAATGGTATCAGAGCCAGGTTCAAATCTTGAACCGAAATAGACTAGATCTGAACCTGCGCAAATGGGCAGAAGGCGTTCTAACCGATTTACACAGATTTGGGTTTTTCTAGGAAATCTGTTCCCAGTTAAAGGGCAAATGATCTGAAATTAATATTTATAAATCTGGAATATATTTAGAATTGTTCTTTATTATTTTCTTGATTTATGGGTTGTCCATACAAAAGGAGATCGAATTCTTTATTGGCATAGGATATCTGCGATTTGTAGATTTTTACATTCTGGTCTATAATTAATTTTTTTTTAACTTTTAGACTGAATGTATAGCAATTCGATCTAATGTAATATTAATAGAAAAAATAGGGTTTTTTATTTATTTTATTTCAAAATAGAAGATGGATGCGCAGGAGAAGGAGAATTCACAGATGGGAAAATCGCTATCTACGATTTGTAGTTTGTGAAACTACAAACTGTGATCTGACATCTGTTTTGCAGGTTGGAGTTGTGCGAACATCCCTGTTATTGATTTTTGATTGTCTTTGATCAGTTTTTGGGGAAAAACTGATCTGAAGTCGTGCTCACATTCCCTCCCTCGAATTCTTGCTGAAGGATTCGGTTCTTGTGAAGAACCTGCTGATTCTGCTCCACCCTACGCTGTGTCATCTTCAGTGGGAGCAATCTTTGGAGTTCACTTTGGGTGTGAACACCTTTATTGGGAGATATTGTTTCTTCATATCAGGTACCTCCCTCTCCAAACTTTTGGTTTCAGATCTGGTTAGGTTCTTGGTTCAAGATTGATCCTTGAAAATGCAGATTTTCTAAAACAGGGAATGCGATTCCCATATGGGAGGAAGAGAAATTTTTGAAATTTCTCCCTACCTTCCTGCAGGGTTCGGACATCCATATGATGGATCTCTCATCCCTTCAGTGGTATCAGAGCCATGGTTCAAATCTTGAACCGAAATAAATCAGATCTGAACCTGCGCAAATGGGCAGAAGGCGTTTTGCCCGATTTGTGCAGATTGTGGTTTTTTCCCAGATCAAGGGTGAATGATCTAAAATTAATTCTTTTATAAATCTGAAATATATTTAGAAATTTTCTTTATATTTTTCTTGATTTATGGGTTGTTCGTACAAAAGGAGATCAAATTCTTTATTTGCGCAGGATACCTGTGATTTGCTGATTTTTACATTTTGGTCTGTAATTAATTTTTTTTTTTTAATTTTTAGACTGAATGTATAGGAATTCGATCTGATGTAATATTAATAGAAAAATTAGGGTTTTCAATTTATTTTATTTCAAGATCAAATTTGGATGCACAGGAGAAGGAGACTTCGCAGATGGAGAAATCGTTATCTGCAATTTGCAGTCTATTGAAAGGTAGGGTAGGATCCATTGTACGGACGCCAAAACTGTTGCGTAATGGGTGGGCGAATTTTAAAAATTTTCTACCATCCTTCCAACTGGGAATCGTATTCCCTGATTTTAGAATCAAGATTCAAGGATCCTACTTGACCAAACCAAATCAAATTTGAACCAAAAGAGAAGGGAGAGATTATACCCTGATCCAGAGAAACAGTATCTACCAAAGTTGGTGTTCACACCCAAAGAAGACACCAAGATCAGCTCCCACTGAAGATGACACAGTGATGATGGAGCCGAACCAGCAGTGTTCGTCCCACGAACCAAGTTTTTCTGAAGAACTCGATGGAAGACTGTGAGCACCACACGTACAATCAAGAACCTTTCTTGATTTTCTCAAACTGAGAACTCGAACTGGCAGAAAAGGTGGCGGTTGCTATTGGAGGAGAATTCCAAAGAAGAAGATGGCGAACTGCTATTTTCCTCTCTACGGTTTCTAAGATCCTATCTCAAGAATGCATAGTGGTCTCATGAAAAACTCCTAGGGTTCGAATTCAGGTAATTCGAATTTAGGGTTTTTCCTCCTCTTTCTTAATGATTAAGAAAGCCTCCTAATCATATCAGGAGTTGCCCTTATCCAAATCTATATTTGCATTAGGACTCTTCTTAATCTTATCTGCAGATTAGATTATCTTTAGGGCTCATTCTAATCTCAGATCCGCCCCCTTAATTAACTGATCAAATCAGCCCAGATCGAAATGGACTTTAGGCCCAATAAGTAATAAGTGCTCAATAGTCTTCCAAACTGCTGCCTAGTTAGGCTTCTTTGTATGGCGTGGGACCCAAGCATTGATCTACACACCAGCCACATGGGTTCAGCCCGGCCTCTGTTACAAGGCCTAGCCGAATTCACTGGGAAGCCCAATGAACCCCCTGAGCCCATCACATGGACCCTATGTGCCCAACACTTACACTAAGTGGTCCCTAAGCCAAGCCATCTTATAAAAGCCCAGGGACTATGGGCAGATGCAAGATTAGCTCATTAGGTATTATCCCAAATGGCCTTACACTTAACCTCTCAGCTCATAATGATCAAGCACTGCCCGACAAGAGAGGACCTCTCCCTCGACTGCAAGGAACAGTGCTGCACTCCCTACTTATATGGATCCCGAGAATTAAAACCATTTGCAAACGTTTTGAAACCATACATATCTATATATCATATATATATAAATTTTGCAAAACAAAATTCCAACGATTGAAATCAACTGCTGGCAGTTTGGTTTCCATCAGAGAGAGTGCAGCCCCGATCATTACCATTGTCCGATAAAGGGGCTTATCCCATCACTATGATCACCTACTCAGATGAATTCTCAAAGACAACCCGATCCAACACCTAGTGCAGTACCACTAGGTGGCATATCAAAGACCTAGTGCAGTACCATAATATGGCATTCCATATTATCTGCAGATTGGCATATCAAAGACAACCCGATCCAACACCTAGTGCAGTACCATAATCGAGTCTAGGGGTTAGGTGTAACTTTCCAGTTTTTCCCATCTATCTCCAAGGTCTAGGGCAATACTGGAAATCTTGTCCGGTTCAAGGGTTCAAGTAATCCTACACTGCGTGTGCTTTGGGTCTCACCCTGGCGGCTGAGACAAGCCACCCCAACAGTTGGCAACACACCTGTGTCAGCCTTGGCAGGATAAATCTCCCCAGACTTATCCAACAGCTATGAACATTTAAAACTAGCACAAGTCTCATTTAGTGTCCAGTTTTAGGGTCTTACACAGAAGCATACCACACAACATGAATCAAACATGTACTTTATTTATTTACATTAAATATCAAAAGTACATCAAAATCGATTGAAGCTAAGGGCATACAAAAACTGTCCAGTAGTCATCGGATGCCTTGTCTGTCTTTTGTTTCTTAGATTTGGTGGCCTTCTTCTGGGGCTTTCTCTTTGCCTTCCTCTTCTTGCCTGATTTTCTAGCTTCAACAAGCATGGCTATCGGCTCATCCTTATTAATTCCTCAGCTCTTTGCAACATATTGCTGAGCTCTTGGATGCTGACATTCAGCTTGTTCATATTATAATTCATAACGAATGGGTTGAAGGACGGAGGCAATGAGTTGAGAATAGCATCGATTTGTGTGACTAGATCTAGCCTGAAACCAAGGGCCTCCAACTCGTTTATGTAGCCCATCATCCAAAGACAATGGTCATCCACTTTCTGCCCCTTAGTCATCTGCGCGGTCATGAACTGTTTCAGGACCTTTTGTCGAGTATAACGATTCTGCTCTTCGTACATAGTTTTCAGAATATCCTATATGTCTTTAGCGAGTTCGATCTGATCGAACTGCCTTTGTATCAGATTGTCCAAAGAGGCTATGATATAGCAGATGGCTAGGGAGTCTTTATCCTCCCATTCTTGGTATTCTCTCCTTCGGGCCTCAGAAGCCCTGTCCCCCGGACGATTCGGAGCAAGATTTTTAGCCACCTTATCTAGTTTTTCTGAAGCCAGGACCAGCATAAGGTTTTTGTACCAGTCAGCATAATTTGGTCCCTTAAGCTTATTGTCGTCAAGCAACTTAGCAAATTGTCCGTTTGCCATTTTCTGATAAAACAACAAAATGTTAGTCCACAAACTTAGTTTGATTCATGTTACCTACATAGATATGGCATTCAATCTATGTTCCATTTCCATTTGTTCATCTCTAAGATTTCCCTCCTATCTCAGTGACAGAGACGGCGAAATGTCTCTAGAAATGTGGGAAATCACATAGGTGGAGCCAACTGTTTCAGCTGCATAACCCCACCACCTTTCTGCGACGGATCACATCCACTCATCATATGAGTTTTCCTTTGGCCTCTGTCAGACAAGGTTCAGAGCCGTTTTCAGGTAAACCTTTCTGTCCAGTGAGTGCTCACCCATCATATTCAGGTTACGCCAAGGTACCGTGAGAGAGTTCCCATTTTATGGTGAAGCCCCTCCCACATCGGTCTATGACGCCCCTATCATCTTATGAAACACTCTGACAGACTCAACAACAAATGGATAGCTTAATTTTATGGTGCATTTCCTCATTACTGAAGGACCCCTCATCGTGCTAATGACGAAAGGCCTTTAGAGAGTCCATCATATGAATCTCCCTATCACATGCACTCATATTACCGGAGGGAACAAAATTACACCCTAGTGGCTCCCACTGACCAAAGTGGCTCCCACTGACTTTCATAAAGTTAGATTTCTGGTGGGCCTAAATCGGCTGGGGTTTCCGCACGCTTCCCTTTTCAGGGTTGTGGGGCCCACCATGCAAGGGGGGTCATCCAATGACCTTAAGGGACACCATAGCAATGATGTACATTTAGCCATGGTGTGCGCAAGAGCCACTAACGAATCATCATGGGCCAAGTGCTTATGGCCCATGTTCGCAGCACATCAAACATCCACACATCACATGATATGGAAGAATTGATCCAATCAATCAGTTGCTATAAAGCCCATTAACCAGCCCAATAAAACCACACTATTAACAATTAATATCATCTAGGTATATAGGTTGAATAGCAGTTAGCAGTTCGGCCCATATAGCTTTTCTCACGAAAGTGCGCTTTTGCAGTTTTAACTCTTTAAAACTGGGCTTTACAAGTTGGGCCAAATTAATCTCTGCAATTGAACATCAGTTTTTGGGCCTAAAAGTGTGAGAAATCTGGACTGAAAATAGTCCCCTTTCGAACCTTAGAATGGGTCCAAACAGATTTGGTCCAAGATGGTCCGAAACTGATTTTCAATTCAAGAATTAATTCAGGAAAGATCTGAAATTAATATTTCTTATTTTAGACAATTATAAATCAAATATGGACTGTTCGCACCACCTACAAAACAGAGGTTAATCATTAGGGTTGCAGTTTCAAAAACTACAAAACGCAAAATGCGATCCCTCCATCTACAAATCTCCAGCGCCACCGCCTTATTCAATCAAGAAAATAAAAAGAAAAAAAAAACAGAAATCCTATTTCTATTAATAAATTACATCCTTGATTGAATCCTATACATTCAGTCTAGAAAAATAAAAAAAAAATATTTTACAGACCGAATTGAATAGAAATTACAAAAGGAATGTTGCGCAGACAATCTGCGCCAAAACTACACTTCAATCTCCAGGTACGAACAGTCCATTAAATCAAGAAATAAATAAAGAACAATTCTAAATAAATTTCAGATTTAACAAAATTAATTTCAGATCAATCGCCCTTAACAAGAAACAGTTTCTTGAAATAAAATAGCAAACTATGCAATACCCGGACAGAACAGCTTCTATCATTGCGCAGGTTCATATCTGATCTTTTGGTTCAAGATTCAAACCTGTGGCTCTGATACCACTGAAAGGTAGGGTAGAATCCATCGTATGGATGCCAAAACTGTTGCGGAATGGGTGGGCGAATTTAAAAAATTTCGTACCTTCCTTCCAACTGGGAATCGTATTCCCTGATTTTAGAATCAAGATTCAAGGATCCTACATGAACCAAACCAAATCAGATTTGAACCAAAAGAGAAGGGAGGGATTATACCTGATCCAGAGAAGCAGTATCTCCCAAAGTTGGTGTTCACACCCAAAGAAGACACCAAGATCAGCTCTCACTGAAGATGACATAGTGATGATGGAGTCGAACCAGCAGTGTTCGTCCCACGAACCAGGTTCTTCTGAAGAACTCGATGGAAGACTGTGAGCACACGTACAATCAAGAACCTTTCTTGATTTTCTCAAACTAAGAACTCGAATTGGCAGAAAAGGTGGTGGCTGCAATTGAAGGAGAATTCCAGAGAAGAAGATGGCGAACTGCTATTTTCCTCCCTAGGGTTTCTAAGATCCTATCTCAAGAATGCAAAGTGGTCTCTTGAAAAACTCCTAGGGATCGAATTCAGGTAATTCGAATTTAGGGTTTTTCCTCCTCTTTCTTAATGATTAAGAAAACCTCCTAATCATATCAGGAGTTGCCCTAATACAAATCTGTATTTGGATTAGGACTCTTCTTAATCTTATCTACATATTAGATTAGCTTTAGGGCTCATCCTAATCTCAGATCCGCCCCCTTAATTGACTGATCAAATAAGCCCATATCGAAATGGGCTTTAGGCCCATTAAGTAATAAGTGCTCAATAGTCTTCCAAACTGCTGCCCAGTTGGGCTTCTTTGAATGGTGTGGAACCCAAGCATTGATCTACACACCAGCCACATGGGTTCGGCCCAGCCTCTATTACAAAGCCTAGCCAAATTCACTAGGAAGCCTAACGAACCCCCTGAGCCCATCACATGGACCCTATCCCAACACTTACACTAAGTGGTCCCAGAGCCAAGTCATCTTATAAAAGCCCAGGGATTGTGGGCAGATGCAAGATTAGCCCATCAAGTATTATCCCAAATGGCCTTACACTTAACCTCTCAACCCATAATGATCAAGCACTGCCCGACAAGAGAGGACCTCTCCCTCGGCTGCAAGGAACAGTGTTACACTCTCTACTTATATGGATCCCGAGAATTAAAACCATTTGCAAACATTTTGAAACCACACATATCTATATATCATATATATATAAATTTTGCAAAACAAAATTCCAACGATTGAAATCAACTGCCGGAAGTTTGGTTTCCATCAGAGAGAGTGCATCCCCGATCATTACCTTTGTCCGACAAGGGGGCTGATCCCGTTGAAAGGATGAGAGATCCATCGTATGGACGCCCGAAGATTGCGGAATTAGGGGGCGAATTTCAAAAATTTTTCTCTCCCTTCAACTGGGAATCGCATTCCCTATTTAGAAAATCATATTTTCAAGGATCATTCTTGAACCATAAACTGAACTAGATCTGAAACAAAAGGTGTAGGAGAGGATTATACCTGATACGGAGAAGTAGAATCTCCCAACGAAGGTGTTCACGCCCAAGAAAGGATCCAAAAAACTGCTCCCACTGAAGATGGCGCAGTGTAGGATGGAGCAGAATCAGCAGTGTTCTTCTCCAAGAACTCTGTCCTTCGCAAGAAACAGCAGGATGGCACGTGAGCACAGCTTCCTATCAATTCTTCCTCCAAGAACTGATGTCAAGATCCAATCTTGACTTCTCCCATAATTGGAGATCGAACTGGCAAACAGGGCGGCAAGAACAGAGAGGCGGCAAGAGAGTATTTGCAGGGTGCAGAATTCTCTCTTCTTGTGATTTCAGCACTCAAGCAAATCTGATTGGATGTTCTCTCTAAAGGTTGCCGCCCCCTCCTTCTTTTGTTAATCTAAAGGATCAGCTCCTAATCCCATTAGGAGCTGCTTATCCAAATCATATTTGGATCAGCCTTCTCTTCAGGTGATAAGGATAAACCCTTATCTTATCTGCAGATTAGATTAGCTTTCTCCTAATCTCATTAGAAGGTTTCTAGATCTGAATCACATTCTGCTAATCCATCTCAGAATTTGCCCCTTTAATTAACTAAATAAATATCCCAGTTCGAAATGGGCTTTACGCCCATTAAGCTTATGTGCTCACTTAACCTTCCTAACTGCTGCCCAGTTGGGCTTCCTTGTATGGCGTGGGACCCAAGCATTGATCTACACATCAGCCACATTGGTTCGGCCCAGCCTTTGTTACAAGGCCTGGCCGAATACACTGTTAAAGACAGTGCACCCCATGAAACCCATCAAATGGGCTCTATGGGCCAAACACTTACCCTAAGTGGTCCCTAGGCCAAGCCACCTTGTAACACCCAGGGACTGTGGGCAGATGCAAGATTAGCCCATCAGGTATTATCCTCAATGGTCTTACACTTAACCTCTCAGCCCATAATGATCATACACTACCCGACAAGAGAGGACCTCCCCTCGGCTGCAAGGAACAGTGTTGCACTCTCTACTTATGTGGATCATGGGAATTAAAACCTTCTTGCAAACATTTTACAAACCATAGTATATATACTTTTATATCTCATATAAAATATATTTTGCAAAAACAAATCTCAACGATTGAAATCGGCTGCCGGCAGTCTTGGTTTCCATCAGTGAGAGTGCATCCCCGATCATTACCTTTGTCCGACAAAGGGGCTGATCCTGTCACTATGATCACCCACTCAGATGTATTCTCAGACAGTCCCAACATACCCAGGTTTTGACCCCCGCAAAGGATCTCACTGAATGGTATATCAAAGACAGCCCAATCCGACACCTAGTGCAGTATCATAATCGAGTCTAGGGGTCGGGTGTAACTTTCCAGTTTTGCCCATCAATCTCCAAGGTCCAGGGCAATACTGAAAATCTGGTCCAGTCAAAGATTCAATTAATCCTACATTGTATGTGCCTAGGGTCTCACCCTGGTAGCTGAGACAGGCCACCCCAACCGACTTGGTGGCACCACAGTGTCAGCCTTGTCAGGATAGATCTCCCCAGACCGACCCACTGGCTGTGAACATTCTAAACTAACATGAGTCTCATTAAGTGTCTAGTTTAAGGGTATTACATAGAAACATACCAAGGGAACATGAATCAAATATGCACTTTTATTCATTTACAATAAACTCATAAAGTACATCATTCTAATTGAAGCTAAGGGCATACAAAACTGTCTAACACCCGTCACTATGATCACCCACTCAGATGAATTCTCAGACTGTCCCAAGATACCCAGGTTTTGACCCCCGCTAAGGATCTCACTGATTGGCATCTCAAAGACAACCTGATCCGACACCTAGTGCAGTACCATTATCGGGTCTACGGGTTAGATGTAACTTTCCAGTTTTGTCCATCAATCTCCAAGGTCCATGGCAATACTGGAAATCTCGTTCGGTTCAAGGGTTCAAGTAATCCTACACTACATGTGCCTTGGGTCTCACCCTGGCGGTTGAGACAAGCCACCCCAACAGTTGCCAGCACACTTGTGTCAGCCTTGGCAGGATAAATCTCCCCAGACTTATCCAACGACTATGAACATTTAAAACTATCACAAGTCTCATTTAGTGTCCAGTTTTAGGGTCTTACACAGAAGCATACCACACAACATGAATCAAACATGTACTTTATTTATTTACATTAAAAATCAAAAGTACATCAAAATCGATTGAAGCTAAGGGCATACAAAAACTGTCCAACATTTATGAACCTGCAAACTATGATCTAATGTTTGTTTTGCAGGTTGGGAGATTGCGAACAGCCCTGTTACTGATTTCTGATTGTCTTTGATCAGTAATTAATTTCATATCGTTTTCTTGAATTAATTCGTGAATTAAAAATCCAACCCTAAACCCATTCAAACAAGATTGGACCAAAATGGTTGGACCAAATCTGTGGTTCGATGGGGGTTGTTCTCAGCCCTAATTTCCCACTTTTGGGTCAAGGGCTTGATATTTAATAGTGAGACTTAATTCGGTCCACACCTGTAAGGCCCAATTTTAAGGAGTTAAAACTGCTAAAGGCCACTAACTGCAGGAAAGCTATATGGGCCGAACTGCTAACTACTGTTCAGCCCATATACCTAGATAATATTAATCAGTAATATTACGGATTAAATTTGGGCTTTAATAATGGACTTCACATATATTCATTGATTGGATCAGTTCTATCCTTGCATGTGATGTATGGATGTATGATGTGCAACGTACATGGGCCATAAGTACTTGGCCCATGCAGATGCGATAGTGGCTCTTGCGCACACCATGGCTGAATGCACATCATTGCCATGGTGTCCCTATGGGTCATTGGATGACCTCCCTCAGTGGTGGGCCCCATACCCCTGAAAAGGATACGTGCGGAACCCTAGCCGTTTAGGGCCCACTAGAAATCTGGATTTATGAAAGTCATTGGGAGCCACTTTGGTTTGACCTAAATTAAACTAGGGCGTAACTTTTGTTACCTCCTGAAATATGAGTGCATGTGATAGGGAGATTCATATGATGAACTCTCTAAAGGCCTTCCATAATTAGCAAGAAGATGGGTCCTTCAGTAATGAGGAAACACACCATAAAATTGGTGTATTCATTTGCTGTTGGTTCTATCGGAGTGTTTCATAAGATGATAAGGGCGTCATAGACCGATGTGGGAGGGGATAACCAGAAAATGGAAGACTCTCTCACGGTACCTTGGCATTCACGAATATGATGGGTGAGCACTCACTGGACAAAAAGGTTCAACCTAAAATGGCAATGAACCTTGTTTGACAGAGGCCAAAGGGAATGCTCATATGATGAGTGGATATGATCCTTCACAGAAAGGTGGTGGGGCTATGTAACTGAAACAGTTGCCTCCGTGCACCCTATGTGATTTCCCAGATTTCCAGAGACAATTCGCAATCTCCGTCACTGGGATAGGAGGGAAATCTCGGAGATGAATAAATGGAAATGGAACATAGATTAAAAGCCATATCTATGTAGATAACATGAATCAAATTAGGTTGTGGACTAATGTTTGCTTTTTATCATAAATGGAAAACGGATAATTTGCAAAGCTTTTGGACGATAATAAGCTTAAGGGCCCAAACTATGCCGACTGGTACCATAACCTTATGTTGGTCCTAACTTTTGAGAAGTTGGACAAGGTGGCTAAAAACCTGCCCTGGAGCGTCTGGGTGATAGGGCTTCTGAGGCCTGTAGGAGGGACTATCAAGACTGGGAGGGGAAAAACTCCCTGACCCGGTGTTACATCATTGCCTCCCTGGACAATCCGATACAAAGGCAATTCGATCAGATCGAACTAGCCAAGGACATATTGGATAGTTTAAAGACAATGTATGAAGAGCATAATCGTTCTACTCGGTAGAAGGTCTTCAAGCAGTTCATGACCGCGCAGATGACCAAGGGCCAGCAAGGTCATGACCATTGTCTTCGGATGATTGGATATATCGATGAGCTTGAGGCTCTTGGATCTGGACTGGACCATTTAACCCAGATAGATGCCATCCTAAATTCTTTGCCTCCTTCCTTCAATCCGTTCATCATGAATTACAACATGAATAAGCTGAATGTCAGCGTTCAGGAACTTAGCAATATGTTGCAAAGGGATGAAGAAATGATTAAGAAGGATGAGCCTCTAGCCATGCTTGTTGAAGTTGGCAAGTCAGGCAAGAAAAAGATGAAGGCAAAGAAGAAGCCCCAGAAGAAAGCCACCAAGTCCAAAAGGCAGAAGAAGGATAGAGCATCGGATGCTTGTCACTTCTGCAAATAGACGGGCCACTGGAAAAGGAACTGTCCTCAGTACCTGGAATCCAAGAAAGGTAATTTTGAATCTCGTGTCATAGAAACCAATTTGTTGGTTACTTCTTCTTCCTGGTGTATTGACTCCAGGGCATCGACTCATGCGTGTAACTCACTGCAGGGGTTCAGGATAAGCAGAAGACTAAGTGACAGAGAAATAACTCCTTACTTCGGGACTTCTACAAGTGTTGCAGATACGGCTATAGAAACTGTAGAGTTATTTTTCAGAGAATGATCTATTGTACTTAAAGATTGTCTTTATGTACAGAATTTGAGAAGAATTTTGATTTTTGTTTCAAAATTGTGTGCGGATAGACATTCTATTCTTTTTGGAAATACGATTACTATTAAAAAAAATAACAAATTCATCGCATACGGAGAACTTGAGAATGGTCTCTATGTTCTTCATCCATCTCTGGAAACTAACATAGCCGAAACGACGTCAGATATTATCCCCAAGAAAATAATCTGTGATACAGTTAATCCCACGTGCCTATGGCATTACCGACTTGGCCATATTAATATAGATCGTATCACAAGGTTGGTAAAGGATGGTCCTTTGGATTTTCTAACTGTAGAAGATCTTCCCACTTATGAGCCTTGCCTTCAGGGTAAAATAACAAAACGACCATTTAACGGTAAGCCTGAAAGATGTACAAGCACGCTTGACCTTATACATAGTGATGTATGTGGTCCCCTGAGTGTTAGGACTCGTAACCAGCACGTGTATTTTATTACATTCACCGATGATTATTCTCGGTATGGTTACGTGCACCTAATGAGACACAAGTCTAAATCATTTGAAAAGTTTAAAGAGTTCAGACAAGAGGTCAAGAAACAGTTAGGGAAAGAAATTAAGACGCTTCGATCAGATCGAGCTGGCGAGTATCTCTCTGACGAATTTAGGGACTACTTGAAGGTCAACGGGATAGTATCACAATTGGCTCCTCCTACTACACCACAGCTCAATGGTGTTTCAGAGAGGAGGAATAGGACCTTATTGGATATGGTCCGGTCACTTCTCGTGCACTCAGAGCTGCCCACATCCTTTTGGGGTTTCGCATTAGACTGCGATATACGTGCTGAATCGGGTTCCAACCAAATCGCTTCTGAATACTCCATATGAACTTTGGACGAAAAGAAACCAAGTGTCAGACACTTGAAGATTTGGGGTTGTCCAACGCACGTTAAAAGAATGAGTGCGGACAAATTGGAATCCAAGACCAATCGTTGCCTATTCATAGGCCACCCCAAGGGCTCTGTGGGTTACCTATTCTATGACCCAGGTGAGTAGAAGGTGTTCTGCAGCCGAAATGCCCATTTCTTGGAGGAAGACTATATCTTGAACAATCATCGTCAGGAAGTTGTTCTTGATGAAGAGAGCTCAGGGTCAATGGGAGATGTCCCACAAGTTCCAGGTAGTGACCAACCTAAAAGATCTACCCGGGTTTCCAAGCCTCTAGTCCATTTCGGCTATGACCAGGATAGTTACCTGGTGGAAGCTATGACTTGTGAGGAGGATCCCGTGACTTATGCGTAAGCTATGTTAGACATAGATTCCTTGAAGTGGGTAGATGCCATGAGAGCTGAGATGGACTCAATGGAGACCAATGGAGTATAGACTCTTGTAGATCCGCCCCTCGGGGTAAAAGCAATTGTTGCAAATGGATCTATAAGAGGAAGAAGGGCCCCGATGGTAAGGTTGAGACCTACAAGGCTCGTCTGGTGGCGAAAGGGTATACTCAGAAAGATGGCATCGATTGAGAGGAAACCTTTTCACCGGTGGCCATGCTTAAATCCATTAGGATCCTCCTAGTTGTAGCAGCATACCATCACTTCGAGATTTGGCAAATGGATGTCAAAACTACGTTCCTGAATGGAGATCCTATTGAAGATATCTATATGCATCAACTGCAAGGTTTCATAATTGCGGGTCAGGAACACATGGTATGTAAACTGAATAGATCCATATATGGACTTAAGCAAGCTGCTAGGAGTTGGAACATCCAGTTTGAGTCTACTGTCAAAAAGATTGACTGTGAGCATAATCCGGATGAACCGTGTGGTTACAGGAAATCCAGTGGGGATAAGGTTACGTTCTTGGTTCTGTATGTAGACGACATTCTACTCATTGGGAATGATGTAGGAATGTTGACTACGGTGAAAGTATGACTTTCACAGCAATTCTTCATGAAAGATCTTGGAGAAGCCTCCTATATACTAGGTCTTCGACTCTATAGAGATAAATCGAAGAGGATAATAGGATTATCTCAATCTGCTTACATTGACAAAATAGTCCTGACATTGCTCAGGAAGTGAGTGTGGTAAGCAGATTCCAGGGCAACCCAGGGCAGGAGCAATGGACCGCTGTGAAAAATATACTTAAGTACCTTCAAAGGACAAAAGAGTTTTGTCTGGTATTCGATGGTAGCTCACTACAGATCCAAGAGTATACTGATACCGACTACCAGTCAGATCCAGATGGTAGATTGTCTACATCTGGTTATATCTTCACTACAGTACATCGTCCATTCCACAGTTGTGTGACAACATGGATCTACGGGAGATTGATGTTAAAAGGTAGCATCAACGGAGAATGTGGTAGACCCATTGACTAAGCCACTGACACAAAAAGTGTTTGAGAAAACACGTAGAAAGTCTGGGACTCCGGCTTGTTCCAAATTGGACCTAAGTGCAAGTGGGAGTTATTAGACAGTGTATGCCCTTACCTCCAATGAGAATGATGTACCTTATGACATTTATTGTAAATGAATAAAGTACATATTTGATTTATGTTAGTGTGTTTCTGTGTAATACCGTTAAACTTGACACATATGAGACTTGTGTTAGTTTAGACTGTTCACAGCAGTTAGATAAGTCTAGGGAGATTTATCCTACTAAGGCTGACACTGATGTGCCACCAAGTTGGTTGGGGTAGCCTCTCTCAGCTGCCAGGGTGAGACCGGAGGTACATGCTGTGTAGGATTTACTGAAACCCAGAACCGGACCAGAATTCCAATATTGCCCTGGACCTTGGTGATTAGTGGGCAAATTTGGAATGTTACACGTGACACCTAGACTCAATTATGATACAGCACTAGGTGTCGGATTGGGCTGTCTTTGATATGCCAATCAGTGAGATCCTTAGAGGGGGTCAATACCTAAGTATGTTGGAACAGTCCGAGAATTCATCTGAGTGGGTGATCATAGAGAGAGGATCAGCCCCTTTGTCGGACAAAGGTAATGATCGAGGATGCACTCTCTCTGATGGAAACCAAAGCTACCGGCAGCCGATTTTAATCGTTGAAATTTGTTTTAGCAAAATATATTTATACAAAGATATATATATATATATATATATATATATATATATATATATATATATATTATGGTTTCAAAATGTTTGCAAAAGGTTTTAATTCCCGGGATCCATGTGAGTAGAGAGTACAACACTGTTCCTTGCAGCCGAGGGAGAGGTCCTCTCTTGTCGGGCAGTGTTTGATCATTATGGGCTGAGAGGTTAAGTGTAAGACCATTGAGGGTAATACCTGATGGGCTAATCTTACATCTGTTCACAGTCCCTGGGTTTTTATAAGGTGGCTTGGCCCAGGGACCACTTAGTGTAAGTGTTGGGCCCATTAAGAGCCCATGGTGATGGGCTCAGGGGTTCATTGCCCATATCAGAGAATTCGGCCAGGCCTTATAACAGAGGCTAGGCTGAACCCATGTGACTGATGTGAAGGTCAATGTTTGGGTCCCATGCCATACAAGGAAACGCAAGTGGGCAGCAGTTTGGAAGGTAAGTGAACACATGGACTTAATGGGCCTAAAGCCCAATTCAAAATGGCCTAATTTGATTAGTTAAACAGAGGGGCAGATCAGGGATTGGATCAGCAGATAGGATTGGGAGTTATCATCCCTATCCACTCAGAGAGTCCAGATCCAAATATAGATTTGGATTTGTAAACTCCTAATAAGATTAGGAGGGCTGATGTAATCTGCGGATAGGATAAGGGCTTATCCTTATCTCTTAAAGAGAACTCCTAATCCAAATATAGATTAGGATTAGGAAACTCCTAATGAGATTAGGAGCTCTCTTTAAGGCTATAAAAGCAAGAGGGGGCGAACCATTCAAAACACTCTCAACCCCATAGATCAGATCTCATATCACAAAGAGGAAGATAGCAACAGTGTGACTTCGCCATCTTCTCCCTACATTCTCCTCCAGTTGCCTTCATTGCCAGTTCGATCTCCATTCTTGTAGAAGTGATCAAGAAGTGCTCTTCATATCAGTCTTTGGAGAAAGGCTGATCTGAAGTCGTGCTCACAGCCTCCATCGTATTCTTGCTGAAGGATTCGGTTCTTAGGAAGAACACTGTTAATTTTGTTCCACCCTACACTGTGTCATCTTCAGTGGGAGCAGTCTTTGGAGATTTATTTGGGCGTGAACACCTTCATTGGAGGATATTATTTCTTGGTATCAAGTATCTCCCTCTCCTACCTTTTGGTTTTAGATCTGGTTTGGTTTTTCGTTCAAAATTGATCCTTGAAAATGCAGATTTTCTAAAACAGGGAATGCGATTCCCAAATGAGAGAGAGAGAAATTTTTGAAATTTCACCCTACCTTCTTGCATGGTTCAGCCATCCATATGATGGATTTCTCATCCCTTGAACCTCCTCCATTTATAGCCTTAAAGAGATCAGCTCCTAATCCCATTAGGAGTTTCCTGAAACAAATCCTTATTTGAGTCTGGCCTCTCCTTAAGAGATAAGGATAAGCCCTTATCTTATCTACAGATTAGATTAGCCCTCCTAATCTCATTAGGAGCTTACCGATCCAAATTCTTATTTGGATCTAGACTCTCTAAGTGGATAGGGATAACTCCATATCCTATCTACTGATCCAAATCCCAGATCCGCCCCATTCTTTAACTAATCAAATTAGACCAGTACGAATTGGGCTTTAGGCCCATTAAGTCTATGTGCTCATTTAGCCTCTAAACTACTGCCCAATTGGGCTTACTTGTATGGCATGGGACCCAAACATTGATCTACACATCAGCCACATGGGTTCAGCTTAGCCTCTATTACAATGCCTGGCCAAATTCACTGTAATGAACAGTGAACCCCTGAGACCATCACCATGGGCTCTTAATGGGCCCAACACTTACACTAAGTGGTCCCTGTGCCAAGCCACCTTATATAAACCCAGGGACTGTGGGCATATGTAAGTTTATCCCATCAGGTATTACCCTCAATGGTCTTACACTTAACCTCTCAGTCCATAATGATTAAACACTACCCGACAAGAGAGGACCTCCCCCTCGACTACAAGGAACAGTAATACACTCTCTACTCACATGGATCCCAGGAATTTAAACGTTTTGCAAACATTTTGAAGTCGTAATATATATCTATATCTTTATATAAATAAACTTTGCAAAAACAAATTTCAATGATTGAAATCGACTGCCGACAGTTTTGATTTCCATCAGAGAAAGTGCATCCCCGATCATTACCTTTATCCGACAAAGGGGTTGATCTTGTCACTATGATCACCCACTCAAATGAATTCTCGGACTGTCCCAAAATACCTAGGTTTTGACTCCCTCTAAGGATCTCACTGATTGCTATATCAAAGACAGCCCAATCTGACACTTAGTGCAGTATCAAAATCTAGTCTAGGGGTCTGGTGTAACATTCCAGCTTTGCCCACTAATCACCAAGGTCCAGGTCAATACTGGAATTCTGGTCTGGTTCAGAGTTTCAAGTAAACCTGCACTGCATGTACCTCGGGTCTCACCCTAGCAACTGAGACAGGCCACCCCAACCAACTTGGTGGCACATCAGTGTCAGCCTTGGCAGGATAAATCTCCCCAGATCTATCCAACGGCTGTGAACATTTTGAACTAACACGAGTCTCATATGTGTCTTGTTTAAGGGTATTACACAGAAACACACCACAATAACATGAATCAAATATGTACTTTATTCATTTACAATAAATGTCATAATGTACATCATTCTGATTTGAGCTAAGGGCATACGCTATCTAACATCTCCCACTTGCACTTAGGTCCAATCGGGTACAAGCTGGAGTCCCAGACTTTCCACGTGTTTCTCAAACACTTTCTGTGTCAGTGGCTTATTCAAGGGGCCAGCCACATTCTCCGTTGATGCTACCTTTTAACATCAATCTCTCGTTGATCCAGTGTTGTCACACAACAGTGGAATGGGTGATGTGTTGAATTCCAAATTCCAGAATGAACACCTTCATTCATAAGGCAGCCTCACTTACGGCAATGTGTTCGGCTTGGGTTGTGGACTGTTATTCTTACTACTCGGGACCTGACTGGTAGTCGGTAACTGTATACCCTTGGATCTGTAGAGACCTACCATCGAATACCAGACAAAACTCTTTTGTCCTTCGAAGGTACTTAAGTATCTGCTTACCACACTCACTTCCTGAGCAATGTTAGGACGAGTGCACAACATGACATACATGATTCTCCCTACGACTGAGGCATAGGGAACGACATCCTTCATAGCCTCAATCTCATCGGGAGTCTTGGGAGACATCCCCTTGGAGAGAGTGACTCCGTGCCTGAAAGGAACATTTCCTTTCTTGGAGTTCTCCATGCTGTATCTCTTGACTATTTTGTCAATGTAAGCAGATTGGGATAATTCTATTATCCTCTTCGATCTATCTCTGTAGAGTCGAAGACCTAGTATATAGGAGGCTTCTCCAAGATCTTTAACGGAGAATTGTTGTGAAAGCCATACTTTCACCGTAGTCAACATTCCGGATCAAACCGGATGTTGGGCCAAAAGCCCATTTCGAAGTGGGCTGATATGATCACCCATCAATGGGGCGAATTTGAGATTGAAGTTAGCAAAAAGGATTGGGCTCTTAGCCTTATCCACTCTTAGAGACCAAATTCAAATCAGATTTGAATCTGGTAACCTCCTGATAAGATCAGGAGTAAGCTAACTCTATCTGGGAAAGGGATTAAGATTATCCCCTATCCAAATACTGATTTGGATTGGGATAACTCCTAATTAGGAGATTTCTTAATCAAGAAGAAAAGAGAGGAGAATTTCGAATGAACCAAGAGAGGGAAATCAGATTTCGATCCAAGAGGTTCTGGTAAGCAAGAAAGGTTCCTGCGAATTGAGATTAGATCTCATTCTCTCCAGAAAAGAAAACAGTTCAGCCTTTTCGTTTCTGGAAATCTCCTCGTGCCGCCGCCATCTGCATTGTTGCAAGATTTGATCTTTGCAGAAAAGAAAGTCAAGAAACCAGTTCTTGACATCAGTCTTGCCAACTCCTAGAAGCTTGCTTAAGTCCATATATGGAACTATTCAGTTTACATACCATGTGTTCCTGACCCGCAATTATGAAACCTTGCAGTTGCTGCATATAGATATCTTCAATAGAATCTCCATTCAGGAACGCAATTTTGACATCCATTTGCCAAATCTCGAAGTGATGGTATGCTGCTACAACTAGGAGGATCCTAATGGATTTAAGCATGGCCACCGGTGAAAAGGTTTCCTCTTAATCGATGCCCTCTTTCTGAGTATACCCTTTCGTCAACAGACGAGCCTTATAGGTCTCAACCTTACCATCAGGGCCCTTCTTCCTCTTATAGATCCATTTGCAACCATGTTCTTTTACCCCAGGGGGCGGATCTATTAGAGTCCAGACTCCATTGGTCTCCATTGAGTCCATCTCAGCTCTCATGGCATCTACCCACTTCAAGGAATCTATGTCCAACATAACTTTCGTATAAGTCACGGGATCCTCCTCACAAGTCATAGCTTCCACCAGGTAACTATCCTGCTCAAAACCAAAACGGACTGAAGGCTGATGAGAATAAAAAGTACCCTATTTTTATCCCCAAATATTCATTCTTTTACATTAATTTAGCACTCAATTGAAATCATTACTCTTGTATTTCGGTTCAGGGCAAGCAAGAAGGCGATTGGAAGAAAACAAGGCTAATTGGATGATTTTACATAGTTTCGGCACCATTCAGTAATCTGGGCTAAACTCTCGATCCCGAACTCCGATTTGGATGATTCAAGATTCACTGGAAATATAAGGGTAAGGCCCACAACTCTCATGTTTTGGGTTTTGATAGATTCAATATGCATCGAGGTTAATATCGGACCCAAATTCGGAACAATTTCGTAGTAAAGCCCAGCCCACAGCTGAAGCCCAAATTTGCAGAAGAGTCCTGTAGCAGCCCAAGTTATTAAAGAAGCCCAACTCAAATTCAAGAATGAAGAGTCCTATCAGATATAAATTTCAATTGTAATCCTAAAAAGATAAGAGATTGAGATTACTAGATAGGATAAGATAGAAGTATATCAGATTAGGTACAGTCTTACTATAGATTTAAATTTGTAGAAGAGTCCTGTAGTAGCGGCAGGAGGAGGGCACAAGAGCAGAAGATGGCACAGTCTTATTGTAGCTGTCTTCTCTCTTTCTGTGATATGAGATCTGAATTTTTTTGAGATGTTTAGAATGGTTCGTTCCCTCCTCCTTTTATAGCCTTAAAGAGATCAGCTCCTAATCCCATTAGGAGTTTCCTGGTTCAAATCCTTATTTGAATCAGGACTCTCTTTAAGAGATAAGGATAAGCCCTTATCTTATCTGCAGATTAGATCAGACCTCCTAATCTCATTAGGAGCTTCCTTATCCAAATCCTTATTTGGATCTGGACTCTCTGAGTGGATAGGGATAATTCCCTATCCTATCTGTCGATCCAAATCCCAGATCCGCCCCCTTCTTTAACTAATCAAATTAGACCAGTTGGGCTTTAGGCCAATTAAGTCCATGCACTCATTCAGCCTCCAAACGGTTGCCCAGTTGGGCTTCCTTATATGGCATGGGACCCAAACATTGATCTACACATCAGCCACATGGGTTCAGCCTAGCCTCTGTTACAAGGCCTGGCCGAATTCACTGTAATGGACAGTGAACCCCCGAGCCCATCACCATGGGTTCTTAATGGGCCGAACACTTACACTAAGTGGTCCCTGGGCCAAGCCACCTTATAAAAACCCAGGGAGTGTGGACAGATGCAAGATTAGCCCATCAGGTATTACCCTCAATGGTCTTACACTTAACCTCTCAGCCCATAATGATCAAACACTGCCCGACAAGAGAGGACCTCTCCCTCGGCTGCAAGGAACAGTGTTGCACTCTCTACTCACATGGATCCCGGGAATTAAAACATTTTGCAAACATTTTGAAACCGTAATATATATATATATATATCTTTACATAAATATATTTTGCAAAAACAATTTCAACGATTGAAATCCGCTGTCGGCAGCATTGGTTTCCACCAGAGAGAGTGCATCCCCGATCATTACCTTTGTCCGACAAAAGGGCTGATCCTATCACTTTGATCACCCACTCAGATGAATTCTTGGATTGTCCAAACATACCTAGGTTTTGACCCCCTCTAAGGATCTCACTGATTGGCATATTAAAGACAGCCCAATCCGACACCTAGTGCAGTATCATAATCGAGTCTAGGGGTCAAGTGTAAATTTCTAGTTTTGCCCACTAATCACCAAGGTCCAGGGTTTCAAGTAAACCTACACTACATGTACCTCGGGTTTCACCCTAGTAACTGAGACAAGCCACCCCAACCAACTTGGCGGCACATCAATGTCAGCCTTAGTAGGATAAATCTCCCAAAATCTATCCAACGGCTATGAACATTTTAAACTAACACGAGTCTCATATGTGTCCAGTTTAAGGGTATTACACAGAAACACACCACAATAACATGAATCAAATATGTACTTTATTCATTTACAATAAATGTCATAATGTACATCATTCTGATTGGAGCTAAGGGCATACATTGTCTAACAAGGATGCACTCTCTCTGATGGAAACCTAAACTTCCAGTAGTTGATTTCAAATGTTAAAATTTGTTTTTTGCAATATATATATATATATATATATATATATATTATGGTTTCAAAATGTTTGCAAAAGGTTTTAATTCCCAGAATCCATGTGAATAGAAAGTGCAACACTGTTCCTTGCATCCGAGGGAGATGTCCTCTCTTATCGGGCAGTGTTTGATCATTATGGGCTGAGAGGTTAAGCGTAAGACCATTGTGGGTAATACCTGATAGGCTAATCTTGCATCTGCCCATAGTCCTTGGGTTTTCATAAGGTAGTTGGACCCAATGACCATTTAGTGTAAATGTTGGGCCCATTAAGAGCCCATGATGATGGACTCATGGGTTCATTGTCTCATACAGTGAATTCAGCCAGGCCTTGTAACAAAGGCAGGGTTGAACCCATGTGGCTGATGTGTATATTAATGTTTGTGTCACATGCCATACAAAGAGAGACAAATGGGCAGTAGGTTAAAAGGTTAAGTGAGCACATAAGCTTAATGGGCCTAAAGCCCAATTCGAACTGGGCTTAAGTTAGTTAATTGAAAGGAGTCAAGATATGATTTATAATCTAATTAGGATTAGCTGAAGGATAAGATGAGTCTTATCCATTCAAGGGTTCAGATCCAAATATCATATTTGGATTAAGGAACTTTCTCCTAATTAGAATAGGAGGCTGATCCTGAGAAGGCTATAAATAAAGGGGGTGAATTCCTCAGTTACACAATACAGCAACCTACAGAATTCTCTCATATTCTTGCCATCCCTACCCAGTTCGATTTCCTCTTAAGGAATTGATCAAGAAAGGTTCGTGATATTGTTTCTTACCTGAAGAAACAATTTGAAGTCGTGCTCACCAGCCCCTATTCGATTCTTGCTGAAGGATCATGGTTCTTGGTGAAGAGTCATCCTGCTGATCCTGCTTCATTACACACTATGCCATCTTCGGTGGAAGTGGGTTTTGGTATTCTCCTAGGGCGTGAACACCTTCATTAGGAGTCACTGTTACTTCGTATCAAGTATATCCCTCTCCTCTCCTTTGGTTTCAGCTCTGGTCCGGTTTTGGATTCAAGAACGACTTTTGAAAATGCAGATTTCTAAAATAGGGAATGTGATTCCCAAATGGGAGAGAGAGAGAGAAAGAGAAATTTTTTTGAAATTTCGCCCAACCTTCCTGCAGGGTTTGGCCATCCATATGATGGATCTCTCATCCCTTCACATACAAGGCACTTATAGCTAGGATGTCACTAGTAAAGGAGGTCGGTGTAAAACACCTTATCGTCTACAGTGACTAGTAGTTGATTGTTAACCAAGTGAACATGAAATACAAGGCTCGGGAGCCTAGCATGTTGGCTTACTTAGCCAAGGTTAGAGAGCTCTTCCCATAATTCTGCTCTTGGCACATCTAGCAGATCCCAAGGTCTAAAACACCAAGGTCGATGCGCTATCAAAGCTGGCTAGTGCAGCAGACATTAAAAAGAGGATGGTTTACATTGAAGACCTGCCATTACAAAGAAGCACAACTAGCAGAAGAGGTCGCTAATGTCTTGGCCACGGAACTAAACTATATAGATTCACTCGTTGATTATCTGTGCCATGGGACCCTACCAATAGAACACAATGCAGCTCCAAGGGTAGAGCAGCAGTCAACTCTCTATGTGACCATTGGTGAGCAACTGTATCACAGGTCATTCATGCTCCCCAACCTATGTCGCTTGCGCCCAATAGAAGCAAATCCGGTGTTACATGAGATCCATGAAGGTCTCTATGGGGGACACTTGGGGCCAGAACGCTGGCCTAGAAATCCCTACAACAAGGTTATTACTAACCAACTATGAAGGCGGACATACCACTTCATCCCGCCGTCAACCTAAGGTGCCTTACCAGCCTGTGGCCATTCACACAGTGGAGGATAGATATCATGTCTCTTCCCATCTACGATTGGGCAGAGGAGGTTCTTAGTGGTCGTGGTGGACTATTTTACAAAGTGGGTGGAATCCAAGCCACCGGTATCAATTACAACTCGAGACGTGCAGAACTTCTTTTGGAGGAACATCGTCTCCAGATTTGGACTCTCTAGGGTGCTGATATCAGACAATGGGAAGTAAATCAAGCATATTAAGTTCCAAAATTGGTATGCATAGATGGGAATCTAGCAGAATTTCACCATGGCGGCCCACCCTAGGCGAACGGTCAAGCCAAAGCCACAAAGAGGGCAATACTCCACATGATCAAAGCTCAACTCTCCTGAGCTAAGGGTTTGTGGGTGGATGAGCTACCTAGTGTTCTATGGGCATACTAAACTACCTGTTAGACAGTTTTGTATGCCCTTAGCTCCAATCAGTTTGATGTACTTTTGACATTTATTGTAAATGAATAAAGTGCATATTTGATTCATGTTATATGGTGTGTTTCTGTGTAATACCCTTAAAACCGGACACTTATGAGACTTGTGTTGGTTTAGAATGTTCACAGCCATTGGGTCGATCTAGGGAGACCTATCCTAATAAGGCTGACACTAATGTACCACCAAGTCGGTTGGGGTGGCCTATCTTTGCCACCAGGGTGAGACTCAAGGCAATGTGGGATCAGCTAGAGACCTTGAACCGGACCAGAATTCCAGTATTGCCTTGGACCTTGGCGATTAGTGGGCAAAACTGGAATGTTACACCTTACCCCTAGACTCAATTATGGTTCCGCACTAGGTGGTGGATTAGGCCATCTTTGATATGCCAATTAGTGAGACCCTTAGAGGGGGTCAAAACCTGGGTATGTTGAGATGGTTCATGAACCCATCTGAGTGGGTAATCATAGTGACAGGATCAGCCCCTTTGTCGGACAAAGGTAATGATCTGGGAAATGCACTCCCTCTAATGGAAACCAAAACTGCCGGCAGTTGATTTCAATCGTTGAAATTTTGTTTTGCAAAATATATTTATGTGATATAATATATATTATAGGTTTCCAAAATTGTTTGTAAAAGGTTTTAATCCCCGGGGGACATGTAAGAGGAGAGTGGAGCACTGTACCTTGCAGTCGGGGGAGAGGTCCTCCCTTGTTGGGCAGTGTTTGATCATTATGGGCTGAGAGGTTAAGTGTAAGGCCATTGAGGGTTAAACCTGATGGACTAATCTTGCATCTGCCCACAATCCTTGGGTGTTACAAGGTGGCTTGGCCCAATGACCACTTAGTGTAAGTGTTGGGCCCATAGAGTCCATATGATGGGCTCAAGGGGTTCACTGAGCTTTCCAGTGAATTCGACTAGGCCTTGTGATAGAGGCTGGGCCAAACCCTTGTGGCTGATGTGTAGATCAAAGTTTAGGTCCCACGCCATACAGAGAAAGCCCAACTAAGCAGCAATTTGGAAGGCTTAAGTGAGCACATACATTTAATGGGCCAAAAGCCCAATACGAGTTGGGCTAATTAGATTGGCTTGAATGGGGGCAGATCTGAGATGTGGACCAGCCTTAAAGGATAAGGGAAAGTCCCTATCCACTCAGTAAGAGTCCAGATTTGAATATGACTCAAAACTGGAAACTCCTAATCAAATTAGGAGGGCTGATCATGATCTGCAGATTAGATAAGGACTCTACCTTATCACTTAAGGGGATCAACATCTCCTAATAGGATTAGGAGCTGATCCCTTTAGGATTATAAAAGGAGGAGGGGGCGACAGCCTCTAAACACACTCATCTGAGATACAGATTCAACACAGAAGAGAGAAATCAGCATACAGTGAGACTGTGCCAATTTCTCTCTGCCACCTCCTTCTTGCTGCCGCCATTAGCAGTTCGTCTCCACTCATGTGGGAGTCATCAAGATGTGATCTTGGTTTCAGTTCTTTGTGAAAGAATTGAAAAGAAGTTGTGCTCACCTGTCGTCCAGTGGGTTCTTGCGAAGGATCCAGTTCTTGTGAAGAATGTTGCTAATTATGCTCCGTCCTACACTGTGCCATCTTCAGTGGGAGAAGTCTTTGGTGACTTTTCTGGGCGTGAACACCTTCGTTGGGGGATACTAATTCTCCGTATCAGGTATTTCCCTCTCTTACTGTTTTATTTCAGACCTGGTTCGGTTCTTGATTCAAGATTGATCCTTGAAAATTAGTTTTCGAAAATAAGGAATGCGATTCCCAGTTGTAGGAAAGAAAGAAATTTTTTAAATTCGCCCATTCTATTCCGCTTTATCCGGGCATCCATTCGATGGATCTTTCCATTCCTTCACTACCCTCAAGATAGCAACAGGAGAAACTCCCTTCAACTTGATGTACAGGATGGAGGTTGTCATCCCAACTGAGATTGAAGTGCTAACCTTGTGGTTTGAGGTGTATGAGGAAGAGGCTAATGAGGACAAGCTACAGACTAACCTCAACCTAGTGGAGGAAGTTTGTGGTTTGGCCTACATGCAGCCTGCAGCATACCAACAATGAGTATCTCGGTACTATAATGCCTGATTTAAGAGACGCCAAATTCGAGTTGGCAACTTGGTACTCAGGAAAGTTATGATGCTTGATCTCGACACAGGAAAGCTGGGTCGAAACTGGGAAGGCCCCTATAGAGTCTTAAGGGTGATCAGCGAAGGCACATACAAGCTCGAAACCTTGGAGGAGAGGTAGGTACCCCATGTGTGGAACGTCAACAACTTAAAGAGGTGTTATTTATGAGGAGTTGAAAGTTTTGAGTTGCATCCATGAGAATTGTGAATTATACTAAGTGCAAAAGTATAGACCGCCCGCTACGACGACCTAGTCAAACCGCTAAATGAACAAGAGGAAACCAAACTGCTTTAAGCTCTAAGGCCCCTTAGGTTGACCTCCAAAGACATTGGTAGCTTGGAAACGATTCAACTTAGTCAAGGAGATATACAGTTTAGCAGCGTTTTGACTTAGCCAAAATTGCAAGTCTAGTTACTTTGGCACCTGGGAATTGGTGCACCTCGTCACCTCAACTCGCGTTCTACACAGCCTATTTTCTAAAATAGAAAATAAAAGGTGTAAAGGGAGGCACAATATATACAGAAGAAACCGATCTCTTCATTAAAAAAGGGCAAAGTACATGGCTACTCAGAATAACAAAAAAATAGGACTTTTCTAAGATAGCCGAGCTCGGAGGATTGGCATACAATATGTACATGGGGGGTCCAAGAGAAGAGACAAGAAAGTCAGATATTTTGGGACTCCATAGTGCTCACAGCGTCTCCACCGTCAACATTAGTACCAGCTCCACCACCCATGCTGCCTTCGACTCAAAAATCCAAGACTCGATCCCTAGGCTTGTCAATTCACCTATCATGTCTTATTGGATGCCTATATAGGGCTTTCCATGAAAAGCTAGAAGCCACTATCCCTAGGCTTGTCAATGATACCCAAAAATCCAGACTCGATTGAATTATCTTGCATTTGGATGATGTATTTATGTAATCAGATTGAATTTAGATGTTATAATCCACCTCTAATTTATAATTGGATTGGATTCAGACTTTACCCCAATTAAGGTTGGTGTGACCCTGATAGTAGGGGTGTCAATGGTATTCAAAAATCTGATTGCGAATTCGAGATTCGACATAATCGAATTGGATTCAGATAATTCAAATATGGAATTAGTCGAATTTGGATATCCTATTCATATCGAATAGTTAATTGGATTAGAATTCGGAAATGACCTGGTTTGATTTGATAAATATCTGACTCAGACCAATTATTTAGTTCTTATTATAATATATAAAATATTTAAATATCTTATATAATTCATATATATATAATAATTAAATTATATAAATAATTTATATATTTATATGATTTTTATAAATAAAATATTTATTTTATATATTGATTAATTACCTAAAATAATTAATTATTCAAATTTGAATCAAATCAAATATTCGAATATTTAATTGGATTCAAATTCGAATATAAATTTTCAATATTTGTCGAATATCGAATCAAATTCGAATATCAGATTTTTTAATCAAATTCAAATTCGAATATTGCTTGATCTAATTCAAATTCAATTCGTTTACACCTCTACCTAATAGTTCACTACAAATATGTTATTTACCTATCACTAGGACTTCCTTCTAATTAACTTCTTTATCACCAGAGGTGGCTGTTTGTATTGTCTGATTCAGACCTGACCCGATATTATGTATGGAATATTTAATATATATTAAACATTTATTCGTTATTTATTATTTATTATAATCAGGTTTGTTTGTCCTGATAACCGATCTATTCGATTTCGGGTCAAAAAATTACAAACCCTATCAAGTCCGGTTTTGAGTCTAGGTCACCAGCATTTCATGCTAGATCGGTTCCAGTTCTGACTAATTCCAACCCAGACCTGACCCGTTGGCATCCATAAATTGGACCATATTTAGATTTCTGTCGAATCTAGTCTTATTAGAGAAAGTTTAGGTACTGGCTGGACAACAATTCCAACAGATTTGAAACTTGGTCCAGCTCCCAATCCTAAAAACTTCTTCTAAAAGAAGGGCACCAAACATGGATGTTATCTTTTATCTCATAGCAACCAGCTACCAAGCTATCTTGATTCTTTGCAATCTAGTACAACTGAGGAAATAAATCTTCTAAAGATCTACTATTGCACCATACATCCTTCCAAAATTTAACCTTTTGGCCATTTCCCAACTTAATCGAAATACCCCTATTCATTAAAGGGAAAATTTCTATAATTACCTTCCAGATGGAGCATCCTATAGAATTCTCAGAAGCTGTTGTCACCCAGTCCCCATAGTCTATGTTATATTTGGCTATGACCAAACTTCTCCACCAACTATCTCTTTCTATACCAAATCTCCATATCCATTTACCCAGAAGAGCCTTATTAAAGACCTTCATTTTCCTTATCCCAAGACCACCTTTTCTTTTAGGGGCACAGAGCTGATCCCATCTAACTAAATGAATCTTTTTCTCCTCTTCCTACCCTTTCCAAATGAAGTCACTCTGTAACTTTTCCACTTTTTGGGCCACTTTCCTTGGCATTGGGAAAAGAGATAGGGTAGACTTGATAATGAGCACTTTAGAATCCCTACCACCTAATGAAAGATATTTTGATTTCCATGAAGCCAACTTCTTTTCTAACCTCTCTACCACAGGCTCCCACACTAGAGATGATGTGAATTTATCTTCCAAAGGGAGCTCCAGATAAATAGTTGGCAGGTAGCCAACTTGGTAGGCTAGGACCTCAGCTAACTCTTGAATATTTTCTACTTTTCCCACTGGGATTATCCTGCTTTTTGCCCAGTTAACTTTCAGGCCTAATACTACCTCAAACCAGAGAACCCCAAAGAGCACTCCCAATTGGCTCCACATCAGCATCAATGAAGCAAAGGGTATCATCAACAAATTGGAGTCATTGAACTTTCTCTCCCTTGGTAGGGGTGTCAATCGACCAGTTTTGGTTTGGATCCAATCCGATCCAAACCTTATCAAATTGGATTTGGACAGTCCATTATAATTATTGAATTGGGCCAAACCAAAATAAATTGGTCTGTGTTCTTATTGGTTTGAATTAGACGTAAAGGTTGCGGAATGGGTGGGGCGAATTTCATCTAATGGACGCCATAAAGGTAGGATTTCATCTAATCCGATCCAAACCTGAAAGAATGGTAGGATCCATCTAATGGACGCCATAAAGGTTGCGGAATGGGTGGGGCGAATTTCAAAAATTTCCTACCTTCTCCCAACTGGGAATCATATTCCCTGAATTTAGAATACAATATTCAAGGATCTACTTGAACCCTAATCAAACCAGATCTGTACCAAAAGATAAATGGGAGGATTATACCTGATCCGGAGAAGCAGTATCTCCCAAAGTTGGTGTTCACGCCCAAAGAATGCTCCAAGATCTGTCCCTGCTGAAGATGACACAGCTGTGGATGGAACAGAACCAGCAGGGTGCGTCCTACACACTGGATCCTTCACAAGAATCCCTTGGATGTACTAAACACTGAATTCTTTCAGTCTTTCTTGCAAGACTGATGTCAAGAACTGGTTTCTTGACTTTCTTTTCTGCAAAGATCAAATCTTGCAACAATGCAGATGGCGGCGGCAGGAGGAGATTTCCAGAAACGAAAAGGCTGAACTGTTTTCTTTTCTGGAGAGAATGAGATCTAATCTCAATTCGCAGGAACCTTTCTTGCTTACCAGAACCTCTTGGATCGAAATCTGATTTCCCTCTCTTGGTTCATTCGAAAATCTCCTCTCTTTTCTTCTTGATTAAGAAATCTCCTAATTAGGAGTTATCCCAATCCAAATCAGTATTTGGATAGGGGATAATCTTAATCCCTTTCCCAGATAGAGTTAGCTTACTCCTGATCTTATCAGGAGGTTACCAGATTCAAATCTGATTTGAATTTGGTCTCTAAGAGTGGATAAGGCTAAGAGCCCAATCCTTTTTGCTAACTTCAATCTCAAATTCGCCCCATTGATGGGTGATCATATCAGCCCACTTCGAAATGGGCTTTTGGCCCATTAAGTATTCAGTGTTTAATTAGTTTCCAATCTGCTGCCCAGTTGGGCTTCTTTGTATGGCGTGGGACCCAAGCATTGATCTACACACCAGCCACATGGGTTCGGCCCAGCCTTTAATACAAGGCCCAGCCGAATTCACTGAAAATCTCAATGAACCCCTTGAGTCCATCGTATGAACCCTATGGGCCCAACACTTACATTAAGTGGTCCCTGGGCCAAGCCATCTTATAAAAACCCAGGGACTGTGGGCAGGTGCAAGATTAGCCCATCAGGTATTATCCTAAATGGTCTTACACTTAACCTCTCAGCCCTTAATGATCAAGCACTGCCCGACAAGAGAGGACCTCTCCCTCGGCTGCAAGGAACAGTGCCGCACTCTCCTCTCTTATGGATCCCGGGAATTAAAACCATTTGCAAACATTTTGAAACCGTACATATATATGTAAATATATTAATTTTGCAAAAACAAAATTCCAACGATTGAAATCAACTGCCGGCAGTTTGGTTTCCATCAGAGAGAGTGCATTCCCGATCATTACCCTTTGTCCGACAAAGTGGCTGATTCTGTCACTATGACCACCCACTCAGATGAATTCTCAAACTGCCCCAACATACCCAGGTTTTGATCCCCACTAAGGATCTCACTGATTGGCATATCAAAGGCAGCCTGATCCAGCACCTAGTGAAGTGTCATAATCGAGTCTAGGGGTCAGGTGTAACTTTCCAGTTTTGCCCATCTATCTCCAAGGTCCAGGGCAAGACTGGAAATCTGGTCCGGTTCAAGGATTCAAGTAATCCCATGCTGTATGTGCCTCGGGTCTTACCCTGATGGCTGAGACAGGCCATCCCAACACTTGGTGGCACACCAGTATCAGCCTTGACAGGATAAATCTCCCCAGACTTATCCAACGGCTGTGAACATTTAAAACTAACATGAGTCTCTACAAATGTCCAGTTTTAGGGTTTTACACAGAATTAAACCAAACAACATGAATCAAACATGCACTTTATTTATTTCCACTAAATAACAAAAGTACATCAAAATGATTGAAGCTAAGGGCATACAAAACTGTCTAACACCACCAACTTCCTACTAACTGTCAGGAAATGGCCAATTGGATCACCTACTATTTATTTTGAAATTTAAAAATACTCTAGTAACTTCTTAGTTTTCAGTTATTTAATTGATTAAAGGAACTTATCTATAGTAGAGCCAAATTTTAAAAAGTAACTTTCCAGCAAAAAAAAAAAGGACTTTTTACTTTTGATCCAAACTCAAACTTACAAAGAATTTAAGTACTTTCTACTTCGAGAGAAATACATATATAAAATTAATAACGGCTAAAGTTTGCCTTTTAACTGGGAAATTCCACTATACTGTGTTGCAGTTTTGGTTAGGTAATAGGAGATCAAAGATTTTCTTTAAGATCTGGAATTAGTTTAGGAAAGGAATAAAATACAGTTTTATGGGTATTAATGATTGATGCATACCATTCTTGGAGCCATGCATAAACTAAACAGGTTCAATCAGTTCCAGATTCAATTCTAAGTCCATTCTCGAATGAAAAAGTTGAGTCAGGAAGAAGTGAAACTGTTCACAAACATGTAGATCCAAAACACACTAATAATCTTAAATGTATAAGGAAAAACAAAAATACAATTTCAGTCACCTATGGCTATATGTACGAACCAAAGCAACAGCTGCAGATTCAAATCAAAAGTAGGGAAGGTACTTACCTTCTTTATATCACCTTGGGTTCTGATGTTGTGGCAAGAAAACCAAGCCAATGGAGGCGTGCAACAGCAATCAAAGACTTTGGTGAGCTTATTGCGTCCACGAAAAAAAATCTATCAGAAATGAGGAGATGGAATCATCTGTTGGCGGTAATTAGTTGTTTGGGAGGTAGAAAATAAGAGAAGGGAGATGGAATCAACAACCGGTGGTCGGTGGTAGAATATATGAGTAGGAAGAGGAAATAACTGCAAGTTGAAGAAGAAGAAGAAATACCTGTGGAGTAAGAGAGATGATTAAGTTTGATATTCATTGTTGATTGACTATGAGAAGTTTAAACAGGACTATGAGAAGTTTGGCTAGAAGAGGAGACCGGAAGAAGATGAGTGTGAGTAATGGATGAATCGGCTTCTTAGTTTTGGGTATTTTAAATTTTAATAATAATAATAATATAAGATAATTAGTTACTGGTTACTAAAGTAAATCCGGTAATATACGTGGCATTGCCAGGGATTTTCGATACGATGTGATTTTCCATATCATAGTATATATATAATTTTTTTTATTTTTGAAGAACACCCTTGGTGGCAGTAGTTGCAAGCTTAAATACCAACGGATAGAACATTATCACAAGAACCGATAGATAACACCCTAAAAAATGAGAATAAAAAAAGGGAGAATGATTGTTCAACACACCCTAAGAATTCTTATCCCCACAGTACAGTTGGGGTAGGTGCCAAATCGGAATTGATGCCAATACACGGGCGGGTATTGGTGTTTTAGGGTGGGGGTGTTTGTCATTTTGAATTGTGTAGAATTTCAGTTGAATTCAGAATTCTGCAGTGTGGTGCACTGTACTTTTCCATAAAAAATATTTCTCTGAGGCACACTTGTGCCACGGGCTTCCCTTATTATTATTATTATTTTTTTTTTCTGATGGCCCATTCTTCATTCAAAGAACGAGGCCAAAGCAGAAATTATCCAAACACTTTGTAGTAACCCATTCTTGCCTAAAATAAGCATGAATTCAATAATGAAGCCCAAAGCAGTAACCACACATGACCTAAGAATCCTCAATCAAAAATAAGATCCATGCAATGGTTCCTACCAAGGTTTAAAATTTCGATACGATATGCTTGATACGGGGAATATCATATCGTATCTTTGAAAAACAGATACAGGATATGCATGGAAATTGGGCGTCTCACCTTTTTTCATGAGTATCGAGAGCATATCGAGGCGTATTAGGGGTGTATCAAGGCATATCGGTATCAATAGCATATCAACAAAAATGATACGGCCAAAACTGTAAAAAAAATAAAGGGAGAAAACAAGCTTATTTTCCTTGAAATAAGCCTTTTTTTACCCCCAAATGACTCTAAAAATCCAAACTCCATTCCTAGAGTGCTAGTTTTGCAAAAAAAAATTGCAAGAAACAAGTACAAATTGTTAGCTTTTTTTGAAGATTTTTCAAATTTTGAAAAAAAATATGGAAAAATTAGGTAAATTTTTTCAATTTTTTATAATATCTTATAATTTTTTCTTGAATGTTTAAATTTATGTTGATCTACATTTCTTAGATTCAAAATCACAATTTTTTGTGTTATCAATAGATTTATGGAAATTTCATGAAAATATTTGGGGAAAATATAAATTAACAAAAAAATTGAAAATGTAATTTTTTTTCTTTGCCTATAAAGACTAAATATGTTTTATATCTATGGATTTATCTATCATATCCATAGAGCAATTGAAATTTCTTCTTTAGTATTTTTTTTATTTTTTATATTTTTATAATTAAAAAATAAATAATAATTAATTATATTTTATCATTTGATCACAATAATTGAATATATTATAATTCTATGGATGATCTATCATATCCATTGACCAATTGAAATTTCTTCTTGAATAATTATTTTGTTATTTTTATATTTTTACAATTAAAAATTAATTAATTATATTTTATCATTTGGTCACAATGATTGAATATATTATAATTATATGGTTGATCTATCATATCTACAAAGCAATTGAAATTTCTTTAATAACTATTTTTTGAATATATTATATAATGTTTATTTATTTTTTATATTTTTTGGAAATAAATAATAAATAATTATTAATTATATTTTCACTTAGAAATTGTGTCAATGCATGTTTTATGGTTGGATAGGAGAGTTGGGTTTCTCCCATCCTATAAAATATTAAAACTTAGGAATTATAATTTATAAATTATAGTTAAGCATAGGATTTTTAATGAAATTATAATTAACTTCAATATATTTCTTAATAAACGATTAAAATATATTAATTTAATATATATACACCTCATTCAGGTCTTATATTTAGTATTGTTGATGTATTTTTATGATTTATTAATATATTTATAGTGTTTCCAACTATATTTGTGTATCTTAGTTTTTTTCCGATACACATGTGTATCTAAGACGTATCCCGATACGTCTCTAAAAATTGCCTTTCTGATACACTTGATGTTTCCAATACTTTGAACCTTTGTTCCAACTTCCTATAGCTGATAATTCCTTGTCATTCTGCTTTCTACTTCCAAAAGCACCACTCGTGCTTGTGTAAAGGCTATCGAGGGAAACTTAAATGACAAAAAATTAATTTATCTTGATTATGAAAGTGCATCAAATGAACCAAATAGGTCGAGTCTAGAACCAAAATTAATACAGGTATGAAGATTAGAAGGGCCCAACGATCTATGTGAGAATAACTCAAGATATAGACAATACACAATAACTTTGAAATGAAGTAAAAATAGTATATTTATTAGTTTTTTTCATGAGATGTGAAACGGTTTGCAATTACATGTTTGAGAATACAACCCAAATATTAACAAACCGCTTGAAATCCTTTTAATTCCAAACGCATGTTTTTGGTGGGTTTAACTCCAAACTAAAGATGCATAAAACAATAAAAAATAATAATTAAAGAAATCCAACTTCAGGAAACATCATGCTCCATATTTAGGGGCCTTCCACAGCTTGAATGCTAATTCATACAAGAACCGATCTGCCGGTATAGCAAGATTCCCCCCACGCTGATGGTAAAATGAAATTAAATAAAATGAGTCAAATGAAATTATGATAGAACAAAGCCAATATATCTCAACAAAAAAGGACAAATTTGACGAAGGATATATTTTCTTTCATCATGGACAAATTACCATAAAAGTTCTTTTATTTAGGAATTGTGAGAAGCATAAAAGCTGAACTAAGACAGAGCCCTAACATAAAATAATCCACAAATTCAATAACATGTAACCATTATGCAACCAAAAAGCAGCACTGAGCACAGAGATAAATATCGAATAGGAAGAAAGCATGCAACATGTGTTGAGATGTTGATAACTTTTTTTTTTTTTTGATGAGTGAGATGTTGATAACTATTCTTTTTAGTTTTTTCATTTTTCATTTTTTATTGTTTATAGCTGCTGAGTAATGCCCCATATGGTCTTTCTATGCTGTTTACTCTTTTTACTTATATTTGCCCATCCAGGGGGATTTTTGGCAGTGTACATATATTTATTATAAATAGAAGTGTGAGAGGCGGCAGCTCACTTTTTAGCCTCTTTCAAAATTTCTTCTTTTCTCTTCATCTTTATCAATCCAAATCTTGTTCTATACCAATTTTCTACACTGCGTTAGAGTACTTTACATTTCAAGTTGGTATTAGGGCACTTTTTAGTCCTCTTGAAGTGAACTCCATGCAGTTCTAGGATCAGCTGACTGAATGGGAGTGTAAAAAGGGCTGATCAATCCCATCTAGTGGTCTGGTTCTTGGAGTTTTTGGGGTTGTTTCCTGCCCAAGAAGTGATCTTGGGGAGTTGCCTTAAAACAAGAAACATAAGAGGTAGGCATTTTTTGGTTCAGTTTTGCTCTTGCCTTCTGGGACAAGTGCTTGCCATTTATTCAAGGTAGATCACCATAATAGAGAAATCAATTACAGTAAAGAGCCTCTCTGGAGAGATTGGAGTGATCAATTGCTTGATGTCTAGTTTCTCCTTCAGGGGCTGAGACAAAACTGGTGATACAGGTATATGACCTATTTTATTGGGGCAGTTGGGTCTAGTTGAACTTCTTTTGACCTAAAATAGAGATCAGCAGGTTCTTGTGTTTCTCCTGGTCCCAGATTGATGTTTTTTGCTCTGAAAGGGCCTCTAGTAGACTGTTTGGGGATTGTTTCATCCCAGGAGTGGCTTATTCTGGGTATGTTGTGTTTTCCATATGCTTGAAAAGGCATGGAAGCATTTAGTAGTGATCAGAAGGCTAGCCCAAAGAGTGGGACCCTGATTAGATGTACCATGGACAAAGAATAGTGGTGTGATTACTACAATGAAGCACAGACTCCTGGAATGGGCTCAATCAATGAAGATTGGGATAGGACAGCCTAGAAAGTTGGGTTACATCATAGGTTAACAACTTAACCAATATCCATGTTGATTAATTCTATGCAGCCACATGTTAGAAGTTATTTGTGAATGAAGACTACAAAGGATGTCAGTTATATAGTCACTTTTACTTATTCTCAACCCTTGGATGTGGCTAGGGCTTACCAGTGAAAGATGCAAGTAAAGAACTAGAAGCAAGGAGATGCATCATTGGAATTATATTCTCTACTCTCTAGGCTCTTTGGCTCTTTGGTAGGAGATTGATCATTTGGAGACTGTCCAGTGGTGTGATAAGGACACTAAGACTCACAATGCACTGGTTGGGAGGAATTGAGTACTTGAGTTTCTATCCAGGCTCAATCCAGATTACGAGGCATCATATTCTCACTTGCCATGATTTGACTATAGCACAGCGCTACTCCTTAATCCACATAGTGAGGAGAGTAGAGTTTAATGTTGAGATCACCTAGATAGATGCTACAGCGATGGCATCTAGTAGGCCAAAACATATTGGAGATAGGAAGAAGGAAGATAAGGACTTGGTATGTGAACATTGCAAGGAAACCTGTACATGCCACGGAGACTTCTTGGAAGCTACACCCCAATTTGATACAGTGCATCCTATTCTCCGTTCTCCAATGATTACCATCATCAAAGACACTTGCAATGGACAGAGTAGAGGTAGAGAGGTATAGTTGCTATATTAGTCAACTCAAGGGTAGTATTGGGGATTAGCCACAATTACAAGTCTTATGAGAGACTGAGACATACAACTACCTATGCTCATACAGGTACTAGTACTACAAATCATGCCTCTATGACAGGTAAGGAGAGTATTTCCTGGATAATAGACTCAAGCTCCGAATCATATGACTAGTATTTCATAACTATTCTTTTCTTATATTTTGTGTTTTAGTAGGGATAAAGTTTCATTGTTGTTGGTTCGCTTGCTTCTATTTCTGGCAAGGGAAATAGAACCCTTGGACAGATTTAGTGGCTAGAGCTCTATCTAGAGTTACTTCTGATCACTGTCCCATTAAACTAGGCCATGAGTCCTTTGTAAATGGACCAAGACCCTTTAGATTTGAGAATATGTGGCTAATAGGGGTGAGCATTGTTCAGTTAAAACTGAAAAACCAAACCAAAAATTTCGGTTTCGATTTTGTCGATTTGGTTATTTCAGTTTTATAAAATTTCATTTCAGTTTTGCTTTTCAGGTTTGGAAATTCGGTTAACTTAAAAAACAAATTAACCAAACTTTATTATCTATATAATATATATTAACATATGATACATATATAATATGTATAATATATATTATATTGCATTATATTATATATTAAAATGTATAGTTTATTATATATATTGTATAATACATACTTTTAATATAATACATATATAATATCTATAAGATATATTAAAACACATATAGTGATGAAATTCGGTTTTAACCAAAATAACCGAAAACTGAACCAAATATTTAGGTTTTGGTTCGGTTTTTCATTTAAAATTTTGATTTTAAAAAGTTCAGTATATTCAGTTTGGTTTTTAACCAAATAAACTGTTTACTCACCCTAGTGGCTAACACACCCGGACTTCGTGCATAAGACCAAAGACTAGTGGAATGAAGATTGAAAGGGGTGAAAATGGAAGGGGTTAGATTTCATAAGAAATTGAAAAGACTTAGAGCCAAATTAAAGGAGTTGAATAGGGACCAATTAGGGAGATTAGAAAAACAAAAAGCCATTCTATTGCCCTAGACTAAAGAACTAGATGAAAAGGAGGCTCCAAGATCTATGAATTAGCAAGAGAGTAAAGTGAGAATGAAAGTAAAGGAGTTGGAAGATGTCCTCTTGAGAGAAGAAATATTTTGGAGGCAGAAATAGAGGGAGATTTAGAGTTTAGTGGCAGGGGGGATAGGAGGGGCCTTAACTAAGGAAGTTGAGGAAAATCTGTTGGGTTCCTAGTTTCAAACTATCTCCATGAAAACCATTAGTTAGGAAGCGCAAGAAAGAGGAGAGTGATCAAAGATCTAATCAAAAGGGAAAAACCTGATATCATGCTACTACAAGAAACCAAGCTAATGGATTTAGATAGAAGTTGGGTTAGGATCTTTTGGAGATCTAGGGGAGTAGGATGGACCTCAGTCCCTCTTGGGGAGCTTCGGGGGGAATTGTCACACTCTGGAAGGAAGAGATTGAAGCAATGGAGGAACTGGTAGGCAGGTTTATAGTCTCCATCAAGTTCAAGAATGTGGAGAATGGATTTGTATGGGTTCTAACCAACATTTATGGATATAACTCTTATAGAGAAAGGAATGAGTTGTGGTAGGAGCTTTATGTAATCCAAGGGCTTTGGGATGGTCCATGGTGTGAATTGAAGGTCCATGGTTGTGTGAGACTAACAGCCCTCATAGAACAATCACAACCAGCATGAGAAAGTTTAATGGCTTTATTGAAGAATGTGAATTGAAGGAAATTCCACTTCTGCATGATAAATTTACTTGGTCCAATTTCCAAGAATCTCCTCTATTCCAAATTGGATAGATTCCTCTTCAACACAGATTGGGAGAGGCCTTGGGTATCCTTGATTTCTAGAGCTTTGCCTAGGGTTACCTTTGATCATTATCCAATCAAATTAGGCCCGAATCCTTTGTCACTAGACCTAAACCTTTTAGGTTTGAAAATATGTGGCTAACCCACCCAGATTTCGTGAATAAGGTGAAAGAGTGGTGGGGAGAGGAAATGTGGGTGGTCAACTGGAAGGGGGTAAGATTCCACAAAAAACTGAAGAGATGAAGAACTAAGATTAAAGAGTGGAATAGGGATCACTTTGAGAGATTGGAGGAACATAAGATGAGTTGATAACTCGAATAAAAGATTTGGATGAGAAGGAATCCCAAATTATATTGTCTAAGAATGATAGAGAAATGTGAAGACTACTAAAAGGGGATCTTGAAGAGGTGCTTTTGAGAAAGGAGATCAACTGGAGGCAAAAGTCTAGGCATAGGTGGATTAAGGAGGGTGACGGGAATACCATTTTTTTCATGACTTAGCAAATGGAAGGAGGAAGAATTTTGTGACTAAGTTAGAGCTAGATGAGGAGGTGATAACCAACCAGGTTGACATAGCCAAGATCTTTGTGAATCACTTCAAATCACTTTTTACAAGGCCTTTGAATGAAATAGTAGTAGTGGAAGTATTGGAATGGCCAAGGCTGGATGAAAAGAAAAGGTAAGGTGGCAAGAAAGGAGTATTGAGGAAGAAGAGATAAAGAAAATAGTCTTTCTAATGGAAAGATCTAAGGCCCCAAGCCCGGATGGTTTTACAATGGCTTTCTACCAAGACTGTTGGGAGGTGCTGAAAGATGACTTGTGTGATGTTTTTAAGGAATTTGTAGATAACCACATAGTAAGCCCTGGAATTAATGCCACTTTCTTAGCTCTTAGTCCTAAGAAAACCGATGCTAGCCACCCTAAAGATTTCAAGCCGATTAGTTTGGTGACAAGTGTTTACAAAAACCTGGCTAAAGTGTTTTTTTTAGGAGTAAATAAATTCTCCCCTCCATTATTAGCCAAGCCCAAGGGGCTTTCATTCATGGGCGATAAATAACAGAACAAATCCTAATTGCGAATAAATGTGTTGAGGAGATGAAAAGAACTAAACAAAGGGGTTTTGTTTGTAAATTGGACCTTGAAAAGGCATATGATCTAGTGGATTAGCAGTTCCCAATTGAGGTTTTGAAAATTTGTGGGTTTGGGGATAAGTGGTGTAAATGGATGTTTGGGTGTATCAATTCATGTCACTGTTCAATTTTGGTCAATGGCGTGGTGAAGGACTTCTTTCCAGCTTATAGGGGCCTGAGGCTAGGGGACCCACTTTCACCATTTATCTTTACTCTAATAACTGATGTATTTAGTAGAATCATTACCAAGGCTGATAGGGAAGATGTAATTAGGGGTTAGAGAATAGGGAGGAAACAAGTCCCAGTCACCCATCTCTAGTTTGTAGATGACCAAATGATTTTTTGTGAGGGGGGTAGTAGTGAGAAGGTGGCAAACTTGAAAGATCTAATAAAAGCTTTTGAGAGGATCTCCAACCTGAAAATAAATTTGGAAAAAAGCTGCATAGAGGGAATCAACTTGGTGAAGGGATGTAAGATCCATCACATGGACGCCTAAAACGTGCGGAATGGGGTGGGCAAATTTCAAAAATTTCTCTCCCTTCAACTGGGAATCACATTCCCTATTTTAGAAAAATCATATTTTTCAAGGATCAATCTTGAACCATGAATCGAACCAGATTTGAAACGAAACAGTAGGAGAGGGATATACCTGATACAGAGAAATAATATCTCTCAATGGAGGTGTTCACGCCCAAAGAAGATCACCAAAGACTGTTCCCACTGAAGATGACACAGTGGATGGAGGAGCAGAATCAGAAGGGCCGTCTTACGAATCGAATTCTTTAGGAAGAATCCAATGGAGGCAGTGAGCACAACTTCCTATTAGCCTTTCAGCAAAGACTAATGTCAAGATCCAATCTTGATCACTCCTACAATGTTGGAGAACGAACTAGCAGTATGGCGGTGGCAGGAAGGCATCACAGGGAGAAGGCGCAGTCACACTGTGTATTCTTCTCTCTGTATTTTGAAATCTGGTGTCTCTGGAATTTCTGGGATGTTCTGGATGGTTCACCCCCTTCCTGTTTTACAAGCTTAAAGAGATCAGCTCGTAATCCTATCAGGAGTTTCCTAATTCAGATCATTATCTGAATTTGGACTCTCTTTAAGTGATAAGGATAAAACCCTTATCTTATCTACAGATTAGATCAGCCTTCTCCAGATCTTATCAGGAGGTTTCCAAATCTGTATTCAGATCTGGTCTCTCTGAGTGGATAGTGTAAGACTCTATCCTATATGCTGATTTAATCCCAAATCCACCCCATCTATTTAACTAATCAAATTAGGCCAATTCGAAATGGGCTTCAGGCCCAATAAGTCTATGTGCTCAAAACTGCTTCCAAACTGCTGCCCAGTTGGGCTTCTTTGTATGGCGTGGGACCCAAGCATTGATCTACACATCAGCCACATGGGTTCGGCCCAGGCTTTGTTACAAAGCTTGGCCGAATACACTGTTGTTGACAGTGCACCCCCTGAAACCCATCACATGGACTTCTATTGGGCCCAACACTTACATTAAGTGGTCCCTAGGCCAAGCCACCTTATGAAAACCCAGGGACTGTGGACAGATGCAAGATTAGCCATCAGGTATTACCCTTACAGGCTAACACATAACCTCTCAGCCCATAATGATCAAACACTGCCCGACAAAAGATGACCTCTCCCTCGGCTACAAGAACAGTGTTGCACTCTCTGCTTTTATGGATCCTGGGAATTAAAACCTTTCGCAAACATTTTACAAACCATAATATATATACTTTTATATCTCATTACCTTTGTTCGAAAAAGGGGTTGATCCTGTCACTATGATCACCCACTCAGATGAATTCTCAGACTGTCCCAACATACCCAGGTTTTGACCCCTGCTAAGGATCTCACTGATTGACATATCAAAGACAGCCCAATCCGATACCTAGTGCAGTATCATAATCGAGTCTAGGGGTCAGGTGCAACTTTCCAGTTTTGCCCATTAATCTCCAAGATCCAGGGCAATATTGAAAATTTGGTCCAATTCAAAGATTCAATTAATCCTACACTACATGTGCCTTGGGTCTCACCCTGGCGGCTAAAACAGGCCACCCCAACCGACTTGGTGGAACATCAGTGTCAGTTTAAGGGTATAACACAGACCGATCCACTGGCTGTGAACATTCTAAACTAACACGAGTCTCATTAAGTGTCCAGTTTAAGGGTATAACACAGAAACAAACCACAAGAACATGAATCAAATATGCACTATATTCATTTAAAATAAACGTCAAAAGTACATCATTCTAATTGAAGCTAAGGGCATACAAAGACTGTCTAACAGCTCCCACTTGCACTTAAGTCCAATCTGTTATAAGCCGGAGTCCCATGCTTTCCACGTGTTTCTCAAACACTTTCTGTGATAGTGGCTTCGTCAATGGGTCTGCTACATTTTCCGCTAACGCTACCTTCTGAATCAGGACGTCCCCTCTAACAACAATCTCCCGCAGTACGTGGTACTTCCTCTCGATGTGCTTTGACTTCGAGTGGGCTTGTGGCTCCTTAGCCTGAGCAATTGCTCCATTGTTGTCACACAACAACAGGATGGGTGATGTGCTGGATGGAACTACTCCCAACTCGTGAACAAACTTCTTCATCCACACGGCTTCTTTGGCAGCCTCGCTTGCGGCAATGTATTTGGCTTCGGTTGTGGAGTCTGCGGTGGACCCCTGTTTGCTGTTTTTCCAGCAAACAGCACACGATCCTATCATGAAAACATATCCAGATGTAGACTTTCTATCATCTGGATCCGACTAGAAATCGGCATCAGTATACCCTTGGATCTGTAGTGAACTACCATCGAATACCAAACAAAACTCTTTCGTCCTTCGTAGGTATTTGAGTATAGTTTTCACAGCGGTTCAGTGCTCCTGCCCTAGGTTGGCTTGGAATCTGCTTACCACACTCACTGCCTGAGCAATGTCAGGGCGAGTGCACAGCATGGCATACATGATGCTCCCTACGACAGAGGCATAGGGAACGTCCTTCATGCCCTCAATCTCCTCAGAAATCTTGGGAGACATCTTGGAGAGAGTGACTCCGTGCCTAAAACGAACATTTCCTTTCTTGGAGTTCTCCATGCTGTATCATTTGACTATTTTGTCAATGTAAGCAGATTGGGATAATCCTATTATCCGCTTCGATCTATTTCTATAGAGTCGAAGACCAAGTATATAGGAGGCTTCTCCAAGATCTTTCATGGAGAATTGCTGTGAAAGTCATACTTTCACCGTAGTTAACATTCCTACATCATTCCCAATGAGTAGAATGTCATCTACATACAAAACCAAGAAAGTAACCTTATCCTCACTGGATTTACTGTGAACACAGGGTTCATCCGGATTTTGCTTCAAGTCAAACGATTTGACAGCAGAATCAAAACGGATGTTCCAACTTCTAGAAACTTGCTTTTGTCCATAAATGGATCTGTTAAGTTTACATACCATGTGTTCCTGACCAGCAGCAATGAAGCCTTGCGACTGCTGCATATAGATATTTTCAGTAAGATCTCCATTCAGGAATGCAGTTTTGACATCCATCGGCTAAATCTCATAAGCATGGTATGCTGCTACAGCCAGCAGGATCCTAATGGGTTTAAGCATGGCCACAGGCGAAAAGGTTTCCTCATAATCGATGCCCTCTTAATGAGTGTACCCTTTCGCCACTAGACGAGCTTTGTAGGTCTCAACCCTACCATCGGGGCCCTTCTTCCTCTTGTAAATCCATTTGCAACCAATTGCTTTTACCCCAGAGGGCGGATCTACTAGGGTCAAGACTCCATTGGTCTTCATTGAGTCCATCTCAGCTCTCATGGCCTCCACCCACTTCTGGGAATCTATGTCCAACATAGCTTCCGCCTAAGTCACGGGATCCTCTTCACTAGTCAAGGTTTCCACCAGGTAACTATCCTGGTCATAACCATAACGGACTGGTGGCCTGGATACCCGAGTGGATCTTCTAGGTTGGTCACTACCTGGAACTTGTGGGACATCTCCCACTGCTCCTGAGCTCTCCTCATCAAGAACTACTTCCTGACGATGGGTGTCCAAGATGTAATCGGTTTCCAAGAATTGTGTATTTCAGCTGCAAAACAACTTCTACTCACTTGGGTCATAGAATAGGGAACCCATAGAGCCTTTCGGTTAACCTACGAATAGGCGACGGCTGGTCTTGGATTCCAACTTGTCTGCTCTCGTTCTTTTAACGTGTGCGGGACAACCCCAAATCTTCAAGTGTCTGACACTTGGTTTCTTTTCGGTCCAAAGTTCATATGGAGTGTTCGGAACCGATTTGGTTGGAACCCGATTCAGCACGTAAATCGCAGCCTCTAATGCGTAACCCCAAAAGGATGTGGGTAACTCTGAGTGTATGAGAAGTGACCGGACCATATCTAATAAGGTCCTATACCTCCTCTCTGAAACACCGTTAAGTTGTGTAGCAAGAGGAGCCAACTGTGATACTATCCCATTGTCCTTCAAGTAGTCCCTGAATTCGTCAAAGAGATACTTGCCACTTCGATCTGATCGAAGGGCTTTAATTTCTCTCCCTAACTGTTTCTCGACCTCTTGTCTGAACTCTTTGAACTTTTCAAAGGATTCTGACTTGTGTCTCATTAGGTACACGTAACCATATCGTGAGAAATCATTGGTAAAGGTGATGAAATACACCTGTTGATTGCGTGTCCTAACACTCAGGGGACCACATACATCACTATGAATAAGGTCAAGTGTGCCTGTACATCTTTCAGGCTTACCGTTAAATGGTCGTTTCGTCATCTTACCTTGTAGGCAAGGCTCACAAGTGGGAAGATCTTCTACAATTAGAAAATCCAAAGGAACATCATTTACGAACCTTGTGATTCGGTCAACACCGATATGGCCAAATCGGTAATGCCACAGGCACGTGGGATTAACTGTATCACGAACTCTTTTCTTGTGGATGTCAGCCGACGCAGTTTCGGTTATGTTAGTTTCTAGAGAATGGTGTAGAACATATAGACCGTTCTCCAGTTCCCCGTATTCGATGAATCTATTATTTCTTTTAATAGTAATCGTATTACTAAAGAAGACAAAATAACCATCCACACACAGTTTTGAGACAGAAATCAAATTTCTTCTTAAATTTTGTACATAAAGACAATCTTTGAATACAATTGTTCCTTCTCTAAAAATTAACTCCACGGTTCCTATGGCCGCCACTGCAACACTTGCAGAAGTCCCAAAGTAGAGCGTAACTTCTCCCTCACTCAGCCTTCTACTTACCTTGAACCCCTGCAGTGAGTTACACGCATGAGTTGAAGCCCCAAAGTCAATACACCAGGACGCAGAAGCTACCAATAAATTGATTTCTATAACACAAGATTCGAAATTACCTTTCTTGGATTCCAGGTAGGCAAGACAGTTCCTTTTCCAGTGGTTGGTCTTCTTGCAGAAGTGACAGGCATCCGATGCTTTGTCTTTCTTCTGCTTCTTTCCCTTAGTGGCTTTCTTCTGAGGCTTCTTTGCATTCCGCTTTCTCTTGCCCGTCTTGCAAACTTCAACAAGCATATCTACAGGCTCATCCTTTTTCATTAGTTCTTCCGCTCATTGCAACATGTTGTTGAGCTCTTGCAAGCTGACATTCAACTTGTTTATGTTATAATTCATGATGAACGGATTAAAGGAAGGAGGCAAAAAATTAAGGATGGCATCTATCTGGGTCGCAAGATCCAGCCCGGATCCAAGAGCTTCAAGCTCATTGATGTAACCCCTCATCCGAAGACAATGGTCGTGAACTTGTTGCCCTTTAGACATTTGAGCGGTCATGAACTGTTTCAAGACCTTTTGACGAGTAAAACGATTCTGCTCTTCATACATCGTTCTCAAACTATCTAATATGTCCTTGGCGAGCTCGATCTGATCGAACTGCCTCTGTATCGGATTGTCTAATGAGGCAATGATGTAACACTGGGCAAGGGAGTTTTTCTCCTCCCAGTCCTGATAGTCTCTCCTTCGGGCCTCAGAAGCCCCATCACCCGGACGCTCTGATGCGGGATTTTTAGCCACTTTGTCTAACTTTTCGGAGGTTAGAACCAGCATAAGGTTCCTATACCAGTCGGCATAGTTCGGGCTCTTCAGCTTGTTGTCATCAAGAAACTTTGCAAATTGTCCATTTGCCATTTTCTGATAAAAAAACAAACATCAGTCCACAACCTAATTTGATTCATGTTCATTACATAGATATGGCTTTTAATCTACGATCCATTCCCATTTATTCATCTCTGAGATTTCCCTCCCATCTCAACGACAGAGACTAGGAGTTGTCTTTGGAAACGCGGGAAATCACATAGGGTGCATGGAGCCAACTGTTTAAGCTGCATAACCCCACCAACTTTCTGTGAATGATCATATCCAGTCATCATATGAGTTTTCCCTTTGGCCTCTGTCAGACAAGGTTCAGAGCCGTTTTTAGGTAAACCTTTCTGTCTAGTGAATAATTATCCATCATATTCGTGAATGCCAAGGTACCGTGAGAGAGTTCCCATTTTCAAGTGAAACCCCTCCCACATCGGTCTATGACGCCCCTATAATCTTAAGAAACACTCAGACAAGCCCAACAACAAATCGATAACCCATTTGTCTGGTGTGTTTCCTCATTACTGAAGGACCCATTCTCATGCTAATGATGGAAGGCCTTTAGAGAGTTCATCATATGAATCTCCCTATCACATGCACTCATATTAGCTGGAGGGAACAGTAATTACGCCCTAGTTTGGTCTAGGTCAAACCAAAGTGGCTCCCACTGACTTTCATAAAGCCAGATTTCGGTGGGCCCAAATCGTCTAGGGTTCCACACGTATCCTCTCCAGGAGGTGTGGGGCCCACCATTGAGGGAGGTCATCCAATGACCAAAAGGAACACCATGGCAATGATGTGCATTCAGCCATGGTGTGCGGAAGAGAGCCACTATCAAAACTGCATGGACCAAATTCTTATGGTTCATGCTCGAAGCACATCACACATCCATACATCACATGCAAGGATAAATTGATCCAATCAATTAAATATCTGTAAAGCCCATTTGAAGCCCATTTTAATCTATAATATTAACCATTAATATTATCTAGGTATATGGGCTGAATTAGGATTGATCAGTTCGGTCCATATAGCTTTATCCGCGAAGTGGGCTTTTGGCAGTTTTAACAACTTAAAACTGGGCCTTTATAGGTTGGGCCGAATTAAACACTTAATTAATTATCAATACTTAGGCCCATTAGTGGGAAAAAAAAGGGGTTGACATTCAGCCATGATCGAACCCTAGATTCAGTCAAACCAGTTTGGACCAATCTGGTTCGAATGGGGCTAGGGTTTGATCTTTAATTAAAGATTTAATTCAAGAATTAATCTGAAATTAATTACTGATAAAAGATCAAGCAAGAATCAGTCAGATAATGCTATTCGCACATTCCATCCTGCAAAACAAAGGTTAGATCCCAGTTTGCAGTTTCTCAAACTGCAAATCACAGATAGCGATTTTCCCATCTGCGGAATCTGCTTTCTGCGCCGCCAGTTTCGATCCAAAATAAAATAAACAGAAATCCTAATTTTCTATTAATATTACATCAGATCGAATCCTATACATTCAGTCTAGAAAATAAAAAATAAAAAAAAAAATTATTTACAGACCTGAATGAATGAATAGAAACTGCAAATCGCAGGTTCACTGCGCCAATTAAGATTTTGATCTCCCGTTGTACGAATAGCCCATAAATCAAGAAAATAAGAAAGAACAATTCTAAATAAATTCCAGATTTATAAAAACTAAATTCAGATCACTCGCCCATTAACTGGGAACAAATTTCCCAGAAAAACTTTAAACTGCGCAAATCGGGTAGAACACCTTCTGCTTATTTGCGCAGGTTTCAGATCTGATTTGTTTGGTTCAAGCCTTGAACCTGGCTCTGATACCCCTAAAGGGATGTAAGATCCATCACATGGATCAATCTTGAACCATGAATCGAACCAGATTTAAAACGAAACAGTAGGAGAGGGATATACCTGATATAGAGAAACAATATCTCTCAATGGAGGTGTTCACGCCCAAAGAAGATCACCAAAGACTGTTCCCATTGAAGATGACACAGTGGATGGAGGAGCAGAATCAGAAGGGCCATCCTACGAACCGAATTCTTTAGCAAGAATCCAATGGAGGCAGTGAGCACAACTTCCTATCAGCCTTTCAGCAAAGACTGATGTCAAGATCCAATCTTGATCACTCCTACAATGTTGGAGAACGAACTGACAGTATGGCGGCGGCAGGAAGGGATCACAGGGAGAAGGCGCAGTCGCACTGTGTATTCTTCTCTCTGTAATTCGAAATCTGGTCTCTGGAATTTCTGGGATGATCTGGATGGTTCGCCCCCTTCCTGTTTTACAAGCTTAAAGAGATCAGCTCGTAATCCTATCAGGAGTTTCCTAATTCAGATCATTATCTGAATTTGGACTCTCTTTAAGTGATAAGGATAAGACCCTTATCTTATCTACAGATTAGATCAGCCTTCTCCGGATCTTATCAGGAGGTTTCCAGATCTGTATTCAGATCTGGTCTCTCTGAGTGGATAGGGTAGGACTCTATCCTATCTGCTGATTTAATCCCAAATCCACCCCATCTATTTAACTAATCAAATTAAGCCAGTTCGAAATGGGCTTCAGGCCCAATAAGTCTATATGCTCAAAACTGCTTCCAAACTGCTGCCCAGTTGGGCTTCTTTGTATGGCGTGGGACCCAAGCTTGATCTACACATCAGCCACATGGGTTCGGCCCAGGCTTTGTTACAAGGCTTGGCCGAATACACTATTGTGGACAGTGCACCCCCTGAAACCCATCACATGGACTTCTATTGGGCCCAACACTTACATTAAGTGGTCCCTGGGCCAAGCCACCTTATAAAAACCCAGGGACTGTGGGCAGATGCAAGATTAGCCCATCAGGTATTACCCTTACAGGCCTTACACTTAACCTCTCAGCCCATAATGATCAAACACTGCCCGACAAGAGAAGACCTCTCCCTCGACTGCAAAGAACAGTGTTGCACTCTCTGCTTTTATGGATCCCGGGAATTAAAACATTTCGCAAACATTTTAGAAACCATAATATATATACTTTTATGTCTCATATAAAACATATTTTGCAAAACAAATCTCAACAATTGATGTACTTTTAACTGGACATATATATGCTTAAATACATATGTACTTTTAACTATATATTTTGCAATATGGATCCCTCGGCTGCAACGATTGATGTACATATAAAATATATATGTACTTTTAACTTAACCTCTCAGTCCATGTGATGGATCTTACATCCCTTTAGGGGTATCAGAGCCAGGTTCAAGTCTTGAACCAAACAAACCAGATCTGAAACCTGCGCAAATAAGCAGAAGGTCTTCTACCCGATTTGCGTAGTTTAAAGTTTTTCTGGGAAATTTGTTCCCAGTTAATGGGCGAGTGATTTGAATTTAGTTTTTATAAATCTGGAATTTATTTAGAATTGTTCTTTCTTATTTTCTTGATTTATGGGCTATTCGTACAACGGGAGATCAAAATCTTAATTGGCGTAGTGAACCTGTGATTTGCAGTTTCTATTCATTCATTCAGGTCTGTAAATAATTTTTTTTTTTTATTTTTTAGACTGAATGTATAGGATTCGATCTGATGTAATATTAATAGAAAATTAGGATTTCTGTTTATTTTATTTTGGATCGAAACTGGCGGCGCAGGAAGCAGATTCCGCAGATGGGAAAATCGCTATCTGCGATTTGCAGTTTGAGAAACTGCAAACTGGGATCTAACCTCTGTTTTGCAGGATGGAATGTGCGAATAGCCCTATCTGACTGATTCTTGCTTGATCTTTTATCAGTAATTAATTTCAGATTAATTCTTGAATTAAATCTTTAATTAAAGATCAAACCCTAGCCCCATTCGAACCAGATTGGTCCAAACTGGTTGGACCGAATCTAGGGTTCGATCATGGCTGAATGTCAACCCCTTTTTTTTCCCACTAATGGGCCTAAGTATTGATAATTAATTAAGTGTTTAATTCGGCCCAACCTATAAAGGCCCAGTTTTAAGTTGTTAAAACTGCCAAAAATCCCACTTCGCGGATAAAGCTATAAGGACCAAACTGATCAATCCTAATTCAGCCCATATACCTAGATAATATTAATGGTTAATATTATAGATTAAAATGGGCTTCAAATGGACTTTACAGATATTTAATTGATTGGATCAATTTATCCTTGCATGTGATGTATGGATGTGTGATGTGCTTCGAGCATGAACCATAAGAATTTGGTCTATGCAGTTTTGATAGTGACTCTTCCGCACACCATGGCTGAATGCACATCATTGCCATGGTGTCCCTTTTGGTCATTGGATGACCTCCCTCAATGGTGGGCCCCACACCTCCTGGAGAGGATACGTGCGGAATCCTAGCCGATTTGGGCCCACCGAAATCTGGCTTTATGAAAGTCAGTGGGAGCCACTTTGGTTTGACCTAGACCAAATTAGGGCGTAATTACTGTTCCCTCCAGCTAATACGAGTGCATGTGATAGGGAGATTCATATGATGAACTCTCTAAAGGCCTTCCATCATTAGCATGAGAATGGGTCCTTAAGTAATGAGGAAACACACCAGACAAATGGTTTATTCATTTGTTGTTTGGCTTGTCTGAGTGTTTCATAAGATGATAGGGGCGTCATAGACCGATGTGGGAGGGGCTTCACCGGAAAATGGGAACTCTCTCATGGTACCTTGGCATTCACGAATATGATGGATAAGCACTCACTGAACAGAAAGGTTTACCTAAAAACGGCTCTAAACTTTGTCTGACAGAGGCCAAAGGGAAAACTCATATGATGACTGGATATGATCATTCACAGAAAGTTGGTGGGGTTATGCAGCTTAAACAGTTGGCTCCATGCACCCTATGTGATTTCCCGCGTTTCCAAAGACAACTCCTAGTCTCCGTCGCTGAGATGGGAGGGAAATCTCAGAGATGAATACATGGGAATGGAACGTAGATTAAAAGCATATCTATGTAATGAACATGAATCAAATTAGGTTGTGGACTGATGTTTGTTTTTTTATCAAAAAATGGCAAACGGACAATTTGCAAAGCTTCTTGATGACAACAAGCTGAAGGGCCCGAACTATGCCGACTGGTATAGGAACCTTATGCTGGTCCTAACCTCCGAAAAGTTAGACAAAGTGGCTAAAAATCCCGCCTCGGAGCGTCCGGGTGATAGGGCTTCTGAGGCCCGAAGGAGAGACTATCAGGACTGGGAGGAGAAAAACTCCCTTGCCTGGTGTTACATCATTGCCTCATTAGACAATCCGATACAGAGCCAGTTCGATCAGATCGAGCTCGCCAAGGACATATTGGATAGTTTGAGAACGATGTATGAAGAGCAGAATCGTTCTACTCGTCAAAAGGTCTTGAAACAGTTCATGACCGCTCAAATGTCCAAAGGGCAACAAGTTCACGACCATTGTCTTCGGATGATGGACTACATCAATGAGCTTGAAGCTCTTGAATCCGGGCTGGATCTTGCGACCTAGATAGACTTCATTTTGAATTTTTTGCCTCCTTCCTTTAATCCGTTCATCATGAATTATAACATGAACAAGTTAAATGTCAGCTTACAAGAGCTCAGCAACATGTTGCAACGAGCGGAAAAACTAATTAAAAAGGATGAACCTATAGCTATGCTTGTTGAAACTAACAAGACAGGCAAGAAAAAGAGAAAGGCAAAGAAGCCTCAGAAGAAAGCCACTAAGGGTAAGAAGCAGAAGAAAGACAAAGCATCGGATGCCTGTTACTTCTGCAAGAAGACCGGCCACTGGAAAATGAACTGTCCTGCCTACCTGGAATCAAAGAAAGGTAATTTCGAATCTTGTGTTATAGAAACCAATTTATTGGTAGATTCTGTGTCCTGGTGTATTGACTCCGGGGCTTCAACTCATTAGTGTAACTCACTGCAGGGGTTCAAGGTAAGCAGAAGGCTGAATGAGGGAGAAGTTACGCTCTATTTGGGGACTTCTGCAAGTGTTGCAGCCGCGGCCATAGGAACCGTGGAGTTATTTTTAGAGAATGAACAATTGTACTCAAAGATTGTCTTTATATGCAAAATTTAACTTTGATTTCCCAAAACTGTGTACGGATGGTTATTCTGTCTTCTTCAGTAATATGATTACTATTAAAAGAAATAACAGATTCATCGCATATGGGGAACTGGAGAACGATCTCTATGTTCTACAACATTCTCTAGAAACTAACATAACCGAAACTGCGTCGGCTGAAATCCACCAGAAAAGAGTCTGTGATACAGTTAATCCCACGTGCCTGTGGCATTACCGACTTGGCCATATCAGTGTTGACCGAATCACAAGGCTGGTAAAGGATGGTCCTTTGGATTTTCTAACTGTAGAAGATCTTCCCACTCGTGAGCCTTGCCTACAAGGTAAGATGACGAAACGGCCATTTAACGGTAAGCCTGAAAGATGTACAGGCACACTTGACCTTATACATAATGATGTATGTGGTCCCCTGAGTGTTAGGACACGCAATCAACACATGTATTTCATCACCTTTACCGATGATTTCTCACGATATGGTTACGTGTACCTAATGAGACACAAGTCAGAATCCTTTGAAAAGTTCAAAGAGTTCAGACAAGAGGTCGAGAAAACAGTTAGGGAGAGAAGTTAAAGCCCTTCGATCAGATCTAGGTGGCGAGTATCTCTCTGACGAATTCAGAAACTACTTGAAGGACAATGGGATAGTATCACAGTTGGCTCCTCCTGCTACACCACAACTTAACGGTGTTTCAAAGAGGAGGAATAGGACCTTATTGGATATGGTCCGGTCACTTCTCATACACTTAGAGTTACCCACATCCTTTTGGGGTTACGCATTAGAGACTGTGATTTACGTGCTGAATCGGGTTCCAACCAAATCGGTTCCGAACACTCCATATGAATTTTGGACCGAAAAGAAAACCAAGTGTCAAACACTTGAAGATTTGGGGTTGTCCCGCACACGTTAAAAGAACGAGTGCAGACAAGTTGAAATCCAAGACCAGTCGTTGCCTATTTGTAGGCTACCCGAAAGGCTATGTGGGTTACCTATTCTATGACCCAAGTGAGCAGAAAGTGTTCTGCAGCCAGAATGCACAATTCTTGGATACCGATTACATCCTGGACACCCATCGTCAGGAAGTAGTTCTTGATGAGGAGAGCTCAGGAGCAGTGGGAGATGTCCCACAAGTTCTAGGTAGTGACCAACCTAGAAGATCCACTCGGGTATCCAGGCCACCAAGATAGTTACCTGGTGGAAACCTTGACTAGTGAAGAGGATAAAGTGACTTACGCGGAAGCTATGTTGGACATAGATTCCCAGAAGTCGGTGGAGGCCATGAGAGCTGAAATGGACTCAATAGAGACCAATGGAGTCTGGACTCTAGTAGATCCGCCCTCCGGGGTAAAAGAAATTGGTTGCAAATGGATTTACAAGAGGAAGAAGGGCCCCGATAGTAGGGTTGAGACCTACAAAGCTCGTCTGGTGGCGAAAGGGTACACTCAGAAAGAGGGCATCAATTATGATGAAACCTTTTCGCCTGTGGCCATGCTTAAATCCATTAGGATCCAGCTAGCTGTAGTAACATACTATGACTATGAGATTTGGCAAATGAATGTCAAAACTGCGTTCCTGAATGGAGATCTTACTGAAGATATCTATATGCAGCAGCTGCAAGGCTTCATTGCTGCTGGTCAAGAACACATGGTGTGTAAACTTAACAGATCCATTTATGGACTTAAGCAAGTTTCTAGAAGTTGGAACATCCGTTTTGACTCTGCTGTCAAATCGTTTGACTTCAAGCAGAATCCGGATGAGCCCTGTGTTTACAGGAAATCCAGTGAGGATAAGGTTACTTTCTTGGTTATATATGTAGATAACATTCTACTCATTGGGAATGATGTAGGAATGTTAACTACGGTGAAAGTATGGCTTTCACAGCAATTCTCCATGAAAGATTTTGGAGAAGCCTCCTATATACTAGGTCTTCGACTCTATAGAGATAGATCGAAGCGGATAATAAGATTATCCCAATCTACTTACATTGACAAAATAGTCAAATGATACAGCATGGAGAACTCCAAGAAAGGAAATGTTCCTTTCAGGCACGGAGTCACTCTCTCCAAGAAGATGTCTCCCAAGACTTCTGAGGAGATTAAGGGCATGAAGGACGTTCCCTATGCCTCTGTCGTAGGGAGCATCATGTATGCCATGCTGTGCACTCGCCCTGACATTGCTCAGGCAGTGAGTGTGGTAAGCAGATTCCAAGCCGACCCAAGGCAGGAGCACTGTACTGATGTGAAAAACATACTCAAGTACCTTCGAAGGACAAAAGAGTTTTGTCTTGTATTCGATGGTAGCTCACTACAGATCCAAGGGTATACTAATGCCGATTTCCAGTCGGATCCAGATGATAGAAAGTCTACATCTGGATATGTTTTCATGATAGGATCGTGTGTTGTTTGCTGGAAAAGCAGCAAACAGGGGTTCACCAAAGACTCCACAACCGAAGCCGAATACATTGCCGCAAGCGAGGCTGCCAAAGAAGTCGTGTGGATGAAGAAGTTTGTTCATGAGTTGGGAGTAGTTCCATCCAGCACATCACCCATCCCATTGTTGTGTGACAACAATGGAGCAATTGCTCAAGCTAAGGAGCCACGAGCCCACTCAAAGCCAAAGCACATCAAGAGGAAGTACCACGTAATGCGAGAGATTGTTGGTAGAGGGGACGTCCTGATTCAGAAGGTAGCATCAGCAGAAAATGTAGCAGACCCATTGACGAAGCCACTATCACAGGAAGTGTTTGAGAAACACGTGGAAAGCATGGGACTCTAGATTATACCAGATTGGACCTAAGTGCTAGTGGGAGCTGTTAGACAGTCTTTGTATGCCCTTAGCTTCAATCAGAATGATGTACTTTTAACATTTATTGTAAATGAATAAAGTGCATATTTGATTCATGTTCTTGTGGTTTGTTTCTGTGTTATACCCTTAAACTGGACACTTAATGAGACTCGTGTTAGTTTAGAATGTTCATAGCCGGAGGGTTGGTCTGGGGAGACCTATCCTGATAAGGCTGACACTGATGTGCTACCAAGTCGGTTGGGGTGGCCTGTCTCAGCCGCCACGGTGAGACCCAAGGCACATGCAGTGTAGGATTAATTAAATCTTTGAACCGGACCAGATTTCCAGTATTGCCCTGGACCTTGGAGATTAATGGGCAAAACTGGAAAGTTACACCCGACCCCTAGACTCGATTATGATACTGCACTAGGTGTCGGATTGGGCTGTCTTTGATGTACCAATCAGTGAGATCCTTAAGCGGGGGTCAAAACCTAGGTATGTTGGGAAAGTCTGAGAATTCATCTGAGTGGGTGATCATAGTGACAGGATCAACCCCTTTGTCAGACAAAGGTAATGATCGGGGATGCACTCTCTCTGATGGAAACCAAGACTGCCGACAGCCGATTTCAATCGTTGAGATTTGTTTTGCAAAAATATATTTTATGTGAGATATAAAAGTATATATATTACGGTTTCTAAAATGTTTGCATAAGGTTTTAATTCCCGGGATCCACATAAGCAGAGAGTGCAACACTGTTCCTTGCAGCCGAGGGAGAGGTCCTCTCTTGTCGGGCAGTGTTTGATCATTATGGGCTGAGAGGTTAAGTGTAAGGCCACTGAGAGTAATGCCTGATGAGCTAATCTTGCATCTGCCCACAGTCCCTAGGTTTTTATAAGGTGGCTTGGCCCAGGAACCACTTAATATAAGTGTTGGGCCCAATAGAAGCCCATGTGATGGGTTTCAGGGGGTGCACTGTCTACAACAGTGTATCCGGCCAGGCCTTGTAACAAAGGTTGGGCCGAACCCATGTGGCTAATGTGTAGATCAATGCTTGGGTCCCACGCCATACAAAGAAGCCCAACTGGGCAGCAGTTTGGAAGCAATTTTGAGCACATAGACTTATTGGACCTGAAGCCCATTTTGAACTGGCCTAATTTGATTATTTAAATAGATGGGGCAGATCTGGGATTAAATCAGCAGATAGGATAGAGTCCTACCCTATCCACTCGGAGAGACCAGATCTGAATACAGATCTGGAAACCTCCTAATAAGATCAGGAGAAGGCAGATCTAATCTGTAGATAAGATAAGGGTCTTATCCTTATCACTTAAAGAGAGTCCAAATTCAGATAATGATCTGATTTAGGAAACTCCTGATAGAATTAGGAGCTGATCTAGGCTTGTAAAAAACAAGAAGGGGGCGAACAATCCAGATCATCCAAGAAATTCCAGAGATACCAGATCTCGAATTACAGAGAGAAGAATACACAGTGTGACTGCGCCTTCTCCCTGTGATCCCTTCCTGTCGCCGCCATACTACCAGTTCGTTCTCCAACATTGTAGGAGTGATCAAGATTGGATCTTGACATCACTCTTTGTTGAAAGGCTGATAGGAAGTTGTGCTCACTGCCTCCATTGGATTCTTGCTGAAGAATTCGGTTCGTTGGACGGACCCTGCTGATTCTGCTCCTCCATCCACTGTGTCATCTTTAGTGGGAGCAGTCTTTGGTGATCTTCTTTGGGCGTGAACACCTCCATTGAGAGATATTATTTCTCTGTATTAGGTATATCCCTCTCCTACTGTTTCGTTTCAAATCTGGTTCGGTTTATGGTTCATGATTGATCCTTGAAAAATATGATTTTTCTAAAATAGGGAATACGATTCCCAATTGAAGGGAGAGAAATTTTTGAAATCCGCACCCTATTCCGCAACTTTTAGGCATCCATGTGATGGATCTCACATCCCTTCATTTCTCCCAACTGGTGTGTTCTCTATAGAGCTCATGGGGAGGATTGCTATTACTTTGATTTCTTGTCCATTCTCAGAAGAGTTATGGGTTTGGCTCCTTTCATTGCTTGGGTGTAGTTGCAATCTACCAACAGATGCACACATGATTTTTGACCACTCTACCTTCTCTTGGCCCAAAAAAAAGAGGAGTCATGTGGAGATGTGCTCGGGTAGCTTTGCTTTGGACCTTATGGGAGGAAAAAAAATGCAAGATTCTTCCAAGAAAATGAGAGGAACAACCTTGATTTGAAGGATTGTGTTCTGAATAAGGCAATACAATGGCTAAAAACCATGGAGCTCTTTTAGCAATTCTCCTTTAGTGAAGTTGTAAATCACAACTACAAGAATATGAATTAAATGAAAAGAAATAGGAGAAAAGAAGGAGATTGAAGAGAGAGAGAGAAGTTATGGAGGAAGAAGATGGAAGAAAAGGAAGATGAAGAGAGAGTTGTTCTAAAACCTCTCTTTAGCCCTCAGTGATCTCTTTTATTCTTTTGTTGTAAAAAAAAAAAGGACAATTACATGAGTGCCCTTAGTAGGGCGTCCATCACTAAAGACAACAATAAAAAACAAGAAAACAGACCCTTAACAAAGGCCCACTACCTACTAACACAAGTCATAAACATAACTTAAAGAAAAAGAAAGAAACTAAGGCCCATTTGGCCCATTATCTCTACACTCCCCCTCAAGCTGAGCATAGATATTAATCATGCCCAGCTTGCTTACACAATATTGTAACTTTGCCTTGGGGACACCCTTGGTCAAAACATCTGCTAACTGTTGCTTTAAGAGAATAAAAGGAAGGCAAACTTCCCTGTAAGCTACCCTTTATCTTATAAAATGTCAATCAACTTCAATATGTTTTGTCTTGTCATGTTGAACTGGGTTGTGAGCTATGTTGATCGCAGCCTGATTATCACAATAAAGCATTAAGGGCTTATCATGTGTAATACCCAATTCCTCTAGAAGTAACTTGAGCCATAACAACTCAAAAACTCCATGTGCCATTGTCGTGTACTCTGCATCAGTTGAAGACTTGGCTATTACTGATTGTTTCTTACTCCTCCAAGAGACAATGTTCCCTGCAACCATGGCACAAAAACCCGATGTAGATCTCCTATCATCAATACTACCAGCACAATCGGCATCTGTGTAAGCCTCTAGCTTCACGTGTCCATACCTAGAGAAGAAGACACCTTTTCCTGGAGTTCCCTTCAAATAACACAAAACTCGTTCTGCAACAGCCATATGTGTGTCTTTGAGGTTTTTAGAGAGTTTGAAGAGAAACATAAGGTTAGTTCGGAGTAAATGCCACATTTCTTGCTCTAATCCCTAAGAAACATAAGAGAAACATAAGTCTAATTTCCTCCTCAAAATTCCTTTCCAACCAGCTTCTACTCTCTTCCGGAAGCCTCTGCCAAATCACACCTTCCAACTCCACTCTAGGTCCTAGGTGTCTTCTCAAGATGGATTTGAAAGGGTCAACAAAACAATTGGCTATCCTCTCTTGGGAATCAAGGACTAGCCCATCCACTTCCAGTTTGGATACTAGGTTTTTTCCTCCTCCTTCCATTCGCTGCTAGTTCATGAAAAAGTTTAGTGTTCCCATCTCCTTCATTGAACCACTTACATCGAGATTTCTGCCTCCAAGAAATTTATTCTCTCAAGATGACCTCATCTAGATCTCTTTTCAGTTTCCATCTCTGATCTCTTTCTTGATAATTTACGACTCTTTGGGATTCCTTCGCATCCAAATCCTCTATTTGGGTCATAAAAGAGGATTTCATTTCTTCTATTCTCCCAAAATGCTCTATATTCCAATCCTTTACATGTGTTCTGAATCTTTTTAGTTTTTGTGAAATCTTACCCCTTTCCACTTCACCCCCCTTAGTTCTTCTCCCCATCATTCCTCAACCTTCTTCACGAAATCCGGGTGAGTCAGCCACATGTTTTCAAACCTAAAGGGTCGGGGTCCTTGCCTAAAAGGCTCCTATCCTAGGCCAATGGGGCAATTGTCAGATGTGACTCTAGATAGAGCTCTAGTTATCAAATCTGCACACTCGTTTTCCCAGATTTCCTTGAAAAGGTACATACACATTAGCAGGTTGGTATCTCTTGAAAGTTGGACAAAGTATAGAGGTCTTGCTACAACGGGAGTTCCTTCAACTCACAATTATTAATAAAATCATTGAATCTCTATATGTTGATTGCAATGACCTGTTAGGGATTATTTGATCATTCGTAAACTGAATTACATTGAAATCCCCCCCAAACACCACGGACCATCCCAAAGCCCTTGAATCCCATAAAGTTTTTCCCAAAAATCATTCCTTTCTCTATAATTGCTTGGTCCATACACATTAGTTAGTGCCCAAGTAAGTCCATCCTCTACCATTCTGAATTTTAATGACACTGAGAAATTACCTATCAGCTCCTCCAATACCTCCACAGCATCCTCTCTCCAAAAAGTGGCAATACCTCCTGAAGCCCCATAAGAAGGTGCTGAAATCCGCCTCACAAGGTTAGATCTAGAAAGACATTTGTCGAGGGCCATTGTCCAAATCAGAAAGTTGGATTTAGATGGACTTATAGGGTTCCAAATCTGAGTACTTGGAAAATCAATGATACCCAATCTGCAAAGCTTAGAGGCCAAGGATTTGATAGAAAAAACACCATCCGGATTCCACTTCCAGTACCACTTGTCTTCTGAGAGCAGGTCAACCTTTTGCTTCTGAAGAAGAGGTCAACATCTCCACTATCTCTTCAAGCTCCCAATCAAAGAGATTCCTTCTAAAGAAAGGGGTCCAAGTAACAGAATCTCCAGCCAAGCTACAACACTCTGCTACAGATGCTTCGTGGTTAGAGGCACATTGAAAAAGAAGAGGAAAAGACTCAGCAAGGGAACCATCTAAGCACCAAGGATCCTTCCACCTCTGATCTTTTCTTCTTCCTTCGGTTGTTAATTGTTCTAGATTTGCTCAAGGCTGCTTTTGTTATGTTTCGCCTCTCCAATATTCCTTGGTTTTCCTCCAAAGATTCCTCTATTTGCCTATACTCCTCAAGGAGAGCACAAATCTGTCCCCAAATCATCTCCAGCTTTTTTGCTACTTTGAACCCCTGTCTTTACTAAACCTTCTTGAGATTCATACTTTTCTATCAATTCCTCTTTTTTCTTGTACTATTCCAAATACACACAGATCTGATTCCATATCTTCTCTAACTCCACTTCCTGGATTTTCCTTTTCCACACCTCTTCCTCTTGTTCTTTACCTTCCTATCCCCAATTAAATACTCTCCATCCATGGCTGATGCTTCAAGATGGTTGCTAAGGTACCTATTCTAGGCATAGAACCCACTCAGTACCAAAAAACGAATTGACAAGATTACACAAAAGTTTGTGGGAAGTGAGCGATGACGCTGAAAAACCAATAAGAGGGGGCAAAGTCATGGCTAATCCTTCCAAATGAGGTGATTGTGGGTTCCCATTGTGTTCAACCAATGTTGTATTAGTCCTTGCAACAGAATCTTCCTTTAGGAGTTGTCCCCTGATTGATGACTCTATGATCGGTGACCGAGATGTGTCTTGTTCCTCTAATCTTCTATCAATGCCGGGCTGCCCTAGCAAACTAGGAGAAGATTTGGGAACCGGTATCCCCTGCCTCTCCTCTATAAGAATTGTGGTATTCTCCGCTTCCTTAGGTAAAGAAAGAGTTTGCGAGGGCTTCTTCTGGACTAAATCTGTAAGTTCCATGTCATCATTTTCCAAAGATAAAAGCTCAGTGGGGAAGCTCTCATCAACACTAAGTGATTTGGTTTTTATAAAGTCCACACTTCCAACACTTGAGGAGTCTTCAAAATCTGATTTCGAACTACTTTCTTCCTCCGTCACACGGCCTTAAAAAGTGAAGGGATGAGAGATCCATCATATGGATGGCCGAACTCTGCAGGAAGGTAGGGCAAATTTTCAAAAAATTCTCTCTCTTCCATCTGGGAATCACATTCCCTATTTTAGAAAAACTGCATTTTTCAATGATCAATCTTGAACCAAGAACCGAACCAGATCTGAACCAAAACAGTAGGAGAGGGATATACCTGATACGAAGATGCAATATCTCCAAACGAAGGTGTTCACGCCCAAAGGAAGACTCCAAAGACTGCTCCCGCTGAAAATGACACAGCGTATGGTGGAGCAGAATCAACAGGGTCCGTCCAACGAACCGAATTCTTCAGCAAGAATCCAATGGAGGAAGTGAGCACGACTACGACTTCTGATCAGCCTTTCTCCAAAGACTGATATCAAGACACTTCTTGATCGCTCCTACAAAGGATGGAGATCGAACTGGCTGTGGCGACAACTGGAGGAAATCGCAGAGAGAAGATGGCGCAGTCACACTGTTGTTGTCTTCCTCTGGGTGCTCTGAGATCTGATCTCTGAGATTTCTAGGATGATCTGAATGGTTCACCCCCTCCTCCTTTTATAGCCTTAAAGAGAGCTCATAATCTCATTAGGAGTTTCTTAATCCAAATATGTATTTGGATAAGGAGTTCTCTTTAAGAGATAAGGATAAGCTCTTATCTTATCTGTAGATTAGATCAGTTCTCTCCTAATCTCATTAGGAGGTTTCTAGATCTGAATTCAGACCTGGACTCTCTGAGTGGATAGGGTAAGACCCTATCCTATCTGTTGATTCAATCCCAGATCCGCCCCTTTATTTAACTAATCAAATTAGGCCAATTCGAAGTGGGCTTTAGGCCCAATAAGTCTAAGTGCTCAAACTGCTTCCAAACTGCTACTCAGTTGGGCTTCTTTGTATGGCGTGGGACCCAAACATTGATCTACACATCAGCCACATGGTTTCGGCCTAGCCTCTATTACAAGGCCTGGCCGAATTCACTGAAAAGACAGTGAACCCCCTAAAGCCCATCACATGGACTCCTAATGGGCCCAACACTTACACTAAGTGGTCCCTGGGCCAAGCCACCTTCTAAAAACCCAAGAACTGTGGGCAGATGCAAGATTAGCCCATCAGGTATTACCCTCAATGGTCTTACACTTAACCTCTCAGCCCATAATGATCATACACTGCCCGACAAGAGAGGACCTCTCCCTCGGCTGTAAGGAACAATGTTGCACTCTCTACTCACATGGGTCCCGGGAATTAAAACCTTTTGCAAACAATTTGAAACCATAATATATATATATATATATATTTATATCCATATATAAAATATATTTTGCAAAACAAATTTCAACGATTGAAATCGACTGTCGGCGGTCTTGGTTTCCATCAGGTAGAGTGCATCCCCAATCATTACCTTTGTCCGACAAAGGGGTTGATCCTGTCACTATGATCACTCACTCAGATAATTGGCACATCAAAGACAACCCAATCCGACACCTAGTGCAGTATTATAATCGAGTCTAGGGGTCAGGTGTAAATTTTCAGTTTTGCCCACTAATCACCAAGTCTGGTCTGATTCAGGGTTTCAAGTAAACCTACACTGCATGAACCTCGGGTCTCACCCTGGCAACTGAGACAAGCCACCCCAACACTTGGCGGTACAACAGTGTCAGCCTTAGTAGGATAAATCTCCCCAGACTTATCTAACGGCTGTGACATTCTAAACTAACACGAGTCTCATAAGTGTCCAGTTTAAGGGTATTCCACAGAAACACACCACTATAACATGAATCAAATATGTACTTTATTCATTTACAATAAATGTCATAATGTACATCAATCTGATTGGAGCTAAGGGCATACACTGTCTAACAAAAAGGGTCCATAACATTCTAATTTTCCGTCTCCGGAATGAAGGAACACCCTGTCTCCACTGTCATCGGGTGCTTCTTAAACCTTGGATTGCGCCATTCCAAGTAGTTGACCTTTTTCTTATAGCTTGGAACCCATTCCCAGTTCGGATTTTCTGCTCCATTGAGGCTGAAATTTTTTCCTGCAAGCGGTGGTTGGCTTGTCTTGCTCAAAGGGGACAATGATAGGCCATCTTTTGCATCCATCATCTCCCCTCTTCCCTTGGTCACGTGCCCACTTAAAGAGGCACGTGGCTTATTAAGGCTTGGGTCCACCCCTTTTAAAACAGTTGGCCCAGTCATAACTAAAGGCTTGTTGTTTTCAGATGGGTCTGGGCCCAGTCCCCAACCTCTTTAAAAGTCATGTGTTCACTTAAAGATTCACGTGATTGGCCTCGGTTCACTGAACCAAACTGAACCGGCTCACAAGAATGGTTTGAAACCTGAACTCTAACCAACCTTTGCTCAGCTCCTTTTGAATTTTGAACTTCTTGTGTGCTTGTCTCCTTTTAAGCCTCCTGTCACCGTCTAAACATAGGATCTGCCACCTCTCTGCCAATCATGCCATGCAGACTTTCCCCAATTCTTAATGTTATTCTCTTTTTTCTTGGTTTCCTCAGTTGACTTAGCCTCTTTTGTAGTAACTGCTCTGCCCTGCAACCCACATAAATAGGCCTATTTTGTCCCTTCATCCCTCCTTCCATAGTTGAGCTTCAATGGAAGTAACAAGCCAAGCAAGGTGTGCTAAACCATCAGAAACAACCTCTATCTTCCTTCGAATGTCACTGAGTTTAACTCCGCCTAGATTCAATGCAACTGAATGAAGATCAAAATCAAAGACACCATCTAGTCTTGCATCACAGGTTATAGCTATTGACTGCAATACTTCCTCCTTCCAAAGATTGAAAGGCAACCCAAGCAGTCGGACTGTTACATTATCCTCAATCTCAAAACTTTTAGTGTTGGAGAGAGGATACCATTTTGAGACTATGAAAGCCCCTTCTGAATGAATATTTAAAGCTCAAATATCTACTTCAACTTCACCCAGATCGATTAGAGCTTTACAAGATTCATGAGGTCTAATCACAATCGGCTTTGGCAGGTTCAATTCTTTGAGTCCTGCACAATACCCCTCCAATCCTTTGGTGGGCTTGAAGTTTCCACCACAAATTTCTTCCCCCAATCCTCCTTTCCTCCTGTTGCAACCAATTTACAGTTTCTTCTTCCTTTTTCTGCAACCATCCATTTCCTATCATTGGATTCTTCCTCTCTCTTTTGTTTACCCACTTTCTTTTCCTTTGCTACAGCTTCTATTTGTACTGTTTTCAGCTGTTGAGAAAAGTCACTCAGTAACTCTGCCACTACCTTCCATCCATGACCCCTTCTACCTTCTAGGAAGCAAACTAACTGCTTCTTTCTTCTTCCTGCAGAGTTATGTAGCATCTTTTTGCATTCTTTTTACATTCCAGCTCATATCTCTTTCTTCCATCTAAGTTGAACTCCATTAAGTTCACGTGTTTACCTTTACAACTTTCTCCCAAAACAAACTTCTGCATCCAATCGGTCACTTCAAGACCTTCCAGCGGTATTGTGGCTTTCTTTGTCTCCCTAATCTTCAAGCTTTGCAGACCTCTGATCCTTATCTCTTCAAAAATAAAACCTTTTGCTTCAATTTTCATCGCTTTCCTCCATCTTGCAGCTTCTACGAACCTTTCCTCGTCGCTTTCCTCCCACTGTGCATGCTGGACTAACTAATGATGTTGAGAGCTCTCATAAAGATTCAATAAACTGAAAGACTCACAAAGATATGAAACATATGCAGGTGAGTGCATATTTTGCTAAATTTACATAAATGCAAATCTGGATAAAGATATGAGAACATAATAAGACCATACCATATTACAACCTAGGTGTCAATATCAAAGGCCCCTTGAAACATAGAAAAAAGTATACTTCTTAGATCTTCTTTACTTATATGCAACTAACTTCATGTACTAACCCAATTTAAATTAAGTTGAGGTACTTCTAGAGGAAATAATAAATAAACTGGAGAAAATTGCTGATTGAAAGAAAATTTAAATGCTTACCTCTTTGAACTCATTGAATGAAAAGACCTCAGCCATATCCTTCCGAGTTACAGCCTCCTGCCATTGTGCACATAGCATAGGACAATGATGCCTACATAATCCTTATTAACTCAGTATAGGTTTATATTGCAACTAAACTTAAGAAAGAATCAAGTTCTACAGTTTGCTTGCCTGATGTCACTTAGTAGCTCCCCTGCTTTCATGGTGTAACTTTGGAGAGGGATAAGAGATGAAAGATCAGAGTCCGTCTCCTTTTGTGAAATAAAATTTGATAAACTGGGATCCCCATCATCAGAGACAGTACCATAGCTCATCACAAGATAGAAGAGTATCCGTGAACCAACTTCAGATGCAAGTTGTGGCATCTGGAAGAACCCACCAACCAGAGCATTGATCCATTCTACTTCATCACTTAGGATCTTCTTCTGTAGTTCATTTTCCTTGTCCCCATGTCCAATATGCACAATTACTAAATCAAAATCACCTCTCTCCATGGTCTTTCCTTCTTCAAATCCAAGCAATTTGAGTAACTTAGAGGAGAGGATATTTTGAGGGGTATTATTGAGGGAAATATTGTCATCAATCAACTCATCAAATTGTAAAGCAGTGAAACCAAGGTTTCTTCCAAAGGATCTCACTCTTGCATTGGTTGTGAAAATAGCAGCTTTCATCCCCATAAACCTGAATTTTCATAAAGAAGCTTATTTCTTTGTACAGTCTATAAAATAGTAAACCCAAATAGAGCCATGATCAACTGATAGCACCAATAATACAAAAATTGATATCAATTTTACTTCTATATTTTTTTGGTACTTATTTTACTTCTATATATACCAAAATAAAAAATCAAGTTTACCTCTCTGATATTGTTGGTATCAAAGGCTTATTCTGATTTTCAAAAGTGGCAGCATTCCCTCCCTTCTGAAAAGTCATGTAAATCAGCTATCGTATTCAGGCACTGGTATTGATTCATATAGTACTAAGCTATGGAACTTACACTCCCAATAAAAGCATTGTGGGCATCCAGCAGTTGTGCCAACTCCCAAACCACTCTCTCATCATCGCTTTCTGCAATACGAGTTCAGGTGAATCCCAAAATGGCGGATAAACCATCAAGCAAATGTGACATTTGGCATCCTAGAAACAAAATATAACAAATCTTCTATTCAACTTTTAAGCACTAGATCCAAGAGCTGATTAAGATACTCACAATCACGACATTCCAACCTGTATCTAAATTATGATAATTGTCACAAGCATGAACAAATTGATAAATAATAGCATGTTTCTTCAAAATCATTAACCACAAGAAGTTTTTCAATGACTATGAGAGGAAAAAAGGAAGAAATAAATGACCCTAAATCCCCATCAAAAGCACCAGGGGAGCAAAGTTTACAAGCAAGCGAATAGGTTTTAATCTTCTAAGGAAATGATTTTCCAAAAATTCAAGCTCCAAAAATTCAGCTATAGACTACATGATTAATGAATTAATAAAACCCACTAGAGCAGGTAATGAGCTTTAATGGAATTTTGGAATACACAATCATCACTGTATACAGAAAGAGGGAACGGGGGGAGATGGTGAACGGGTGAGGAACACATGCGGACGAACCTGTACGAGGGTAGTCTTTGAGGGCTAAAAAGCCGCATGAGCCACGAGAGGCCAGAGAGTGGAGATGGGCGTGTGAAGGAGAAACAATACCAGCCAATCCGTCACCATACACCACCAAACCTCGGCTAGGCTTGTCGGCCATTTCACACTGCAAATAAAGATTACGGAATGAGAGAGAGAGAGACTATAATGTTTGGTTCCGTGCCTGATGGGGCGTTTTCTCAATAAACGCCACTTTAAACATTTATTCATTTGGCTGTTTGATTGGGTGTTTAACGGTCCATAAAGTCACTCGCCACATCAGCACAAATAAACGTTTTTTGCTGAACGGTTGTTTAGTGGGGTATTTAAAGAGACAACAGGTAGCACGATTCAGTATAATATTTTTTCTTAGTGTTTAAGTGCAATGGAATTGATCTAATAGTCCTAATTATTCATACTTGAAACCAATGCATGATTTTTTAGATCCAACAGTGGATCTTGCATAAAAAGCAGATCTAATGGCTGAAATTATTGTTGACCTGGTTTTGTTATCCATGCAACTTGTTTTCTCATGTTTTCATTTTTGACAAGTAAAACAAAAATCATTAAAGAATAAAAAAGTTACAAAAGAGAGTGACAAGTCATCACAACTTCCAAAATAAAGAACAAGCTCCAGATTACAAATCTGATAATGCAGGAACTCTCCTAAACTATTTCCAGAATCCTCCTCTAGCAGACTGAATTCTGGAAGTATCAGCAACCATTCTAACACTGATCTGCCCTCAGCCGCGACCATCTTGTCCATGCTGCAAGCTTTGTTTTCAAAAGTCCTACTGCTCCTCTCCTTCCAAATGCTCCTGCAAATTGCATATGGGATACAGTTCCATACCCCCTAACAAAAAACTGCACCAGCTCGGCCCACTCTCCTCTATTTGACCCCCAAATCTTGTTCTCTAACCTTAGATCAAAAGACTCCAACTTTGTATCTTGCAGTAGTACAACATCTGGACTGTATTTTCTCAAAAGATTTTTAACCACTTCTCACCTCTTCCCAACTCTCAATCCCGTCATATTTCATGATAAAAGCTTCACTTTCCTCACCTTCCCTTCCCCCTACAACAGCCCTTCTATTCCTCTTCCACCGGACCTACTAATCTCCCATCCCCCTCTTCCCCCTCCTTCAGAAATTCCCCAGCCAACCCTTTTTTCTAGCTCCTCCCTTCTAGACCTTTCGTACCGATCAATAGCCTTCCCCACCACCTCCTCTCCTCCCAGGAAAAACAGACCTAAGGTTCTGCCTACTTCAATCTGTCTTTCAGCCAACTCTTCTATGCCCACCTTCCTTCTCCTCTCCCCACTGTTGACTCCTGCCTTTCTTCCACCTCTTCGTTTTCTTCCTGTTTCCAATCTGCCTCACCCCTTGAATCCTTCTCCCTTGTTTCACCCTTTCCCGACTTGTCTTCCCACTTTTCTTGATTATTTTCTTCCTGTTATAGGCTTTATTTTTCTCCTCCACCCCTCTCTTTCTTTTTGTGTCGGATTTCCTAACCCCTGAATCAGAGGCTGTCTTCCCTTCCCCTTCTATTTCAGCTTCAGAGTTTCCCTTCAATCTGTCTTTCTCATGATTTCATGAAAGTCCCATGCCCAATCCTTCTGAACTTTTCACCAATGTTTGTGTAAAAGATTTTGAACTTTTCACCATTCTTAGATGGGTTTATAAGAGACTTTTTTTGAATAATAATAATTGTTTACATTTTTACAGATGAAATATATTGGAAATAATGATTATTATACAAATGAACTAGTAATGATGTTTACTGGTATGCATTAATTACAGAAGAGAAGAATTAAGACTGACTTGGCTCCCCTTGTGCAGGCATTTGGAGTAGATAGGAAGTCAAGGTCGTTCTTCCCTAAAAGGAATCCAAGCTTCAACTTTCAACTTCCAACTTTCAAGGACAATTTATTAGCTTTCCCCTGTAATTTCCTAAAAAAAAGCAACCTCTAAATGATAACAGTCATAGCTGGGCTGAATCAAATGGGCTCCTTTTAGAGTATTCTGGTATTGATTTTTTTTTTTTTTTTTTGAATTCTGCCTCAGGCTACGCAAGAATTACAATAGAGAATACACCATTCCCAAATTTGATTCAAAGCACAAAATAATCTGATTATTATTATCCTTCAATTACTTTCTTCATACCCTGCTCATGCATATACAACATCTAAAACCTGTTATACTAATGTGAGAATAAAATGCTTTTCTTCATTACCTGTTTACAGAGATGTCCTCCAAGAACAAAAATAGTCCATCATTAACAGTAAAACCTAATCAGTAGTGAGATTACTTTTGCGTCAAAACAAAAGCTTTAGGTATTTGAGAGATTCTTGATTATATGGCAAGGTGTAAGAGATTGCAGCAGTTTCTATAGTCAAAAATGATAGATAGACAAGCTTTTCCTTATTGTGAATTTAAGAAATCGGAAAGGTCTTCCACTAACTCCAGTAGCCTCCACAGAGACAGTCATGGCAGAAAACCAAGAAACCTTGGTTGCTGACTGCTATGAGGTTAGAGACAACACTTGCCTTTGGGGCCCTTCTTTCAGAAGGCATTTCCAGGACTGGGAACTAGATCAAGTTTCAGGGCTGTTGGAGAAGTTATCTAATCAGTCTCTGGAATTATCAAAAGAAGGTTCTTGGGTTTGGTCATGGAGCACAGATGGTCTGTTACTTCGTTTGCCAGGATCCTTTCAACTGATAAATTTGCTGATTTCCCTGCTGATAAAGTCTGGAACCAGACTGTCCCTTTAAAGCTCAATGCTTTGATCTGGGCTGTGGCTCTGGATAAGTGTGTTACCAAGAAAAATCTGGAGAGGAGAGGTATGCAGCTGCAGGATTCTACTTGTGTGTTCTGTAATCAAGGGGAGGAGGACAGCAGCCACCTATTTCTGCATTGTCCTATCTCCAATAAAATCTGGAACCACTTCTTCTCCTCTAGGCAGCTATCATGGGTGGAAAAACTAATCTCTTGGAATGCTGTTGCTTTAGGGGTTCAACCAAGGGTATTGAGAGCCCAGCTGAACACTGGCAGTTTCTAATTGTATTGTTTTTTGGCTTCTTGGTCCCCAGATTTATGGTTTCGGGGCCTCTTGTATTATGTAATTTGGTTCTATTCTAATGAAATTCACTTTACTTTCTTCAAAAAAAAAGCATGTATTGATGAATTTAAGATGGAGAGACAGTCCAAAAGCCTATAAATAGCTGCTTTTCTAACTCTAGTAGCCTCCAGAGTCCAAGGCCATGCTTAGATTAATCTTCTATACCCATATCCAGCCCCTTCCACAGCCTTCAGATTTACCAGATTTATCTGCACAGATAAAAAGTTATAAAAAAAAAAAAGAATTTCTCACCTTATAAATCAAACATTAACCTTTCAAAGCCCAAATAGGCTCTCCATCATTTATTTTTTTCCACTGTCTAATTTGAAAGGATAGTATATGGTGTCATGCTCAAATAGAGATTACTCATGAAGAAGTTCCAAAACAAAATAGGGGAGGACTGGTTGTCAAATCACGGACTTCTTCAAACTACTGAGAAAGAAATATAGACTATTAGGTAAATTTGGAATAGCAGAAATATGGATGTTTTTGAAAATCTACATGCTAGATCAGAGAAGTTGATTTCACAAGTACATATCTATAATTCTCTTTTTGAAAACCTACATGCAAGAGCAGCATGTGGTTCTGTTTTGTTCACTTCACCTCTATGCTAGCTGCAACAGATCAATGTATTGCTACAATGATCTGAGAATTATTAGTGGATGCCATACTGGACTTGCCAAGGTAGCTTGAGGATGTATGATAATATTTGAGACAAAGATTTATTAGTGGCACTCACCTACCCATCACTAGCCAAGTTTTGGCACTAACATACATCTTCACAAGATTTATTAGTGGCCATACTGGACTTGTGCTTCCAGTTTCAGATATTCTGTTATTTTTTTCTTGTTTCTTGGCATTCTTTTACTGCAGTCTTGTACCATTGTAGCTTATTATTTCTACCAATTGTGTTAACAATGGTGTCCCTAAGCAATCCTTGTACAAAGTATGTTCTAGTTAACCAAAAAATCATTGGAGACTTGGAAGAAATCCACTGTAACTCTTACAAAGTATGTTCTGGTTAACCCATTAATCTTATTTGAATGAGTGACATTTGCAAAATACCCTTTTCCTTGTGTTCCATGGTCAAATCAAAGTCTTTAAAAAGTCCCACCAACTCTCATTCACACATTCGGAGTAGAATGACTTCTTTTGTCCCTCTCTCTATCTCCTTCTTTATCACTTCTCTACGCCCTCGACAACATCTCCTTGGCATTCCTCTGTCTCTTTTTTCTCGTTCTATTAGACAATGTATGCCCTCATCTCCAATCAGATTGATGTACATTTTGACATTTATTATAAAGGAATAAAGTACATAATTGATTCATGTTATATCTGGTGTATTTCTATGTATTACCCTTAAACTAGACATTAATGAGACTCGTGTTAGATTATAATGTTCTCAATTGTTGGATAGACCTACGGAGCATTATCCTGCCAAGGCTAACACTAATGTGCTACCAAGTTGATTGGGGTGGCTTGTCTCAACTACCATGGTGAGACCTGAACCACATGTAGTGTGGGTTTCCTTGAAACCCTGAACCGGACCAAATTTCTAGTTATGCCCTAGATCATGGAGATAGATTGGCAAAACTAGAAAGTTACACCTAACCCCTAGACTCGATTATGGTACTGCACTAGGTGCTAGATTAGGTTGTCTTTGATATACCAACTAGTGAGATTCTTAGAGGGGGTTAAAACCTGAGTATGTTGGGGCAGTCTGAGAATTCATCTGAGTGGGTGACCATAGTGGCAGAATCAGCCCCTTTGTCGGACAAAGTGAATGATCGGGTATAGCACTCTCTCTGATGGAAACCTAAACTACCAATACTTGATTTCAAACTTGTTGAGATTTGTTTTGCAAAATATATTTATAGAGAGATATGCATATATATAATGGTTTCACAAAATGTTTGCAAAACATTTTAATTCCCGGGATCCATGTGAGAAGAGAGTGCAACTCTATACCTTGTAGTCGAGGGAGAGGTCATCTCTTGTCGGGCAGTGTTTGATCATTATGGGCTGAGAGGTTAAGTGTAAGACCACTTACGGCTTTTACCTGATGGGCTAATCTCACTTAAGACCATAGTCCTTGGGACTTCATAAGGTGGCTAGACCCAAAGACCATTTAGTGTAAATGTTCGGCCTACTAAGAGTCCATATTGATGGGCTCAGGGGCTCATTGTCTTCAGTAGTGAATTTGGCCAAGCCTTGTAACAGAGGATAGGCTGAACCCATATGCCTTTTGTGAAAATCAATGTTAGGGTCCCACGCCATACAAAGAGAGCCAAACTAGCCAGCAATTAAAAGGGAAGTGAGCCTTAAGACTTAATGGGCCTAAAGCCTATTTCAAACTAGGTTTAATTGGATTAATTAATAAGGGATGAATCTGATTTATAATTTGATTAGGATCAGCAATAGGATAAAAAAAGTCTTATCCACTTAAGAGTCAAGATCCAAATACAGATTTGGATTCAGAAACCCCTTCCTGATTGGATTAGGAAGTTGATCCTAAAAAGGTTATAAATGAGGGGGCGAATTCCTCAGTAGGTGAATTCTTCTTTTGCAGTTTTTCTCCCTCTACTCTTGCCACCCCTACCCTGTTCGATCTCCAGTTCTTGGACGTGATCAAGATTGAGTCTTGATATTGTTTCTTGCTTGAAGAAACAATCTTGAAGTCGTGCTCACATCCCTTGCGTGATTCTTGCTGAAGAATTGGTGTTCTTGCTAAAGAACCTCTTTGCTAATCCTGCCTCATCTTAAGCTATCATCTTTAGTGGAGGCGGGATTTGGTGACTTATTTGGGTGTGAACACCTACGTTGGGAGCTACTTGCATGGATTCTGTATCAAGTATTCATCTCCCTAATGTTTGGTTTCACATTTGATCTGGTTTTGTTCAAGAATGATTCCAAGAAAATGTAGTTTCTAAAACTGAGAATAGGATTCCCATAAGGGTGAAAGGAAATTTTTGAAATTTTGCCCATCCTCCCTGTATGGTTCAACCATCCATATAATGGATCACCCTTTCCCTTCACATTCCTTATCACATCCCCAACCCACCTACTAAACCACATTTCTTTCACTGCTAATTGTTTCCACAATGTTGATGGGCAAAACCTAGGACAAACCTTCAAAATCGAAGAAACTGGGTCAGCTCAAATGGGTTTCTTCTCTCTACGCTAGTGTCAAGTCTAACGATCCACACCTCAATTGACTGAGTTGAGAGGCCTTAGGAAACAAGTGGAGCTAGGAAGTTTCACGGTCTCAGGCACCAGCTTGGGGCCGATATGCCACTGAGATCAAAAACCCTATGACCAAGGAGAGGCACTAGATGGGGACCTTCGACACTGCTCATGAAGCAGTTCTGGCCTACAAAAAGGCTGCTCTTTCAATGTAAGGCACCCAATCAAGAATCAACTTCATCTACTCTGGAAATACCACCTTTCATTCCCTTCTCACACCTTGCGATGCTTAAGCCTTCTTACCACCACCATAGCTCCTCACCATCCCTTTTCTAGCGAAAAGGAAGCTTTACAATGAATAGTAACCGGCATACATGCCTTTGATGACCAAAAGAAATTCGCAGTGCAAAGAAGTAGTAACAAGATATAGGTCTGCAAAAACAACCACAGTTTCATCAGTTGAGAAATCGATGACGAACGAACAAACTTTTCAGTTTCAAACAAAAGATTAGTGGTGTTGACGGCGGACTTACCGGTTGTGGACAGCAGTGTCGTGCGAAGCAGCGCCTTTGTGAGGACGAAAGCAATGTCTCCTCTTAAGTGAAGATGCATAGGCTATCATTTTGTTTTGTCACAATTACAGCCCACCACATCAGCAAGACACGCGGTCTTCTGATGAGGGGTAATTTGGTCCTCTGAATTACACAACGCGTGCGCTTCAAGCGATACCTCAGCACTGAGTAAGCAAACCAACTCGGCAAGTCAGCCTAAAACACCTCGTGCAGGTTGACCTCTACTACCCCGACCGGGTCGGGCTAACAGGTCTCCAAGCATATGTCGACCTACCTCAGAGTGGCCGAGCTGTAAGAACCTGTGGCGACCTACAAGACAAGCCAACTGACTTGTCTCATAGATACGTTATCAACCCGAGATCTCTAGAGCATTTATTAATCAACCGTTAGGTCGGCCTACCGCATCGCACGCATCAAAATTACTCAGACGACCGTAACCCCCGCATAGAATATGTAACCGATGTAATTACTCTCCTGAGAGCGGAAACGGCTCCATAAGAATGTGAGGCATGTTGTAAGAAGGCCTAGGTCTCTCACATCTATATAAAGACCTCTTTTTTACCAGTGAAGGTACACACGATTAAGCTATCAAACTCTCTTATCTCCAAAAGAATTCTCAAACAACTCTCTAACTTAAGCATCAAAGTGCCCACCCTGGGTAAAAACAACCCGAGCACTCTAACTCTATCTCTCTTGCAGAACAAAACAGCCCAGCCTAGCACAACTTGGCCCCTAACAAGGCAAGCATCCAAGTCATCAGACACGCGAGAGCAGCCAGATCGTGCTACATCAATTGGTGTCATCTGTGGGAACAACGATACAAAAAGCTAAGTTCTCGTTCTTTCTATAATTTCATATATTGATACCTATGGCTTCCTCATGCAACCAACCCTCTAAAAACTATTAAACAGTGTATGCCCTTAGCTCCAATCAGCATGATGTACATTATGACATTTATTGTAAATGAATAAAGTATATATTTGATTCGTGTTATTATGGTGTGTTTCTGTGTAATACCCTTAAACTGGACACAGATGAGACTCATGTTAGTTTAGAATCCCCGCAGTCGTTGGATATATCTAGGGAGATTTATCCTATCAAGGCTGACATTGATGTACCGCCAAGTTGGATGGGGTGGCTTGTCTCAACTGCCAGGGTGAGACCTAAGGTACATGCAGTGGGTTTTCTTGAAACCCTGAACTGGACCAGAATTCCAGTATCGCCCTAGACCCTAGATATAGATGGGCAAAACTGGAATGTTACACCTAACCCCTAGACTCGATTATGATATTGCACTACGTGTCGGATTGGGTTGTCTTTGATATGCCAATCAGTGTGATCCTTAGAGGGGGTCAAAACTTGGGTATGTTGGGACAGTCCGAGAATTCATCTGAGTGGGTGATCATATTGACAGGATCAGCCCCTTTGTCGGACAAAGTGAATGATTAGGGATGCACTCTCTCTGATGGAAACCTAAACTGACAGCAGTTGATTTCAACCGTTAAAATTTGTTTTGCACAATATATTTATATAGAGATATACATATATATATAATATGGTTTCAAAATATTTGCAAAAGGTTTTAATTCCTAGGATCCATGTAAGTAGAGAGTGCAGCATTGCGCCCTACAACCGAGGGAGAGGTCCTCTCTTGTCGGGCAATGTTTGATCATTATGGGCTGAGAGGTTAAGTGTAAGACCATTGAGGATTATACCTGATGGGCTAATCTTGCATCTGCCCACAGTCCTTGGGCCTTCATAAGATGACTGGACCCAAGGACCATTTAGTGTAAATGTTGGGCCCATTAAGAGCCCATAGTGATGGACTCAGGCGTTCACTATACTCAGCAATAAATTTGGTCAAGCCTTGTAATAGAGGCTAGGCTGAACCCATGTGGCTGATGTGTAGATTAATGATAGGGTCCCACGCTAAACAAAGAGAGCCAAGCTAGCCAGCAATAAATAGGAAGTAAGCCTAAAAGCTTAATGGGCCTAAAAGCCCATTTCGAACTGGGTTAATTAGATTAATTAAATAGGGGCGGATCTGGGATTTGAATCAGCAGATAAGATAAAGGATTATCCTATTCACTTAAAGAGTCCAGATCCAAATAAATATTTTGGATCAAAGGAACTCCTAATTTCATTAGGAAGGCTGATCTTTATCTGCAGATAAGATAAGGGATTATCCTTATCACTTAAAGAGTGCAGATCCAAATAAAAGATTTGGATTAGGAAACTCCTAATGGGATTAGGAAATTGTCTCTTTAAGGCTATAAATAAAAGAGTAGGGTGAACCTCCAAAGACACATTTGCTGAATATAGAGAGAAGACAACACAGTTAAACTGCTTTTGCCTTCTGCTTTTTTTCTTCCTGCTCTTGCCACCCCGTCCTGTTCGATCTCTAGTTCTTGGATTCGATCAAGATTGGATCTTGATATTGTTTCTTGTGAGAAGAAACAATCTAGAAGTTGTGCTCACTGTCCTATTCGATTCTTGTTGAAGAATCACTAGTTCTTGGTGAAGAACTACCTGCTGATCCTGCCTCACCCTAAGTTGTGCCATCTTTAGTGGAGGGAGCATTTGGTACTCTCTTTGGGCGTGAACACCTACGTTGGGTGGAGCATTCTTGCGTGGATTCTGTATTAGGTATATCCCTCCCTTAATATGGTTTCAGATTTAGTCCGGTATGGTTACAAGAACGAACCTTGAAAATATGAAGATTTCTAAATATCTTAACCTGCACATATGGGCAGAAGGTGTTCTACCCGATTTGCGTAGTTAGCGCTTTTTCTGGGAATTGGTTCCCAGATTATGGGCAGATGATCTGCAAAATAAATCTTTTTTATTCTTTGATATTTATAGAATTGTTCTATGAATTTTTCTTGAATTTTTGGGTTGCACACGTGATGGAGAATGAATCTTTATGGTGCCAAGATTGGTACACCCTACGATTTCTACTCTATTCAATTCTGGTCTGTAAATAATTTTTTTTTATTTTAGACAAATTATATAGGAATTTGAGGTGATGTAATAATAGAAAAATTAGGTTTTTCTATTTTAATTCCATTTGGAGATCGCTGGAGCGCGCAACAGAGAAGAAGAAATTTTTGCAGAAACAAGTTCTGCGATCTATGATTTTGTAGATATCGATTCTGCAATCTGCGATTAACTATGCTTTGCAAGTTTGCAAGATATCCAAGAAAATCACAGTGCATCCCTCTGATTTTAGTTTCTTGATAATTTGATTATCTTGAATTAATTTATTTTCATATCATTATTCTTGAATTAAATCTTGAACTGGACACCAAAACTTGGGCCGATTTACACCAGATTTGGTCCAAACTGGTAGGACCGAATTGTTGATTCGATGGGATTGGTTTTTCTAACCCTATTTTGATTCAGGCCAGAGAGTTGATGGCCCACTTCAATCTTTAATTCGGCCCACCTCTGTAAAACCTAATTTTAATATGATAATGACTGAATCAACCCTAAATTAGCTACATGGGCCGAACTGCCTTTTGCAGTACAGCCCATGTACCTAAATAATGTCATATGATAACATTATGGGCTCTGTTGGGCTGATACTGATTTAATCTAATTAATTAAGGTTTTACAGATATTCTAATTAATTGGATCAATTTATTTCATGCAAGTGTTGTATGGATGTGTGATGTGCTGTGATCCATGATTATTCCGATAATGTCTCTTTTGCACACCATGGCTGAATGCACATCATTGCCATGGTGTCCATAAGATCATTGGACGATCTCCCCATTTGGTGGGCCTTACATCAGATGCCTCCCAAAGAGGAACCGTGTGGAATCCTAACCGTTTAGGGCCCATTTAAACCTACCTTTGAGAAAGTCAGTGAGAGCGACTTTGGTTTGACCTAAATAAAACTAAGGCATAATATTTCATTCCCTCCACTAAAATATGAGTGCATGTGATAGGGAGATTCATATGATGAACTCTCTAAAGGCCTTCCATCATTAACATGAAAATGGGTCCTTCAGTAATAAGGAAATGCACCATAAAATTGGGATATCCATTTGTTTCTGGATCTGTTGGATTGTTTCATAAGATGATAGGGGCGTCATAGACCGATGTGGGAAGGGCCTATCCTAAAATGGAAAACTCTCTCACGGTACCTTGGTGTTCACGGATATGATGGGTAAACACTCATTTGACAGAAAGGTTTAACCTAAAATGGCAATGAACCTTTTGACAGAGGCCAAAGGGAAAGCTCATGAGATGAGTGGATGTGATCCTTTGTAGAAGGTAGTGGGGTTATACAATTGAAACAGTTGGCTCCATGCACCCTATGTGGTTTCCCACATTACCAGAGACAAAGTTTGTAGTCTTTGTCTCTGAGATAGGAGGGAAATCTTAGAGATGAACAAATGAAAATGGAACATAAATTAAAAGCCACATCTATGTAGATAGCATGAATCAAATCAGGTTGTTGACTAATATTTGATTTGACTTTATCATAAATGGCAAACGAACAATTCGCCAAACTGTTGGACGACAATAGGCTTAAGGGCCCAAATTATGCTGATTGGTATCATAACCTTATGCTGGTCCTAACGTTCGAGAAATTGGACAAGGTTGCTAAGAACCCTACTCCGGATCGTTCGGGTGATAGGCTTTGAGGCTCGCAAGAGGAAATATCAAGAATGGGAGGAGAAGAACTCTCTTGCCCGGTGCTATATCATAGTCTCCTTAGACAATTAGATACAACAACAATTCGATCAAATCGAACTGTCCAAAGATATCTTGGATAGTCTAAGGACAATGTATGAGGAGCAGACTCATTCTATTCATCAGAAGGTCCTAAAACAATTTGTGACCGCATAAATGTCTAAGACCCAACTAGTTCATGACCATTGTCTTAAGATGATGAGGTACATCAATGAACTGGAGGCTCTTGGATTTGGGTTAGATCATGTCACCAAAGTTGATGTCATCCTGAACTCTTTGACTCCTTCCTTCAATCAGTTCATCATGAATTACAATATGAACAAGCTAAATATTAACATCCAAAAACTCAGCAATATGTTGTAGAGGGCTAACGAACTAATAAAGAAGGATGAGCCCATTGTCATGCTTGTTGAAGGTGGAAAATCAGGCAAGAAGAAGATGAAGGCAAAGAATAAACCTCAGAGGAAAACTAGCAAGCCTAAAAGGCAGAGGAAGGACAAGCATCAGATGCTTGTCACTTCTGCAAATAGGCCAGCCACTGGAAGAGCAACTGTCAATACCTAGAGACCAAGAAACAAGATAATTTCAAATCCTTTGTCATAGAAACCAATATGTTAGTGACTTTTGCTTCCTGGTGTATTGACTCTGGGGCTTCTACTCATGCATGCAACACATTGTCGGGGTTCAGGACAAGCAGAAGACTGAGTGACGGTGAAGTGATTCTTTACTTGTGGACTTCTGCAAGCGTTGCAACTAAAACCAAAACTGTGTGTAGATGGATATTTTGTTCTCTTTAGTAATATGATTACTATCAAAAGAAATAACAAATTCCACGCATATGGAGAACTTGAGAATTGTCTCTATGTTCTCCATCCTTCTCTAGAAACAAATAAAACCAAAACTTCACCGGATAATAACCCCCCAAGAAAAGAACTCGTGATACAGTTAATCCCACGTGCCTGTGGAATTACCGACTTGGCCACATTAATATAGATCGTATCACAAGGTTGGTAAAGGATGGTCCTTTGGATTTTCTAACTGTAGAAGATCTTCCAACCTGTGAACCTTAAGATGACGAAACGGCCATTTAACAGTAAGCCTAAAAGATCAACAGGCACACTTTACTTTATACATACTGATGTATGTGGTCCCATGAATGTTAGGGCACGTAACCAGCATGCTTATTTCATAACATTCACCGATGATCACTCTCGGTATGGTTAAGTGTACCTAATGAGACACAAGTCTGAATCCTTTGAAAAGTTCAAAGAGTTCAGGCAAGAGGTCGAGAAAAAGTTAGGGAGACACATTAAGGCCCTTCGATCAAATCGAAGAGGCGAATATCTTTCTGACGAATTCAGGGACTACTTAAAGGAAAATGTGATAGTATCACAACTAGCTCCTCCTACTACACCACAATTAAACGGTGTGTCAAAAAGGAGGAACCAGACTTTATTGGATATGGTCCGATCACTTCTCGTACACTCGGAATTAACCACATCCTTTTGGTGTTACGCATTAGAGAGTACGATATACGTGCTGAATCGGGTTCCAACCAAATCCGTTCCGAAAACTCCCTATGAGCTTTGGACCAATAAGAAACCAAGTGTAAGACACTTGAAGATTTGGGGTTGTCCGACACATGTTAAAAGAATAAGTGCTGACAAATTGGAATCTTAGACCAACTGTTGCCTATTTGTAGGTTACCCAAAAGGCTCTATAAGGTATTTATTTTATGACCCAGGAGAACAGAATGTGTTTTGTAGTCGAAATGCCCATTTCTTGTAAGAATATTACATCCTGAACAATCACCGTCAGGAAGTTGTTCTTGATGAGGAGAGCTCAGGAGTAGTGGGAGATGTCTCACAAGCTCCATTTAATAACCAACCTAAGAGACCCAGCAATACAACTCGGCTCGAATTCACCCATAGACCCAGCAATACAACTCACCACGGCCAAGAATGGCTTACGTCACCAAGACCTATGCTAGGAAATGGAACTAAACCCTCGGCTACTACGGAAAAATTCCTCACAGTAGCATATAAATTCATAAAAGCAGAAGAAGCCATGGGATCCGGTCAAAGTTGTCTAGAAAGAGAAAACGGTAAAAGAAGAAGCATGAAGCAGTAAGTCAAAGCAGAGAAGCAAGTCGCCAAAGAGAAGTCAATCATAGAGAAGCCGACGAAGCAACTCGCCAATAAGGAAAAGCAAGTCTCCTCATTAGAGTTCCGGTTCAGGCTGACGATTTGGAATTCTTCCTTTGCTCTACTTCCAGGCTCACACTATCGTAGTTTTGACCGACTGGCCTTTGAGGCAAATCCTTCAAAAGCCCAAGGTCTCAGGGGGATTTACGAAGTGGGCAATCGAGCTCAATGAGTATGACATCTGGTATAAGCCACGACTAGTAATCAAGGCGCAGGTCCTAGATGACTTCATCACCAAGTGTACCTTCAGCTAACTGACCCCTAAAGTTGCTGACCTAGTAACCACCTCGGAGGCCTCAACCAGCACGGCACCCGCCCAAGCTCGGGAGAGCTCTGCCTAGGGCGAGGAGCCTTGGATCCTCCACGTGGATGGCTCGTCCAACCAGAGCGGAAGCAGAGCTGGTTAGTCCTCTACGAACCTAGTGAAGTAATGATGGAATACACACTTTGGTTCTTATTTTGAGCTTTGAACAATGAAGCCAAGTATGAGGCACTCATAGCTAGGCTATCACTAGCAAAGGAAGTCGAGGCTAAATACCTTGTAGTATGCAGTGACTCGCAACTTGTGTTCAACCAAGTGAATGGACAGTATGAGGCTTGGGAGCCCGCCATGTCAGCCTACTTAGCCAAAGTAAGGGAACTTCAACCCATCTTCCACTCTTAGTACATCCAACAGATCCCAAGATCATAAAACACTGAGGCCAACACACTCTCCAAGTTGGATAGTGCAATCAACTCGATGAGAAGGACAGTCTACATAGAAGACCTACCACACCCAACTATAGAAAAGGGCAGCAAAAGAGGTTATCCAAGTGATGACAGTAGAACCGAGCTGGATAGATCCGCTTGTTGATTATCTACGCCATGGAATATTATCAAAGGAGCGAAATGCGGCATGAAGGATGGAACGACAAGCAGCTTGCTACATGATCATAGGTAAGCATCTATATAGAAGGTCACTCACACTCCCCTACCTGCATTGCCTGCACTAAGATGAAGCAGACCAAGTGTTACACGAGATTTACAAAGGGCTCTGCGGAGGATACTTGGGGGCAGGGCACTCGCCTAAAAAGGCCTTACGACAATGGTACTATTGGCCCACGGTAAAGGAAAATGCAATCGAGCTCGTATGAAATTGTGACAAATGTCAGCGACATGCCAACATCTTGCACCAACCAACTGCCGACCTGAAATACCTTACTAGTCCATGCCCGTTTGTATAATGGGGAATTAACATACTGGCCCCTTCCCACCAGCGACTAGGTAGAGAAAACCCTACAGAGAATTACAAGAATTCGACCTAGGGTTTTGCAGTGAACACTCTTTGCAATCTGAGATAGGATCTCATCCTCCTTAAGCTGAAAAATGCATTCATGCCACTTTCAGCATAGGGATCTCCTCCAGCCGTCGCCACCTTGCTGCATAGTTCAAACTCCATTGAAGGGAGAATCAAGAAGTCTGTTCTTGATATCAGTCTTTGCTGAAAGGCTGATTTGGTTTGGTGCTCTAAGCCTCCAATGAGTTCTTGTGAAGAGTTCGGTACGTGAGACGTACACTATTGGTTCTGTGCCACTATCGCTGTGTCATCTTCAGCGGGAGCAGATCTTGGATCTTTCTTTGGGCGTGAACACCGATGTTGGGAGATTTTGATTCTTTGTATCAGGTATAACCCTTCCCCTGATCTTTGGTCCAAATCTGGTCTGGTTTGGTTCGAGTAGATCCTTGAATATTAGATTCTAAAATAAGGGAATGCGATTCTCATTTGGAAGAGAGGTAGGAAATTTTTTAAATTCAGCCACCCATTTCGCAACCTTTTTGGCATCCATACGATGGATCCTACCATTCTTTCAGATGACACAGTATATGGTGAAGCAGGATCAGTAGGATGGTTCTTCAACAAGAACTTGAATTCTTCAGTAAGAATCGAACAAGGGCTGGTGAGCATGACTTCAGATTGTTTCTTCTAGCAAGAAACAATATGAAGATCCTTTCTTGATCAGTTTCACAGGTGGAAATTGAACTAGGTAGGGGCGGCAAGAACTAGGGAGAATTCTGCAGGTTGCTGAGTGAGTTTAAACTGAGGAATTCTTCCCCTATTTATAGACTTCTTTGGATCAGCCTCCTAATCCAATTAGGAGAGAGTTTCTTGATCCAGATCTGATAATTGGATCTAGACTCTTAAATGGATAACACTTATCTTATCCTTCAGCTAATCCTAATCAGGTTATAAATCAGATTTCGCCCCCTTTTAATTAACTGACTTAAGCCCAGTTCGAAATGGGATTTAGGCCCATTAAGTCATATTGCTCACTTACCCTTTAATATGCTATCTAACTTGGCTCTCTTTGTATCGCATGGGACCCGACCATCGATCTAGACATCAGCCACATGGGTTCAGACCAGCCTTTGTTACAAGGCCAGGTCGAATTCACTGTAGGACATAGTGAACCCCTGAGTCCATCACCATGGATTCTTAATGGGCCCAACATTTACACTAAATGGTCATTAGGTCCAACCACCTTATGAAAACCCAAGGACAGTGGGCATATGCAAGATTAGCCCATCAGGTACTACCCTCAATGGTCTTACACTTAACCGCTCAACCCTTAATGATCAAACACTGCCCGACAAGAGAGGACCTCTCCCTCGGCTACAAGGTACAGTGTTGCACTCTCTACTCACATGGATCCTGGGAATTAAAACCTTTTTGCAAACAATTTGAAACCGTATATATATATTGCAAAAACAAATTTCAAACACTTTTGAAATCCACTACGACAGTTTAGGTTTCCACCAGAGAGAGTGCATTCCCCAATTATTCACTTTGTCCGACAAAGGGGTTGATCCTATCACTATGATCACCTACTCAAGTAAATTCTCGGACTATCCCAACATACCTAGGTTTTGACCCCCTCTAAGGATCTCACTAATTGGAATATCAAATACAGCCCAATCTGACACCTAGTGCAGTACCATAATTGAGTGTAGGGGTCAGGTGTAACATTCCAGGTTTGTCCATCTATCTCCAAGGTCCAAGGCAATACTAGAATTTGGTCTAGTTCAGGGTTTCAAGAAAACCCACACTGCGTGCACCTCAATTCTCACCCTAGTTGTTGAGACAAGCCACCCCAACCAACTTGGCGGCACATCAGTGTCAGCCTTGGCAGGATAAATCTCCGCAGATCTATCCAATGGCTATGAAAATTATGAACTAATACAAGTCTCATAAGTGTCCAAATTAAGGGTATCACACAGAAACACACTAATAATAACATGAATCATATATGTACTTTATTCATTTACAATAAATGACATAATGTACATTAATCTGATTGGAGCTAAGGGCATACACTGTCAAACAACCAATTCTACTCGGCGGATGTCTTCGGTATACTTAGTCCGCCTCTCTTCCAGTCGGCACTCCTGGCGGCAATGGTCTCCCTGGCCTCGTCCAACTTGCGCTACATCTTTCCGCTCAGCTCGATAAATCGCTGACGGTCCTCATTAGCACTGAACTGGATTTCTCACATCTAAGACTATAGCACGTCAACACTAAACTTCAGCTTTGCTTTCTCTCTCTAGCCCAAGGTGACCTGATCCCATATTACCTGCCCCATGGTGTTCACCTACCAAAAGAAGAAAGGTATGATTAAAATAAGAATCACATAACCAAAAGACAAAAGCTCTGCATCTGCAACTGCAACACGACAACACTAGACAACAGCTCTACTTTCTCTCTCTATTCCAAGGTGACCCGATCCAGTAGTACCTGCCCCATGGTGTTCACCTATCAAAAGAAGAAAGCTATGATCAAAACAAGAATCACATAACCAAAAGACAGAAGCTTCGAAAGAGAACAAACCTGAAGTATACAATGAGTCATCCAAGTTCCAACGTTGACTAGGTCCAAACCATGGTAATACCGCACATCTTCCGGAAGCAGCATGCCCCTTCCCATTCGAAGAGCTACATACGGGTCATTTAGACGATCAATCACAGAGACTTCAACATTCGGGATGAAGCGAGGTATGTCCGAGGTATAAGGGCCAACAACACGTTCCTCCTAGGCAACCTGAGGTTGAAAGGAAGTAGGGCTTGTGGAGTTCAGGACGGTACTCATAGGGTTGCTGCCTCCCACGAGGTCAACGATAGGAGGGGCAATCGACGGTGACCTCACATCAGCGCTAGTCGAGGCGCCCTTCATTAATGAACGATCTTCGCTTCTTCTTCGAGGCCTTCTTCTTAGATACCGCCAAAAGAGACTCCATGCTCGTCATATCTAAAAAAGAGGGAAAAAGAAGTTAGCTGAGCCAAAAAGTTAAATATCAAAAGTATATACAAAGGTTTTCTACTAGAAACTTCCAGCGAACAAAACGTTGAACTACAAGTTGCAGCTCTCTATCAAACTCTACATTGAAACTTTGGCAATCCCTTCGCCATACATTATGCATATTCCATCCATTACTATGAGAAAGGAAGAAGTACCTATTCTTCCAATCTTTAACTTTGGAGGGAAAGTTGACTAACATCTTATAGCCACTTCAGAAGGGAAGATAAAAATAGTAGGGAACATTGGGGACCTTTTTCATGGAGCACAGCTCGGAGAAAACATCTAAATCCGATGGGAAGTTGTAGTTGTGACACAAGGAAATCTGCCCCACCAGAGTTCGAACTGCATTGGAATGTAGCTAACCTAAGGAGACATCGTAACATGAAAGCTCCACAAGAATATAAGGGTGTAGGGGAAAATGGAGACCAACGACCAATGCCTCCTCAAAGACACAGACCGCATATCGGCCATGAATCCAAGGATACTCGTCAGGGCCAGGCTGGATACAGTCAAACTCGGTAGGTATCTAATAAATACTATACAACTCTACTATACGCTCGCCAGAGAGCTCGATAGGACCAAAGGGGGATTCCACTCCTTGGGTCTCTACTCCTGCCCCTAGCTGAGACGCAGTAGATTCTCCCTGAGAATCCTCTCCCGAAGAGCCCTCCTCTCCTTCCCACCTATAGTCCAGTGATATACCCTCCGAATGATCAAAAGACATATTTATAAAGAAGCTACTCATCGAATAAAAGAGACAAAGGAAACTGGCACTGGCGATGAACAAAGTTTTAACAGGCGAGTAGACAACAACACCTCAACCGAGACCTTCTTAGATCGATTAATCTCCTCCTCAGAGAAAAATACAAAAACAATGCGAGTAGGGCCTCAGTGAGAACTCCATATTCATAGTTCATTGGGAAGAATAGCGAATGGCTGGGATGCGCTGACAGTAGATCAAAGGTCGAGACGCCGCCTCCTCGTGCATGCTATTTTGAATTTAAATTTTAGACGCTCACTGTGCTCCCTCCTTTCGAATTCAAAATTTGAAATTTGTTGCGGTCCTGCCCAGTCTCAAACTAGACCAGGTGATCAAGTCGAGTCACCTACAAACCACTCAGACCAACTACCTTATTGGGAACTACTCCCTTCACCGTGTTAACGAAGGCTCGGGAGTGAGGGCAACTGATGAGGGGTAATTTGGTTATCCAAATTACATCAGGACGTGTGGCCTTCAAGCGGCACCTTGGCGCTAAGTAAGCGAACCAGCTTGGCAAGTCGACCTAAAACACCTCACCCAAGCTGACCTCTACTACCTCGGATGGGCCGGGTTAACAGGTCTCCGAGTATATGGTGAACTACCTTAGAGACCGACCAAGTTGTAAGAACCTATGGCGACCTACAAGGCGAGCCAGCTGACTTGTCTCATAGATACGTTATCAACCTAAGATCTCTGAAGCACTTATGAATCAACCGCTACGCCAGCCTACCGCATTGCACGCATCAGAATTAATCAAACGGACCGTAACCCCCGTGCAGAATATGTAACCAACGTAATTACTCTCCCAAGAGAGCGGAAACGGCTCCACAAAAACGTGAGACTCATTGTGAGAAGACCTAGGTCACTCACATCTATATAAAGCCCTCATTCTTACTAGTGAAGGTATGTGCGATTAAGCTCTCAGACTCTCCTACCTCCAAAAGAATTCTCAAACAACTCTCTGACTTAAGCATCAGAGTGCCCACCCCGGGTAAAAACAACTTGGGCACTCTAATTCTATCTCTCTTGCAGAACAAAATAGCTCAGCCATCTATAGCTCGGCCAGATCACACTATATCAAGGGGGAAGATCGGTGTTGAGAGGAATCACCGCCATTGCTCTACTTTGGGTTCCATCGAAGAAGAGAGTGAACAGTGGTTCCAATGGATTTGGAAGAAGAAGAAGAAGAAGAAGAAGAAGAAGAAGAAGAAGGGAGAGAGGGAGAGATGGAGAGTAGATTGGGTGTGAAAGGGATTACTACCACCATCGCCTTTGTTCAAATGAAAGAGAAATAAATAGTGTATTTGAATGGATTAAGGCAAATTCAAAACTTTAGCTTAAATTTATATGGAGTTAGTGGCATTTTTTTTATTTTTGGGAAGTTTAGGGATATTTTGGTAATTTTGGAAAGTGTGAAGGGTTGAGATTAGGGGTGGCCACGAGCTGAGCTCTTCATGAGCTACTCGAGCTCGGCTCGGCTCGGTTTCAAACGAGCTTCGAGCAGAGCTCGAGCCCAATTTATAGGCTCGATTAATAAATGAATCGAGCTTGAGCCTAATAGAGCTCAACTCATGAGGCTTGCGAGCTGATCCCTTTAAGGTTATAAAAGGAGGAGGGGGCGGCAGCCTTTAAGAAGATCACATTCTCACCTATAGAGAAGAGATTGCATAAGAGAGAAAACAACTTCCAGTAAGACTGCGCTGATTTCTCCTTGCCGCCTCCTTCCTGCCGCCGCCGCCATTGCCAGTGCGTCTCCACGACGGTAGGAGTGATCAAGAACGGTTCTTGATATCAGTCCTTTGTGAAAGGGCTGATTGGAAGTCGTGCTCACGTGCCGTCCAGCTGATTCTTGCGAAGAATCTGGTTCTTTGGAAGAACGTTGTTGATTGTGCTCCATCTTACACTGTGCCATCTTCAGTGGGAGCAATCTTTGATTCCTTCCTTGGGCGTGAACACCTCACCTTCATTGGAAGATATTGTTTCTCCATATCAGGTATATCCCTCTCCTGTTTCTATTTTCAGATCTGGTTCAATTTAGGGTTCAAGATTGATCCTTGAAAATGCATATTTTCTAAAACAAGGAATGCGATTCCTAGATGAGGGGAGAGGAAATTTTTGAAATTTCGCCTAACCTACCTTCCAGGTTTCACCATCCATATGATGGATCTCTCATTCCTTCAGTGGTATCAAAGCCATGGTTCATGTCTTGAACCGCATTAAACCAAATCTGAACCTGCGCAAATGGGCAGAAGGCGTTCTACCCGATTTGCGCAGATTAGGGTTTTTCTGGAAAATTGTTTCCTAGATAAAGGGTGATTAATCTGAAATTATTTTTTATAAATCTGGAATTTTATTTAGAATTTTTCTTTATAATTTTCTTGATTTATGGGTTGTTCGTACAAGTGGAGATCGGATTCTTGATTGGCGTAGTGAACCTACGATTTGCAGTTTCTTGATTTATTCATTACATTTGGTTTGTAAAATAATTTTTTTTATTTTTTAGACTGAATGTATAGGATTCGGTCTGATGTAATATTAATAGAAATTTTAGTGTTTCTATTTTATTATTTTTGGATCGAAGAAGGCGGCACAGGAAGGAGATTTCGCAGATGGGAAAATCGCTATCTTCGATTTGCAGTTTGTGAAACAGCATACTGTGATCTAACCACTATTTTGTAGGATGGAATGTGCGAACAGCCCTCTTTGACTGATTCTTGTTTTTCTTGATTAGTATTTAATTTCAGATCAGTTTCTTGGATTAAATCTTTAATTAAAGATCAAACCCTAGACCCATTCGAACCAGATTGGTCCAAACTGGTTGGACCGAATCTAGGGTTCGATGGAGGCTGATTGTCAGCCCTAATTTCCCACTGATGGGCCTAAGGATTGATATTTAATTAAGAGTTTAATTTGGCCTAACCTATAAAGCCTAGTTTTAAATTGTTAAAACTACTAAAAGCCCTCTTTTGCAGGCAAGCTATATGGGCCAAACTGCTTAACCCTAATTCGACCTATATACCTAGATAATATTAATTGTTAATGTTATGGATTAAAATGGGCTTTACAGATATTTAATTGATTGGATCAATTTATCCTAGAATGTGATGTATGGATGTGTGATGTGCAATGTTCATGGGCCATAAGTACTTGGCCCATGCAGATTTGACAGTGGCTCTTGCGCACACCATGGCTGAATGCACATCATTGCCATGGTGTCCCTAAAGATCATTGGATGATCTCCCTCAGTGGTGGGCCCCACACCTCCTGAAGATGATATGTGCGGAACCCTAGCCGATTAGGGCCCACCTAAATCTGGCTTTATGAAAATCAATGAGAGCCACTTTGGTTTGACCTAAACTGAACTAGGGCGTAACTCTTGTTCCCTTCAACAATATGAGTGCATGTGATATGGAGATTCATATGATGAACTCTTTAAAGGCCTTCCATCATTAGCATGAAGATGAGTCCTTCAATAATGAGGAAACACACCAGAAAATGGGTTATCCATTTGCTGTTGGATTTGTCTGAGTGTTTCATAAGATGATGGGCATCAAAGACCGATGTGGAAGGGGCTTCACCAGAAAATGGGAACTCTCTCACGGTACCTTGGTGTTCACGAATATGATAGCTAAGCACTCACTGGACAGAAAGGTTTAACCTAAAATGGCTCTAAACCTTGTCTGATAGAGGCCAAAGGGAAAGCTAACAAGATGAGTGGATATGATCCTTCACAGAAAGGTAGTGGGGTTTTGCAGCTGAAATAGTTGGCTCCATGCACCCTATGTGATTTCCCACATTTCCAGAGATAAGTCGCTGTCTCCACCACTGAGATAGGAGGGAAATCTCAGAGATGAACAAATGGGAGTGGAACATAGATTAAAAGCCATATCTATGTAGATAACATGAATCAAATTAGGTTGTGGACTGATGTTTGCTCTTTTATCAGAAAATGGCAAACGGACAATTTGCAAAGCTTCTTGACGACAATAAGCTTAAGGGCCCAAACTATGCCGACTGGTATCGTAACCTAATGCTGGTCTTAACCTATGAGAAACTAGACAAGGTGGCCAAGAATCCTACCCCGGATCGTCCGGGAGATAGGGCTTCTGAGGCCCGGAGAAGGGAATACCAAGAATGGGAGGAGAAAAACTCCCTAGCCCACTGCTATATCATTGCCGCGCTGGATAATCCAATACAGAGGCAATTAGATCAGATCGAACTTGCCATGGACATATTAGACAGTCTCAAGACAATGTATGAAGAACAGAACCGTTCTACTCGGCAGAAGGTCATAAAGCAGTTCATGACCGTGCAGGTGTCCAAGGGCCAATAAGTTCACGACCATTGTCTTCGGATGATGCGCTACATTAACGAACTGGAGGCTCTTGGATCCTGGCTGGATCTGGTAACCCAGATAGACGTCATTCTCAACTCTTTGCCTCTGTCCTTCAATCCATTCATCATGAACTACAACATGAACAAGCTGAATGTCAGCTTGTAGGAACTCAAAAATATGTTGCAGAGGGCCGAAGAATTGATTAAGAAGGATGAGCCCATAGCCATGCTTGTTGAAGTAGGAAAATCGGGCAAGAAGAGGAGGGCAAAGAGAAAGCCCCAAAAGAAGGCCACCAAACCCAAGAAGCAAAGGAAAGACAAGGCATCAGATGCCTGTCACTATTGCAAACAGACCGGCCACTGGAAGAGGAATTGTCCTCAATACCTGGAATCCAAGAAAGGTAATTTCGAATCTTATGCCATAGAAACCAATTTATTGGTAGCTTCTACGTCCTGGTGTATTGACTCTGGGGCTTTAACTGATGCGTGTAACTCACTGCAGGGGTTCAAGGTAAGTAGAAGGCTGAGTGAAGGATAAGTAACGCTTTACTTGGGGACTTCTGCAAGTGTTGCAGCTGAGGCCATAGGAACCATGGAGTTAATTTTTAGAGAAGGAATAATTGTACTTAAAAATTGTCTTTATGTACAGAATTTAAGAAGAATTTTGATTTTTGTCTCAAAATTGTGTGCGGATGGTTATTCTATCTTCTTTAGTAATACGATTACTATTAAAAGAAACAACAGATTCATCACATGCGGGGAACTGGAGAACGGTCTCTATGTTCTAATCCTTCTCTAGAAACTAATATAGCCAAAACTACATCAGTTGATATCCCCAAGAAAAGAATCCGTGATACAGTTAATCCCACGTGTCTGTGGCATTACCAACTTTGCCATATTGGTGTTGATCACAAGGCTGGTAAATGATGGTCGTTTGGATTTTCTAACTGTAGAAGATCTTCCCACTTGTGAACCTTGCCTTCAGGGTAAGATGACAAAACGGCCATTAAAGTTTAAAGAGTTCAAACAAGAGGTCAAGAAACAATTAGGGAGAGAAATTAAGGCCTTTCGATTAGATCGAGGAGGCGAATATCTCTCTGACGAATTTAGGGACTACTTGAAGGTCAACGGGATAGTATCACAGTTGGCTCCTCCTGCTACACCACAGCTTAACGGTGTTTTAGAGATGATGAATAGGACCTTATTGGATATGGTCCGGTCACTTCTCGTACACTCAGAGTTACCCACATCCTTTTGGGGTTACGCATTGGAGACTACGATATACGTGCTGAATCGGGTTCCAACCAAATCGGTTCCGAACACCTCATATGAACTTTGAACCGGAAAGAAACCAAGTGTCAGACACTTGAAGATTTTGGGTTGTCCTGCGCACGTTAGAAGAATGAGTGCAGACAAGTTGGAATCCAAGACCAGCCGTTGCCTATTCATAGGCTACCCAAAAGGCTCTATGGGTTACCTTTTCTATGACCCAACTAAGCAAAATGTGTTCTACAGTCGAAATGCACAATTCTTGGAAAGTGATTATATCCTGAACAATCATCGTCAGGAAGTTGTTTTTGATGAGGAGAGCTCAGGGTCAATGGGAGGTGTCCCACAGGTTCTAGGTATTGACCAACCTAGAAGATCTACCCGGGTATCCAGGCCACCAGTCCGTTTTGGCAATGATCAGGATAGTTACTTGGTGAAAGCCTTGACTAGTGAGGACGATCCCGTGACTTATGCGGAAGCTATGTTGGACATAGATTCCCTGAATTGGGTAGATGCCATGAGAGCTGAAATGGACTCAATGGAGACCAATGGAGTGTGGACTACAGTGACAATAGGAATGTTGACTACGGTGACAATAGGATAATAGGATTATCCCAATCTGATTACATTGACAAAATTGTCAAGAGATACAGCATGGAGAACTCCAAGAAAGGAAATGTTCCTTTCAGGCACGGAGTCACTCTCTCCAAGAAGATGTCTCCAAAGACTTCTGAGGAGATTGAGGGCATGAAGCACGTTTCAGCCATAGGGAGCATCATGTATGCCATGTTATGCACTTGTCCTGACATTGCTCAGGCAGTGAGTGTGGTAAGCAAATTCAAGGCCAACCCAGGGCAAGAGCACTGGACTGCTGTGAAAAACATACTTAAATACCTTCGAAGGACAAAAGAGTTTTATCTGGTATTCGATGGTAGCTCACTACAGATCCAAGGGTATACTGATTTCGATTTCCAATCGGATCCAAATGATAGAAAGTTTACATCTGGGTATGTTTTCACGATAGGATCGTGTGTTGTTTGGTGAAAGTCAGTAAACAGGGGTCCTAAGTAGTAATATTGATAGTCCACAACCCAAGCCGAACACATTGCCATAAGTGAGGCTGCCTTATGAATGAAGGTGTTCATTCTGGAATTTGGAATTCTGCACATCACCCATTCCACTGTTGTGTGACAACACTGGATTTACGGGAGATTGATGTTAAGAGCTAGCATCAGCGGAGAATGTGGCAGACCCATTGATTAAGCCACTGACACAGAAAGTGTTTGAGAAACACGTGGAAAGTCTGGGACTCCGGTTTGTACCAGATTGGACCTAAGTGCAAGTGGGAGCTGTTAGACAGTTGTATGCACTTAGCTCCAATCAGAATGATGTACATTATGACATTTACTTGAAACCCTGAACCGGACTAGATTTCCAGTATTGCCCTGGACCTTGGCGATTAGTGGGCAAAACTGGAAAGTTACACCTGACCCCTAGACTCGATTATGATACTGCACTAGGTGTTAGATTGGGCTGTCTTTGATATGCCAATCAGTGAGATCCTTAGCGGAGGTCAAAACCTGGGTATATTGGGACAGTCCGAGAATTCATCTGAGTGGGTGATCATAGTGACAGGATCTACCCTTTTGTCGAACAAAGGTAATGATCGGGGATGCACTCTCTCTGATGGAAACCAAGACTGCCGGCAATCGATTTCAATCGTTGAAAATTGTTTTGCAAAATATATTTTATGTATGGATATAAATATATATATATTATGGTTTCAAATTGTTTGCAAGAAGGTTTTAATTCCCGGGATCCATGTGAGTAGAGAGTGCAACACTGTTCCTTGCAGCCGAGGGAGAGGTCATCTCTTGTCGGGCAGTGTTTGATCATTATGGGCTGAGAGGTTAAGTGTAAGACCATTGAGGGTAATACCTGATGGGCTAATCTTGCATCTGCCCACAGTCCCTGGGTGTTACAAGGTGGCTTGGCCCAAAGACCATTTAGTGTAAGTGTTGGGCTCATAGAGTCCATGTGATGGGCTCAAGGGGTTCACTGGGCTTTCCAGTGAATTCGGCTAGGCCTTGTAACAAAGGCTAGACCGAACCCTTGTGGCTGATGTGTAGATCAATGCTTGGGTCCCACGCCATACAAGGAAGCCCAACTGGGCAGCAGTTTGGAAGGCTAAGTGAGCACATATACTTATTGGGCCTAAAGCCCATTTCGAATTGGGCTGATTTGGTCAGTTAAATTAAGGGGCGGATCTGATATTAGATTAGCAGATAGGATAAGGTCTTAGCCCTATCTACTCAGAGAGTCCAAATCTGAATACAGATTTAGATCTGGAAACCTCCTAATAAGATTAGGAGAGGGTTGATCTAATCTACAGATCCAAATGGGATTAGGAGCTAATCCCTTTAAGGTTATAAAAGGAGGAGGGGGCGGTAGCCTTTAAGAAGATCACATTCTCATCTACAGAGAAGAGATTACAGAAGAGAGAAAACAGCTTCCAGTAAGACTGCGTTGAGTTCTCCTTGCCGCCTCCTTCTTGTCGCCGCCGCCATTGGCAGTGCATCTCCACGACAGTAGGAGTCATCAAGAACGGTTCTTGATATCAGTCCTTTGTGAAAGGGTTGATTGGAAGTCATGCTCATGTGTCGTCCAGCTGATTCTTGCGAAGGATATGGTTCTTTGGAATAACGTTGTTGATTATGCTTTATCCTACACTACGCCATTTTCTGTGGGAGCAGTCTTTGGTTCCTTCCTTGGGCGTGAACACCTCCATTGAGAGATATTGTTTCTCCATATCTGGTATATCCCTCTCCTGCTTCTATTTTCAGATCTGGTTCGATTTAGGGTTCAAGATTGATCCTTGAAAATGCAGATTTTCTAAAACAGGGAATGCGATTCCCAAATGAGGGGAGAGGAAATTTTTGAAATTTCGCCTAACCTACCTGCAGGGTTCGGCCATCCATATAATGGATCTCTCATTCCTTCAACATTAACCATTTTAAAAAATGGAACATTAAACCATAAAGAAATGAAAATTAATTACCACTTATTTTGTCCACCAATCCGGAATCACAACTTAATTTCAATTAATAAGGCTTCTAAACCTCTCAAATTGCTTACTTGAGACACTTGAGCAAAATGCTCTTTTTGTTAAACAAAGTTGAGAATTAGGGACTAGGTACAAGAGATTAAGAGAGTACAAGAAATAGTATGAAAGTGTATGAGAGAATATGTAAGCATATAAGAGTATAAAAAAGTATGAGAATTAGAATGAGGGTAAGGTATTTATAGGAGTTGGAAATAATTTAATTAATTAAAATACCCTTAAAAACTAGCCATTTTATAGTTGTTAAGCGGGGCATTTTGATCTTTCACAAAGGTAGAGTTGTAAATTGGACCATATTGCCCGTGGGCCAGCACGACACAACACGACAAAGTTGACTATGTTGGCATGGGCCCGCAATACGGCCCATATATATATATATATATATATATATATATATATATATATATATATGTATGTATGTATGTATGTATGACAATCCATTATAATTTTATATATATATATGTATGTATGTATGTATGACAATCCATTATAATTTTTGGATTGGGCCAATCCAAAATAAATTGGTCCATATTCTTATTGGTTTGAATTAGACCTAAACCAAATTTCCAATAATTCGATCATGAGACCAAACCCTTGTCCAATTTGAAATCAATCAAAACTGAAAACAGCATAAAATCACTTTTATGAAAGTACTTTTACGAAAGCACTTTGATGAAAACATTTTTATATTAATACTTTTATAAAAGTACTTTTATGAAAGCACTTTTATAGAAGTTTTATAAAAGCACTTTTAAAAAAGTACTTCTACGAAAGAACTTTTACAAAAGTACTTTAAAATGAAGGCACTTTTATGAAATCACCTTTACAAAAGAACTTTTACAGAAGTACTTTTATGAAAGCACTTTTATAGAAGTACTTTTATAAAAGCACTTCACGAAAGCACTTTTAGAAAATCACTTTTATGAAAGAACTTTTACAAAAGCACTTTTATGAAACTACTTTTATGAAAACACTTCTACGAAAGTACTTCTATAAAAGTACTTTTATGAAAGCACTTTTATAAAAGTCTATGGAAGTACTTTTCAAAAAGTTCTTTTACAAAAGTATTTTTGTAAAAGTACTTTTACAAAAGCACTTTTCTGAAGTACTTTTCGAAAGTCCTTTTATAAAAACACTTCTACCAAAGTACTTTTACAAAAGCACTTTTCCAAAGTACTTTCAATAAAGTGCTTTTGTAAAAGCACTTTTATGAAAACATTTTTATCAAAGTACTTTTACAAAAGTGTTTTTCAATGCTAAAAGTGCTTTTATATAATTTTTGATATTTCATTCGGTTTGGATTGGATCCAATCCAATCCATTTACGTGTTAGTGGATTAGATTGGATTTGGACTGGATTGGATCTAGTCCATTTATAAGTGGATTCACATTGGACTGGATCGGGTTGGACCAAATCCATCCAATTGACACCTCTAAATATATATATATATAAACACTTCTACAAAAGTACTTTTACAAAAGCACTTTTCCAAAGTACTTTCAATAAAGTGCTTTTGTAAAAGCACTTTTATGAAAATATTTTTATCAAAGTACTTTTACAAAAGTGCTTTTTCAATGCTAAAAGTGCTTTTATATAATTTTTGATATTTCATTCGGTTTGGATTGGATCCAATCCAATCCATTTACATGTTAATGCATTTGATTGGATTTGGACTGGATTAGATCTAGTCCATTTATAAGTGCATTCACATTGGACTGGATCGGGTTGGACCAAATCCGTCCAATTAACACCTCTAATTATATATATATATAAACACTTCTACAAAAGTACTTTTACAAAAGCACTTTTTCAAAGTACTTTCAATAAAGTGCTTTTGTAAAAGCACTTTTATGAAAATATTTTTATCAAAGTACTTTTACAAAAGTGTTTTTTCAATGCTAAAAGTGCTTTTATATAATTTTTTATATTTCATTCACTTTGGATTGGATTGGATCCAATCCATTTACATGTTAATGGATTAGATTGGATTTGGTTTGTATTGGATTTGGACTGCATTGGATCTAGTCCATTTATAAGTGGATTCACATTGGACTGGATCGGGTTGGACCAAATCCGTCCAATTGACACCTCTAATTATATATATATATATATATAAACACTTCTACAAAAGTACTTTCAATAAAGTGTTTTTGTAAAAGCACCTTTATGAAAATATTTTTATCAAATTACTTTTACAAAAGTGTTTTTTCAATGCTAAAAGTGCTTTTATATAATTTTTGATATTTCATCCGGTTTGGATTGGATCCAATCCAATCCATTTACAAGTTAATGGATTAGATTGGATTTGGTTTGTATTGGATTTGGACTGGATTGGATTTAGTCCATTTATAAGTGGATTCACATTGGACTGGATCGGGTTGGACCAAATCCGTCCAATTGACACCTCTAATTATGTATATGTATGTATGCATGTATATGTATATGTAATAATATTTAATATAATATATAATATTAATATATATATTATTTATTCCAATTGTATTATAATTTTTTTTAATTATATATAAACAATTGTATACATCAAAGTTCATATAAAATAAAATATTAAGATTTTTTCAATTTTTTCAATTTAGTTAATTTATTTTAATTTTTTCATTATTTTTTTTCAAAATTAAAAAAATGCCGATCATGACTTGACCTAACCTGTAGCATGGCCAAACCTAGGCCCACCTAGGCTCGTGCCATGGGCTTTGCTGGGCCTGACCTCTAAAATATCCCAGAAGAAGCAAGCACAGCCTCGCACGACCCACCAAAGCATGGGCAGCCCACAAAGTTGTGCCATGCCAAGCCAGCCAGCACAGCCCGATTTACACCTTTACACAAAGGTATTTATAACTTTACCAAGATGCCCCCAAACTATTATATAACAATTACAGGAACATTTAAGTCATTTTTCCTCACCTAAAGCCAAAATAAACAAAATGTCCCCCAAATAGCTATTTATAATTGTTTGGAGGTATTTTTATAAAAAAAAAACAAACCCAAAACGTTAAACGTTAGGTGGGTGCAAGGTGCCCAATGGCTATATCATTTGGATGGACCAGCATGTGGCGACTTCGTGCCGTGCCATGCCATGCCACCATTCGTGCCACCATGCGAGCTATATTAGCATAGCCCACTTGCCCATGCCAGCTCGTGGGCCTAAGATACCTTTGTGACTGTTCCACTATATAAAAAATGGCCCAAAAATAGAATCGTTCTGACCACCGATTTCTGAGTTGATGATCCAATCATCTAATTCGAACAAATGGCCCTTTTTGACAAATAAATTAAAAAAATAAAAAAAACTATCAAAAACCATTGAACGAATCAACAGATCACAGTTTGACCACCCAAACCAACAGGTTCAACAGTCTTTAACCAAAAATCGGGTTTGAGGTAAAATGAAACCAATTGTGGATCAACGACAGTTCAAAAAACTTGCTTTATAGCCATAGCCATGGCCCACACGGCATGATGATTTAGCTAGAACTAGCACCGCCCGATTGCAACAGTGACTGGGCCGCACCCTATTTTACCGCTATAATTAGTTGGCACTGACGCCTCGTGAGTATGGCTAATTGGCTATAAAGTAGAAGATGCCGAACAGCACGTGGCAATATCTCCCCATGAAATAAAATACATAGGTACGGAGATATTCCCACTGGAAGGCCGAAAAGGCTGTTCGAACGGAACACGCACTGACTGAAGCCGATCTCGCGTCCAGGGTGGATTTTCTGCCTAATAAGAAATGATCCCAAAATCCTAGCCAATTGCATTTGGAACAATCTCACATAACAAAACAGCATGTATCGGATAGCGGATAGCCAGGTTCACCCAATTTGACTGACGCTTAAAAAGAAAAGAAATGCATTTGACTGTATATTAACGGATTAACCATCTGGCCTTGTACGCAACCATAAAATTAGTAGGGCATACAGAGCACCATCAGTTCAATAAAAATCCTGAAAAGGTCAACCATCAATCTACGAAAAGTTTCATGTGCTAAGCTTTAAGAGAATACTAATTTCAAAGCTTAAAGAAATACATCATCCATGAGATCCCCCTAACAAAAGATACTTGTTTTTTTAGCTTAGTTGCAGCTTGGGATGAAAACGTTTACCAAAAAAAGTTTAGACATGAAGACATATTTGTCCGGTTAGACATGAACAATTTGGTTGCAGCAAAAGGTCGGATCGACTCAAAACTGTTCTTGCACCTTCATTTGGCTGATTTTCATTCTACCAGAAATAGGAAAGCTCCAACAGGCGTGCCTCTTTTTCCTTTAATTTCTTCTGATGCAAAACCACGTTTCTAAAATTACCAAAAAAAGTAAAAAAAAAAAAAACAAATGAAGAGGAACCCTACCATGTCTATGCAAATACTGATTTGAAAAGTGAGAAGTGACAAGAGCTTACCATTGTATGATCTCACAGAAGCCTAATCTTCATCAAACCTAATTTTCTTTGAACTAGGCTGGATGCTACCCACCTGGTAAAAATAAGGCAAGAAATGTAAGTAGTTAAATCATCATGGTTGAATTTAGGTTTCTCTATTGATTGGGACAAAACAAAATAAGGAAATTTCCTTAACACGTGTAAACACAATGCGATTATGATTATTAGCTAGTAATTAGCCAAATGTATATGAAAATACAAACTGAGGAAAATATAGCTCCAAACAAAGACAGCTTTAGGTAATATCGATTCTCAATTACAGCAACCTCATAGTTACCATATTGACTAGATTTTCCACTTTTGATAACTTGCCAATAGGACTGTCAACGGAGTCTGGAAGCCTGAAACCTAATCCAAACATCCAATCCAATTATTTCATATTCAGATTATCTGTTTACATAATCACATTGGGCTCATTTTAGAACTTGCATCTGTCTTATAATCAGATTCGATGTGGATCAGATATACAAGTCCATTACCCAATGTTGGTCCCAGCAATCTGAGATCATGGGAGGGATAGGCTGGATACAGTCCTAATCTCTGGCATTTTTTAAACAAAGTAGCCAATCTCAGACTTGAACCAGTGTTCTTACAGTTGCCAGACCGAGATTTTATCATAACACCAAGTAATGGCCCCTAGGGTTTTGAACATATATACAACATAATAATGTATTTATACATAGATAACATATAATTATGTAAAATTTATAGTTAATAAATAAATTCAGTATTTCGTATTTATATAAATTTGTTATATAAGTTAAATCCGGTCTCCCTCCAAAAATGGGGATGCAAGATCAACAGGTAAGCTAAGTATACCTCACATCACATGCACCCTGCACCATCCCCACCCAAATACCCCAATGTGTATGATATAATAGCCCAAAAAAGGTTAAAAAAGTACTAACTTTTTTAAATGTTTTTGTTTTTCTTTATTTTAAAGAAATAAAACAAACTCAAATTAAATCTGAATCCAATCTCAAACCTGATAATATCCAAATCTGATCCAAGACTGCTAGATCGAATCAGATTTCAGATCAGACTTGAATATGGCTGAATCTGATCCAAATCCAACTCAAGGGTAGGCTTGAGCCAAACTAAACATACTAAAATTTTAGCTCATTTAATTCTTTGTACTACTTGTAATGTTGAAATTAGACTCCACTGGTCCAGTCTGACAAGAAGGACCATGAATGAGAGAAAATATGCTCTTACAATTTCTGGGCATTCATATTCAATACCAGCAGCTTCTATCCTCTTTCTCCTCTTTTGGTCTCGTTTCAGGATTCCTTTGATTAATTTCTTGTGCTCTTCCAATGTTCGCTCCTGTATATATATCATAAACAACATTATCAACTAATAACCAAAGTAGATGTTTCTTTCCCTTCTGTTTTGCTTTACAAAGCATGACAAGGAATATATCTACTTGAAGTACCTTATTGTGGCGTTTTTGTTCAATTTCGGTCCAGTTCAATGGCTTGTACCTTCGTTTTAGACCATTCCATCTGAAAAAAGACAGTAATATCAGCAACCATTTACCACCAAACCACCTTAACAATTTTTTTTTCAGTCAAATCACCGTAACATTGACCAACCCAGGAAGCCTATGACAGTAATTTGAGAGTTGCATTATGTGAGAAAATAGTCAATATTTTTGAACCCTTGAAATTTTTAACAATTTTATGAATAATAGATACTTTTACCACAATAAGTCAATAATAGCAACAAGGTTTAAAATTTTGACAGGTTACGTCCAATACAAGGCATATTGTATCGTATCTTTGAGGGCTCGATATGGAATACAGTAGGAAATAGGTGGTATTGTCTTTTTTTTCCACCATATCGTCCCATATCAGCCATGTATTGAGCATATCGGTAGTGTATCAGTCAATTCGCAGTGAAAAAGATACAGACAGAAAATGAAAAAAAAAAAAAAAGATACAGACAGAAAATGAAAAAAAAAGATAACAGGGAAAGATGGCTTCTTTCCCCCGAAATAAGCCTTCCTCCACCCCCAAACAACTCTAAAACTCCAAACCTCATTCCTAGAGTGCTAGATCTGCAAAAAAAAAATGCAAAAAACAAGTGTGGATCATTAAGGTTTTGAAGACTTTTCAAGTGTGAATTCCTTTTTTTTTTTTTGCTTGAATGCTTAAAAATGGTTCTAGGTGGAATCTGAGATGCAATTTGGTAAAAGATTAGAAAGGTCTATGGGGGCATCAGAGTATGAAAGCAAAGGGGCATGGTTTGGTGCTAAGTAATGAAAAGAAAAAACAGCCAAATTGACAATGTTGTTTTGGGTTATAATGTAAATTCAAAGAAACCATACTTTGATTGATTTTAGCCTGTTAGTAATGTTGACTAAACTCCTATGATGAACTTATTGCTCTTGATAGTTCTAATGGTTATTTGGGTGGCTAATCCTACTAGAACTAGGATGAACTGTCATTACAAATTTGCCATTATCACAAAAGAAAGAACTCAATAACTCCTAAACTACTTAACCAATGACTATGAAATTATACAATACAACTAAGCTATTACCAAGCAAATCAAACTCTAAGACCAGACCACAAACACATAAAATGACCAAACTAACCCTACTGTCTAAAAATACGGAAATACATAAAAAATCCAAAACAACCCATATTTACAACTTGGTTCTCGCGTGAAACTCTCAATTCCAAAGCATCTTCGGTTACACAACAGAGCTACAACCAAATCTCAATTTTAGGCTGCAAATGAATTGGTTTCATCCAATTTTAATTAGGCAATCCTATCCATTATGATACATGCATTATATACAATAATTGAATTTTAATCAGTGTTGTAAATGTGATAAAGCAATTACTACTCATTTTGGCCTCTCTAGTTAATGCAATGACTAGTAAGTGCCTAGGCATTGACTAGTCAACTTGAAAAAGAAGACCATAATCATGGTCATCATCATCCATGCCTTATTGCAACTATATGGGGTCGGCTACATGAATCTTGTTTTGCCAATCCATTCTACCTAGAGCCATATCCATTGTTAAATTATTAGTGCTTAAATTATGTATTACTACTTCTACCCATGTCTTTTTTGGTCTACCCCGAGTTCTTCTAGCCCTTTCATTGTGCAACAAATCACTTCGGCACAGTTAGTGATCTTCTATGCATGTGCTTAAACCAACTTAGTCTACTCTCTTATTTTATCACCTATTGGAGCTATTCTTAGGTTCCTATGGATAATTTCATTCCGAATCCTATCCTTTCTAGTTCCTCTCATCCATCTTAGCATTCGCATTTGAGCCACATTCATTTTCTAGACATGTTTCTAGACTTTCCAACACTGCTCCATACAACATAGTTGGCCTTACAACTGTTTTATAGAATATTCCTTTTAATCTAAGTGGTATTCACCTGAAACACCCCTCCATTTTGCCCATCCTGCTCTAATTCTTTGGGTGACATCCTCCCAAATCTCTCCCTTGTCATGAATAATTGAGCCAAGGTACTGGAAATGGTCACAGTGAGTTATTTCTTGATCTCCAATCCCAAATGTATCTTGACTTACACTCCCATTATTACTAAATTTACATGTCATGTACTCTGTTTAGTCCCACTTATTTTAAAACCTCTTATTTATAAGGCGTTTGTCCATAAGCTTAATTTTGCATTTAATCCTTCATTAGTTTCATCAATTAAAAAGCATGTCATCTACAAAATGATGTAGGACCAGCTCAGTTCTAGTCCTTAGGGAATGTTGAATGGTCTTCTTAATCAGAATTTTATGGCTGTCAATGGCTGTAACGGCTTCTTGAAGGAATAAGAGAAAATAGGGAGAGAAAGAAGAGAGAAAATACCTGGAATCACTCACAGGATGCCTAGAATCACTCTAGGGCATGGGAATCACTCACCATAGCTAGCATAAGCTGAAGAAAACTCAATAATAATTCGTTGCCTTTGTGTAAAACGTCCATACATATTTATAGACTCTAAACTCGTAACAACCCTAGGAGTCTAACTGTTAGACTCATAATAGTCTTAGGAGTCAAACTATTAGACTCAATAGTCCTAGTAGGACTCAAAAAAGCTGTCATATTATTCTATTTCAATTTAAAGAAGACTCAATAACTCCAATCCTACTTATGCAATGACTGAAATTTTAAACATAAACAAACTATAACTAGACAATTTAAACCCTATCATTGGACCCCCACAGAAAATTGCAAAATGACAAAAATACCCCTACTGTTCAAAAATACAGAAATACATAAAATATCATAAAATTCCAATTTTGACTCTTCAGCTCCTGCACAACAAACATGCATCATGGAACTTCCTCCTGAATATGTTTAATCAATTCATCCATGACCAATGCAAATAGACAAGGGTTAAGTGTTGAACCTTGGTGAAGACCCATAGTAACTATAAAATCTGAAGCCTCCCCCACTAGTGTTCTAACATTGGTTGTTGATCCCTCATGCATATCCTCAATTAGGTCTATATACCTATTCTGAACCCCTTTCTTTTCCAAGATCCACCATAATATCTATCTAGGAACTCTATCATATGCCTTTTTCTAGATCAATGAACACCATATGAAGATCTTTCTTCTTCTCTTTGAACTTTTCTATCAATCATCGCAAAAGAATTATAACTTCCATGGTTGATCTCCCTGGCACAAAACCAAATTAGTTTTCTAATACACTTGTTTCAAGTCGTAATCTTTGTTCAGTAATTCTCTTCCAAATTTTCATAGTGTGGTTCATAAGTTTAATCCCCTAATGGTTATTACAAGTTTGTAATATCACCTTTGTTCTTAAATTTAGGCACCATATTGTTTTTCCCCAATCATCAGGCATCTCCTTTTCTTTCATTATCTTATTAAATAGCTTGATTAACCATAGCAAACCTACCTCTCCCATGCCTATTCATACTTCCATTGGAATCCCATCAGATCCTAACAATTTTCCCTTCTTCATCTTATTTAGTGTTCTTTTCTTTAGTATGTCTAATTCTACGAAAGTACATATTATTTTTAACACTACTAGTATTGCTAGATTCTCCTCCATTAGCACCCTTTCTCTGTTGTTCATTTAACAAATTTTCCATCTTTGTTTGATTTTCTCATCTTTTACCAAGACCTTTGAACTTCATCTTTAGTGCACCTAGCATGGTTTAAATCTTTGCCTTTCCTTTCTCTCAGCTTTGCTAGTTTATACATTGTCTTTTCTCCCTTTTTATACTAATTTATGGTAAATATGCAATAAAAGAGAAAAGATAATACCAAACATATAGTTTACAACTTAAAAAAAAAGAATATATTTTTTAAAGTTTCAAATATCAATGAAATCACATAAATAAGTTTATATAGATTATAAACATGCAATAAAAGAATAATACTAAGCATACAATTTACAATTTTGTTTCATAGTCATTATGAAAAAGTTAGGTTGGATAACAAGGCCATGGAAGAATAAACATATCATTAGAGAAATAAGGAAAATGGTAAGGGGAGTAAGCAAGGGGTGAATGGGGCTCCACTTGTGGGAGTAACAAACAAGCTTTCCATTGTATAAAATATATTTATGTAGAAGGGTGTATTTAGGAACTCCAGATCTCCTGCCCACGTCTACCCACAACACACTACCCCCCGTGAGTTGGGAACATATCCCCCTGCATAATACTATGTAGGGGGATGAGAAGATGTTCATGTGTGGCTGTGATGGTATGTGGGTAGACGTGGGCAGAGTTTGTGTGGGCAGGAGATCCGGAGTCGTATTTAGGGTGATAACTAGGGATACTAGATGCTTTGGAGTGCTTAGAATAGGGATTTACAGCTTTCTTTCTTCATACAATCTTTAACTATCTAATGTACCCATTACTTATGGGAATTCTGTAACAGCACTCCATTGATAGGAAGAAAACACAAAAGAATAATCTCTCCACTTTTGTTTTTATTCTTTTCTCTATTTTAAATACCATCAGCCAACCATGTACCATCATAAATACTTTAAATAACATAATGCGTGTAAATATAAAAGCATATACCATATTGTTTTAAATAATTAGCGATAGACAAATAAATAAAACTATAAAACAACTTTGTTGTAAACTAGTCAATCTGGTTGATTCTTTAGTCATTCCACGTGACCGTGCCATGAGTATCAACTAGTTAGTGGTGTGTGAACACAAATATTAACAATTATGAAAACTATGAATATATATGTTAAGTAGTAATAAACAGGGGTGTTTATGTCATTGTATTTTATTTTTTAAGTGTCTAGCTCTGTCTCATTCCTAATAAGGTGTCTCATACTTAAGGGGCAAAAAAGTAATTGTAATCAGTTTAAGTAATCTACATATAAACTGGGAGAGATCAGTTTGTCTCTTTTCCTATTGGTATGACAGCCTTCTATTCTCCTTTTCTCTCCTCTTTTCTTTTATATTGCTCTTTTCCTCTTGATTTCTCAACCTGTACCAGAACATGGTATCAGAGTGTGATCTCATCTGATGGAGGCTACAATATCCTCTCCTCTGTATTATTTATTTGTTTTCTTATTTCTGATCTGTTTCAATTGAAAAAAACAGATTTGTGAGGGTTGCAGTCTCTTCTTGGTTTTGGTTCAGTCACCATGGATGATTTTGTTGTGTGTTGATATTTTTAGCCATCTACTGAACTGTTACCAAGAAGGAATAGTGTGCTGTAGGTGGACAATGACTGCTGGATTTACGTGGTTGCTAATCATTTGTGGTAAAGTACTGAATTGAGGTGGTTGACACATGTTTGTACATATTTAAAATTCCTTGTTAATAAATAAATTTAACAGTGATACAATTGCTCCAAAATCAACCAAGATGTTTTATCTCTCTTACAGCATATCTATACTTCCAAGAAGCCTCCTGGAATCACATTAATAAAAAAATTTTTGGTAATAAATAAAAATGAAAAAATTTATTAATAAAAAGAAAGATAACATCAGGGTGATGAGGAGTCACCAGAATCAAAAAAAGTACAATAAGCAAACAACATAACAAAATACATCAACAACCAAAATCATACTCTAAAACAAACCAATGTTATATTAAAAAACTTTCTTTGAAACACCTTCAAATATTGTCCAATCTTATTAGAATAGGAGGATCTTAACGATTTGACCAAGTGAATTTTTATCCCAAAATTCTACAATCAATTAACTCATTCCTTCTCACAAAATCCCTGAAGCTTCTTATTCTTCCTAACATTCTATACAAATGACAGAAACCCAGAGAAAGATCCTGGAAACAATGAGGTAAGTTCTCCGAGCCCAGTTTCACAACCGAGTAAAGTAAGAGAAGGGGAGAGGGCGTAGAAAACACAGGAGAGAAGGGGGAAAGAAAATGGTGGGACAAGGAGGGGGGAAACACTCATAAAAAGGTTTATAATAGGAGAAGATGGTTATTGGGTTTATCACAAGAAGAAATAGGGGAGAAAGGAGAAACAGAAGAGGGAGGGGAAGGGGAAAGGGGGGACAGGACAGTTTTGGAAGACGGGGTTTTGTGAGGTCAGGATAGGAAAGTCTCTTGGTCTCTTCTGGAGAGGTGAAGGTTTTGTGAGGTTATCTTTTGAACAGATTGAATGAGAGAGAGAGAGAGAGAAGAATAGAAGAAAAGAATGGTTAGAGAAAAATAAAGGGCAGGACGAAGAATGAGAAGAGGAGTGTGTGGATGAGGACGATTGAGGATTTGATGCTGGGAGATATATAGTAGGGAAGGATCAGGGAGAGCATGAAGTTAATAAGTTGGATTATAAGGGGACTGAAGGAAGAAAGAAATCATAACCCAGAGGCTGTGCTGCTAAAGGAAACAAAACTGGAGAATTTTAACTTAAAATTGAAAAATTAAATAAATGGGCAAGGACTTGCATGCTGGACTGATCATATATATCATTCCCCTCTTCTATTCATTATGTTTTTCTTTTTTTTCTTGCATGTATTATGTCTGTCCATGAATTCGCACTTATATTAGCCTTTTTAATATTATCTTGATCTATTGATCAAGTGATGTTTTTGTTCATGTATGATGTATCATTAGTAAATGTGAATCAGATTTGGCAAGTCTAAGAAAATGTTATATTATTATTACCATTTATTTGTGCTTGTTAATTAACTTAATTTATTGTTGCCATTGACTCATTGCTCATTTGCTCATTGGTTTTATTTTCATTAGATAATGGCAAGTGAGGAAGGGAATCGAAATACTTTTACCATTGGGAATAAGACTCAATCAAAGGATCTAGCATGGAAGTATGCAGCCTCACACACCTCCACATAATCCTACCCCTTTTCTTAGGCCATCTAAGGAAAAAAAAATAGCAAACAAGCTTCGTGTATCTAGAGGAGGGATCCATCTGCAACCAAATAAAGAGAGAAACCATTCCCAAATATCATAAGCAAAAGGGCAAGAAATTAGCAAGTGGTATCACCATTAGCCTTGCAAAGGGTGCACCAATTTGGCCTTTTCTTCTGGAGTAAATCACATGTGTTACATATTTCCAAGAAGGCTTCCCAACAAAAAGCTCCAATCCGTGGAGGGATCGGCTCACCCCATACTTCCTTGACTGGAAAAGATTGTATGAAGTTATTGTTCTACTGTGTTAAGGACTTAAAGTAGGAAGCACAAGAGAATGCCCTAGAGGGAGATAAGGTCCAAATTCTACTATACCTTTTTGAAGGATCCAAAACTACCCCATTCAAAATCTGAATTAGGTCCACCAAAGTTCCAAATTCTGACTCCCTAAGGCCTCTTCTAAGACCCAAATCCCAATCATACCCAAAGTTTGACTCAACAGGGATCAAAAAATCAGACACACTTTCCTTTGAAACAGGAAAGGGAGAATAAAGAGGGGAATTGGTCTTTCAGGGGTACATCCCCCACCCACAAGTATTCCCAAAATTTTACCAAATTCCCAAAGCAAAAATCATACCTGATATATTGCAAAAAGGACGAAAGAATGGCATGTATGGATTTCCAAGGAGAGGCTAGATTAGTCCTTGTCACAAGCCCCAAATCCCAGCCATCATCTACTTGTCCATGAGTACTCAAGATAACCTTGGTTCATAGCTTATCCCTATCCCCTCCAACCTCCACAACCATTTCCCCAACAAGGCTTCATTATTCTTCTGAATATCACCTAAACCCAAGCCACCCTCTGCCCTACACTTGGAGACTAACTCCCAATTCACTCCATGATCTTTCGTTTCCTCCCCTGGCTCCCATAAAAAATCTCACATCCACTTTTCCAACACTCTACTTATTTTTTCTAGGATCCTAAATACAGATAAGTAATACACCAGCAAGCTAGCCAATGTAGACTTAAGTGATTCTGTCACCTAGAGATAAATAATTCTTCTTGCAAAAGGCTAACCTTTTTCGTGAACCTATCAACTACTGGGCTCCAAAAACCGTTGTTCTTCGAATTATCCCCTAAAGGCATCCCCAAGTAAATCATAGGCCACTATGACACCACACATCCCAAAATTTCAGCTCTGTCTCTCAACTCTCCTTCTTCCATGTTAACCCCTACCACACAGATCTTAACAAAACTAACCTTTAAGTTCGACATTTTTTTCAAAAAATTGCACTACACCTTCAAATTTCTGACCCACCTCACATCCTCCCCTTCACAGAACAGAATTGTGTCATTAGCAAAATGTAGGTGTGTAATGGTACACTATCTCTTCCAACCCTCCACCCCCTCACTAAGTTCCTTGAACTGCCCTCTCTATTAATTTTCCCAACACTTCTGCAACTAAAGTACAAAGGAATGGGGAAAAGGGGTCCCCTTGTCTAATTCCCCTAGTAGCCGAAAAGTGATCCACTACAAACCCATTCACCAGGATTGAGTAATGACAAGTCTCAATACAACCCAAGATCCATTTGCACCATTTTACCCCAAAGCCAGAGCACTCTATCATAGTTTTTAAGGCGCCAAGGCGAGGCTAGGCAACGGGGGGGCGCCTTGATGGAATTTCTTTAAGTAAACCATATATCCTAGGGTAGTTGATCAAGAGCCCACACTCTAGAATCTGAACCACTGTCCCCCAAGACCACTGAATTCAACAAGCTAAGCAAAGCAGTAACACTGGAAATTTCAAACTCTCTAAGGTTCCTGGTAAGGCCCGAGTTCCAATCCAAACCTGATTGAGAAGAGGAGCTGACAAATTCAGACACAGGTTTTCCTTTGGCTCAGTTTGGAAGGAGTACAAATGAAAATATGTACAGTGCAAATACATACAAAATATAAGGTTTTGCACTCTACATATTTACATTTGTACTCCTTCCAAACTGAGCCTTTAAGGTTGGAAAGTCCGAAGAAAGAAGGAAAGGCCTCAGATAAAGGTGAATTCAAATATGAATATTATACTCATTTGAATGATTCTAGTGTTAATAGTTAGTGTACACGCTTGCTAGTTAGCATACAAAACCAATAAAATAGTTTAGTGTAGGAAAAATAAAAAATTAATAAAACTAATATTTTCAAATTTCATCACCTAGGCACCTGGGCACCCAGTGGTCGCCTAGCCTCGCTTAGTCACCTTGAAAACTATGGTGATTAGGCGAGGCAAGCCTATGCATCTTGTCACCTTGACAACTATGATACATCCTAAATGATTAGCAACCCTCCACTTCATGGTCTCTACCCATCCACAACTATTCAAACTCCACAAGTCACTTAAAATACCCATATCCACCTTTTCCAATTTTGTTTTTACAACCAAACTCCACACTATTACCCCTAATAACATTTCTCACTATCCCCCTCCTGAAGTTTCTCCATCCCCTAACATTCCAATAACAAATTCTCAATACTGGTTTCAGGCATTTTAAATCACTTGTATGACTTCTTAAAAGTTTTCCTTGCAAATTCCACTCCTCCATAAAAATGTAAACCCAGGATTTTGCTTACCTCCACCTCTTTATTCACAATCTTTTCCAACCCAACTGCTTTCTTGACCTGATGAGTCTCATCTACTCAAATTTCACCTTCACTTAATTCACTTGAACCATCCTCCCCTTTCAGACATGTCTAAGAAGTGTTAGAAATCGACTGTGTCCTATAATTTCTCTTCCTTCTATAGTATACACCCTGGAATCTTTCACCCCACCACTTCTTTCCCTTTTTATTTCTATTTTCCCTATCTCCCTTTCTTTGTTGCTAATCCTCCTTTTCTTTTGTCAATCTCTTACATGCTTTTGTAGTGTCCCCAACCCTTTCTCCTTCTCCACTAACGTCCCTTCGGCCTTCCCACCCTTTTGGATTCAAAATTTATATTACCTCTTTCAGTTTCATCGTGCGCCCTGTCATCAACCTGGTCCACCATGGCTACTGAGTCAGTTCTCTCTCCTTCGATCTCATGCAAGTTATCTGTAGTACCTTCTTCAACTATCGGCTGTGTCTCGTGTCCTTGACCCATCACATACTCTAATCTCCCTTCAGAAAAGATATTCCTCATTTCAGATTCAAAAGGAAAGAGACAAGTGTCACTTACCACTGGAAGCACATTACCAGGTATTCTTTCAATTCTATAGAATTCCTTCAAATCTTTTTCACCCCAAAATCCACCGCTCTCTCCCACCCCCCCCCCAGCTGTTCCAATTGATTACAAGATCTTCTACCCCTTTCTCACCAGATCCACTAGTTAGCATTTGGAAACCCCTTAAACCCTCTATCTTCCTCTTTTTTCCACTGTCATCTACTGAAGTCCCCCAATCTTGTTTGTATCCAGAGAAAGTAATGTGCCATTGGTAGTCACCTCTACCTCTTATTCCAATTTTCTTCCCAAACTGTTAATAAATAAATTTAACAGTTGCGGTTCAAAAAAATCACATTAATCAAATCAAATTAAATATAATTTCAGATATCATATAATGCTCTCAAATCGAATTGGAATCCAAACATTGAATATCAATCACATATTATATTGAACCAGATATTGGATATATCTTGTCAAATTGAAATCAGATACAGCCCAGTCTGAATTCAATTCCACTTGTTTGCTTCCCTACTCAAATATAAAACACTTCCCAATTGAAACATTTGAGGCCATGATGATAGAAGGAAAAGGTGAAAAGTGTATGATTTCAAGGAAACTCCGACAAGTCCCATCCAATGTTTTAAAAGGCAATTGAGACATACACACCTAGAGGCATGAGGCACATTGAAAACACCCTGAGAAATAAGCTGGAGGTGTGGATGCCTGATGCATACACCTCAAACACCTTTTGCATGAGGCATATGTCTCATGCACACCCATGCAAGAGGCTTATTCTAGCACAAAACAAAGGGGCAAATTGCAAGCCCATATCAAGGGGTTCTATTGATGGCACATTGTATAATCCATTATTTTATTCAATTAATAAAATTTCAATGTTACCAATCAAGAAAAAAAAAGAAGAATTAATAATCAAAAAATATATCAGTCTTAAAGTACCAATGTAAAATGTGCAAGTTCTCGGCAAAATAGATACCAAGAAGAAGAAGTTGTGGCTTTCCTACCCCTAGACCTACTCTTTAGGAGGCTTATGCCTCTTGCATTCTGAACTACACCTCCTGCATCAGCCTAGTGGAATGCCTTGTGGCATGCCTCCACATTTTAAAACATTGGTTTCATCAGCTCAAAACATAGCCTTAATCTCAACTATTTGGGGTTGGCCACATTTTCCCACTGCACTCTATTCAGAGCTATAACTGATGTGAGTTATGTTGAATCTCATCAACACTGTTACCCCCAAATCCAATATGGATCAAATCCCAAGAGGCCAGCCTAAATAAGACCTCTTTGCATATGAGAGGAATGGGCAAAGGGATCATGTAGTTCAGGTCTAACTAAGCCTAGAGAAAGACTAAGAGAAGGGGAGTGACAACAGACAGACCCCTAAAAGACATAGCAGTCCAAACAGAAAATCTTTCATCAGACCCAATCCAGGACAAGATGGAGAAAATCTCTTTTACCTTAACTTTATTTTTTTTCCTCTTCTATCAGTACTTTATTTTGCCTAATGCCATTGAGTTTCTTAAACTACATTAATCAAATAAAGTGCTTACAATTTCGGATGAACCCTCTCTGGTGGAACAAGTTGCACTTTCAATATGTGCTCAAAGAGAAGTTGATTATTCATGGTATCAACTACAATTTCTGCCACCTGCACTTAAAAACAGAAATTGTTGTAATAAACTCTGGAAATGGAGTTGAGGAAGCATGTATCCTGCTTAGAGTAGGTATAACCTCTGGACACTCAAATTCGATGAAGCCAAAATGTTTTGAGTTTCCTGTCTGTAAATAACCAAAACAAGGAGAAGTCAAGATCAATGAACCAAAAACATGGCAGGGCTAAATAACATTGGCAGAACCTATCACACAATAACTATTAGAAGAATAAAAGCTTTTATGGACACTTCACTTGCAAGGATATTTAAGAATAATAAAAAATATATACAAAATTAAATAAAAATAATAGGGGTGCAAGTCGGAATGGCCTGAGTTAACAGTTTACACTGTTCCAAGCTTGGGCTTCGGGTTGGTAGATCCTTCCAAGTTGATGTATTTTTCCATTTCTCTATGTGTTTTTCGAGTTCCATTTAGTGGTGTCTCTGTCCTCAGCAATTATCCCTCCTCTATCCTCGCTTTTTTATGGGTTCATTGTTCTTTTTGATAGATTTTTTTAGTGTTACTTTGTTACAGACATTTTCTATTACCAATAAAAAGTATATAAGACAAATCATTTGGAAAAATAATAAGAATTAAGATTTTTTTGAAGACAAAACTAAACCCCAAACGTTATATCCACTTTAAAGCCTACAAGCTACTTAACAAAATGCCATGAATAATCCAGTAGACAAACCTAAAAAAAGTTTACTTGTAAAAATCTATACAAAATAAAGAAAAGGTGGGGAGGTGAGGGTCCTCTCAACACAGAGCTCACATACCTCCTCCTCCTCTCCTTTCTCACATGTGCATATTTATTTTATGTTAAATCCAAAGTTCAAAATTTCGATACAATCGGGCATATCATATCGTATCATTGGGGTCCCAAAACACCTGTTTACATGTGTTTCGGGAACCCCATTCTTTTTAATAAAAAATATAGTTAAAAAATAAGCCTAAAAAACAAATTTTGAAAAAAAAAAAGCTAACATAAAGGCACGTAGTTTTAAGTACTGATACGCCTTTTTCCAATACACAGGGGTGTATCGATACTTTGAACCTTGATTAAATCATTAAAAAGCTCATGAGTCTTTATTGTCTCTCATAAAATCCATATTTACTCTCTCATAAATCTCTCTCTCACCTTAATAGTCAATATTTGTAACATCTCCCCTCCCTATTAAATCCTTATTTTTCTCTTAAATATCTCTTAATCCCTTTTGGCTCTTACTAATAAAGTAGGGCGTAAATTAGATGGGTTGGATTAGGTTAAGGGTCAACCTAAATATGAACCTTAGCTTGGATCCAAATTAATGTGTAAAAACCAGGCCAAATTTTCCCACCAGTACATGGGGTGAACCAATCTAAACAAATCATTAATTGCTCCTTTCCTTGGGTTATCAAGTTTTCCCCCCTATTTTGCTCCTTTCCTTGGGTTCAGGTTTTCCCCTTTGTTCTTATTAATTTAATTTAATAAAGATTTGTTTAATGGATTGTTCTGGTTCAATAATAAAATGTAGTAAGAAAGAATTTAATGCGAGTTTTGATTATCTTCATTAATTCAATTTTGAAATTCTTTTTTTAACTTGGTTATTAATCTCATGCTAAGCACATTTTTTGGCTTTATAGAGCTACACAATGGGAAGTAGCCCATTGCCCCAACCCATAAAGTATCAATTAAGCCACCATCAGTTGGTTTATGTGCTTCTCATAATATATAAGCTATATAAAAAGGGAAGTTTGAAGCTCAATATCTAAAAAGGAAAAGAAAAATTTTTTTCTACCACTCTACACATAAAAAATAGAAATACAGCATCTCGTGCATAGCAGGGGGTCACCACTAGTATAAATATAAATCTGGAAGACTCACTTTCTTATTTCGGGCAATTCTTAATCTCTTGATCGTACCAAACTGTGAAAAAAAACCTGTACACAAACCATCTACTTAAAGATAGAGAGTAACGGCAAAAATAAGGTAAGCGGAACATTAAGTACTTCAAAATTAAAAATTGAATCTTGTAGGAAAAAATTAAAAATTGAATCAACCTTCCATTTCATCCTCATAGAACCCATGTGGTATACGGCCAATATACACAACAGTGGCTTTATTTTTCTTAGGTTCCTCTTGTCCATGAAGCAGTTTTTTCCCAGGACCACCTTCTAATGGCTTCAGACAACACAAGATATGTAAACAACAAATATTGAAAAAATAACAAACTGTAGAGCAAAAGAGAAGATCACTAAAGCAGTAAAATCATCGACCCACGTACCAAGAAATCAGCAGCTTCATTTTTACGATTAGAAAATGACAATTGAGATGAGCCCTTCTTTATTCTTTTCATCATTGCTTTCTTCGCCTTGGCACCCATTTCTCTGCAAGCACAAAAGGGAAAACCCACATAGAATTCGGTGGACTGAAAGACTGAAACAAAGATCAATCGAATTTGAACAAACATGTAAACAAAACTAATGAATGTGAACAAATTTTCGAATTCAGGAATTAAAAATAAATATTTAAAATTTAAAATAAAATAAATTGCTGGAGATTGCAGAAACAGGCGTCAGGCGGTGGGAGGAGGAGGAGGAGAAGAGAGGAACCATTGTCACGCAAGTGGCGGTGAACAAACCACCGCCGGAGAAGAAGAAGGAAGAGGAGGAGGAAGAGGAGGAGAACAAACGACCAACGGAGCTGAAGGGACAGGGTGAACAGACCACCGGCGGGAAGAAGGAGAAGAAGAAGAAGAAGAAGAAGAAGAAGAAGAAGAAGAAGAAGAAAAAGAAGGAGGAGGAGAGAGAGTACCTGGCGTCGTCGCCTACTGCTTGAGGCGGTCGACGGCGAGACTGCGAATCGCGACTGTTGCTAGCGGTGGAGGAGGCGATGTTCGGTGATGACTGGAGACCGAGCTCGAACGATAGAGAAAGAGGGACGAGGGTTTTGGGGATTTTGAGTTGGTTTAGCCGTTTTGTAAAGGCTGCGTTTGGTTGCAGTGTAATTTTATTTGTAGTAACACAAATAAATAAAAGTTCAAACAAAATAAGTTAAAATTTGAAACAAAAACAAGTCATAATTTATACTCAAATCATTTGCATTGTCATAGTTTTGTATCAATGTAAATTGATTCAACTTTGCATTATTTTTGTTTTTTTTGATAAAAGTTGGGGTGTAACAAAATCCGCCGGTTATATAAAACTGAGACCGGTTTACTGGTTTCCAAGTTGAACCAAACGAGTGGGCAGTTTTTTACGATTTTTAATGGAACATTTTGGGGTATGTCCAAAGCAGAAGGGTCCAGGTTACAGTTAACCAATCGGTCCAATCTGATATTCGAAACATTGGTTTTGACGAAAAGGGTTCCCAATGCAAATGGAACCTAACCAATTAATACCCATCACACTAATCTCTTTACCTCCCACTTTTCCATCGCCACCCTCAAAATGATTGATTAGATGATCAATTCATAGCAACTAAGGATCAAAGTGTCAGTATCTAGTATTATATCGGATAGTTTGGATACAAATACGCTTTAAAAATGCATGAATATAAACGAAAGATATGAAAACACATGGATACGCTAGGAAAATAATACAAATTTAGTAAATGCATAAATTACACTAACTTTAAAAATCAAAATAGCCACTTGTGGGATTACAAATTCACGATAAACTATCAACTTTTTTTATATCTTAAAATAAATCAATTCATGAGGTCATCAAACTATTGGGGTTATCTGTTGAAAAGCCTGAAACACATTCATTAAGGGGGGGGTGTTTCTATAACATGAATGCTTTTGTTTTCATTTGCTTTTGAAATCGTTGCATCAACCAAAAAAAAACAAAAACAAAAACAAAAAACATGTGCAAGTAGGAATCATTCCCAAAGTCTTTGCTACAACCAATAGGAGACTTTACCACCAGGCAATTGGTAACGTTCCAATACATGTTTATTGGAACCATCAAAATAGTGGTTTTTAAAACAAAAGCGAATTTTTTATTATGGAAAATTGTATGATTTATGGAACATGATATTAAATAACCAGATGAAAACATATTTCTTAAACCAAAAATTCTTTTTTTATTTCAATTTTGATAACAAATAACACATACACCAATGATCAAAGTATCGGCATCGGATATCTATTGAAAAATTTGGACACAGATACGCTTTGGAAACGCATGTATACGCTAGGAAAATGATACAAATTTCGTAAATACATCAATTACACTAATTTTAAAAGTCGAAATAGCCACAAATAAAACATAAATACATAAAGAAATATATTACTAATATAACAAGATACATAAATATCATACAATTTTGTTGATAATCTAACAATCAAGAGTCTAAGACTCATATTATATAGTTTTTACAAAGTAAAACATGCACAAAACCATTATTATGTTAAATTCTATAAGTCCAAGACACAGAACATGTGCAATTATTATATTTTAATTACTATAGCAATTATTTTCTATTTTTACTTTTCAACATTAACAAAAAAAGTCAATTAAATATTAAATTTTGAAATGTTTGATAATATCAAAATTACTATCATATGAAATTTATAATTTTTCTAAGATACATATATTATTATCATATTTTTACATTTAATCTTAACTCAAAGTATATATTAACTATTTTGAATTTTATTTAATTTAAGTGAAATTAAAGCATTGTTTTATTAATAAAATTAATTTATTTATTGTATTAAAAGTAAATCTTTATTATTTTTTATGTTTTTCTTTATTTTCTAAACGAATTTTAAATTAGTATAAAATAAGTTTGAAAATAACATATTTCCCTAGTTTCTATTTGAAACACCCCCAAAAAAAACACTCTAAATAAAATTATATGACTGTATAATCTAAAATCTAAAACTTAATTATTAAGGAATGGATACATGTTTTCTTCAGAGCCCAAGGCAAGTTTCATTCATCAATGGACAATGAATTACATCTCATTCAACACCAAATACCTAACAAAAATTGGGGTTGAATACCAGGTTTTGGAGCAACTGTACCTCACTGGCCATAGCATAGTGAGCTTGCTTGTGGGCCACTCAATTACAAAAGCGATATGTAAAAAGCAACATACTATAAGAAAACCACGAGAGAAGCTGCTTGCAACATAGGATATGGGCGTAATTGAGTTGAGTCATTGAATATCAGCATGTCTTGGTTCAATTTGACTAAAATACTATTATGTATTTTTTGTTAGAGCTTAATTCGATTTAAATATTCAATGAATTACACTTTACTTAAAAGTTCAAAGTATGTATGTATGCATATATCTGTATATGTGTGTATAATTAAACTTACCTTGAGGTTTGAGCTCAATTCAATCTCGATTAGAATCGAACGTAATCAATCTTGAAACCAAACTGTTTGATTAAAACTAGATTTGATTGTACCTCTAACTTGGAATAGTGGTATGGATCAACCAAGGTGGACCCTCATTTGTACAAAAGAGCTTCAATGATGGACCTAGAGTCACCGCCCCAAGCACTAATGGAATGCATGGCATGTTATGAGCCAATTTCGAGCCTTCTACAATTGCCATTGTTTCAAATTCAATAGGATAAGAGCAATTAGTGAGGAATGCTCAGCCAACTATGAGATAAAGACATAAAACGCATTATAAAAAGTAAAGCCTGTTAAAATTGCAAAATCCAATTACAATAAAGATCCACTCATAGGCTTAAGCTTTTTAGGGATGCAAACGAATCAGATCGAATTCGAAATAGGATCTATCCGAATCTGACTAGATAATGTTCATGTCGGATCCGATCCAATCTGATTTGATAGGCCTCGATTTGAATCCAAATCCTATCTATAAGTCGGATCTTCATATCAAATATGATTCAATTTGTTTTCTTTAAAAATTAATAAATTATTAAAAGAAAAATAAAATATACCAATTAATATAAAGAAAAAAAAAACAAAAATTACAAATAATTTGTAGTTATTTTTATCATATATATATACATGTTTCTTATAAAAATAAACAATATAACAAATTTATAAAAATACAATATAAATAATATGTTTATAAATAAATAAATAGCATATATATATGTATTATATATATTCATATTTATAAATATATAATATATATAGGATCGGATCTTCCCGAATCGAATAGGAATAGGGGTGATTTGAATACATAAAAATGTGCATTTTAATGATAAAGAAATATATTACTAATATAACAAGATACATAAATATCATACAATTTTGTTGATAATCCATCAATCAAGAGTCCAATACTCATATTATATAGTTTTTACAAATTAATACATGCACAAAACCATTATTATGTTAAATTTGATAAGTCCAAGACACAAAACATGTGTAATTATTATATTTTAATTATTGTAGCAATTATTTTCTATTTTTACTTTTCAACATTAACAAAAAAGTCAATTAAATCTTAAATTTTGAAATGTTTGATAATATCAAAATTACAATCATATGAAATTCATAATTTTTATAAGATACATATATTGTTATCATATTTTTACTTTTAATCTTAACTGAAAATATATCAAAATTATTAAAATTTAAGAAACATATCATATGAAATTCGTAATTTTTAATTACTAAAGTAATGATTCCATTATAAATTTTCTGAAATAAAAAATCATTTTTATATAAATTTAAATTAGTGGATTTGATAAATTAATTTAATATTATATTCTTGAATATTTTGTAAACAATTTTTTATTTTTGTAAATAATAAATATGTTATTTAGTCTAAATTAAAATATCAATGAGTATTTTATAAAAATATATCAAAATTTGAAGATACATATAATGTAATAATTTATGAATTTTAAGTACTAAAATAATTATTCTATTATTAACATTTTTATTTGTATAAATTTATTTAGAGTAAAAAACAATTTTTGATATAAATGTAAATTTGATAGATTGTTTACTTCATTAATGTTTATAAAATACTAATTTTAATATTATTTTTTAATTTTAATCAAGAATTATTGAACGTAAACATATTGTATGTGTTTAAGTTGCATGTTAATAGTGAAGTTAATAAATTTTATTTTATTTTAGTTTATATCATAACATAAGTGATGGCACTATGGCTCAAGATGTTTGGCGCATAGTGGTGCAAGCGTGAGGACTTGGGTTTGAATCTTCGTAATAGTGTTTTTAAACAAGAGAGATGCCCGTGTATTAGTGTTTATCATCACGTATCAATCCATATCGATTGATTGCGATACACACCAATTTACATATCGTGTCGATAATTTAATCCTTGATAGCAACCTACTCTCTTTGTAGGTGGCCTGTCCATTTCCAACTTCATGCATATTTCTTTACCTGCCCCTAGTGCGCATTCTGATCTAGGGAAAACTCGCTTTTATTGCTGACTTTTTTATTGTTTTGATGGCACTACGTAGTTTTTTACATAAATTTTGCATTATGCATTATCACAACTTGGTTGCCTTAAATCAAACCCTCACCATATAATTCCTAGCTAGTCCTTCACTCCTTTTGATAGATCAAATAATCAAAAAGAAAAGTATGGCAAATATTACAATAATAAAAAAGGATTTTTGATAACAAAGAGCAAAAAATTAATAATAAATATAATGCCAAAGTATAATAAAATAAAAAAATGCCAATCACCTTTTCTGACCCGAGGAGATTTTCAGAACCATGGCATTCAGTTGCAAAAGGGTTAAGACATTGGACTCCGAGAATATCAAGTCATCAAAATCAGAGAACTCTAAAGAGCTATATGTCGAGAAAGAGAATCAACACCAGTCTCTAATAAGAGTAGCAATGTTGTTGAGTGTAGTACCCACCTGTTAGACAGTTTTGTATGCCCTTAGCTCCAATTAGTTTTGATGTACTTTTGACATTTAGTATAAATAAATAAAGTACATGTTTGATTCATTTGTGTGGTATATTTCTATGTAAGACCCTTAAACTAGACACTTAATGAGACTCGTGTTAGTTTAGAACATTCACAGTCGTTGGATAAGTCTGGGGAGATTTATCCTGCCAAGGCTGACACTGGTGTGCTGTCAAGTGTTGGGGTGGCTTGTCTCAGCTGCCAGGGTGAGACCCAAGGCACATGCAATGTAGGATTACTTGAATCCTTGAACCAGACCAGATTTCCAGTATTGCCCTGGACCTTGGAGATTGATGGGCAAAACTGGAAAAGTTACACCTGACCCCTAGACTCGATTATGATACTGCACTAGGTGTCGGATTGGGCTGTCTTTGATATGCCAATTACTAAGATCCTTAGCGGGGGGTCAAAACCTGGGTATGTTGGGACAGTCTGAGAATTCATCTGAGTGGGTGATCATAGTGACAAGATCAGCCCCTTTGTCGGACAAAGGTAATGATCGGGGTGCACTCTCTCTGATGGAAACCAAACTGCTGGCAGTTGATTTCAATCGTTGGAATTTTGTTTTGCAAATTTTATATATATGATATATGTATACATATTGTTGGACAATTTTGTATGCCCTTAGCTTCAATCAGAATGATGTACATTATGAGTTTATTGTAAATGAATAAAGTACACATTTGATTCATGTTCCCTTGGTATCTTTCTGTTTAATACCCTTAAACTGGACACTTAATGAGACTCGTGTTAGTTTAGAATGTTCATAGCCAATGGGTCGGTCTGGGAGACCTATCCTGATAAGGCTGACACTGATGTGCCACCAAGTCGGTTGGGGTGGCCTGTCTCAGCTGCCAGGGTGAGACCCAAGGCACATACAGTGTAGGATCAATTGAATCTTTGAACCAGACCAGATTTCCAGTATTGCCCTGGACCTTGGAGATTAATGGGCAAAACTGGAAAGTTACACCCGACCCGATTATGATACTGCACTAGGTGTCGGATTGGGCTGTCTTTGATGTACCAATTAGTGAGATCCTTAACGGGGGTCAAAACCTGGGTATGTTGGGACAGTTTGAGAATTCATTTGAGTGGGTGATCATAGAGACAGGATCAATCCCTTTGTCGGACAAAGGTAATGATCGGGGATGCACTCTCTCTGATGGAAACCAAGACTGCCGGCAGCCGATTTCAATCGTTGAGATTTGTCTTGCAAAATATATTTTATATGAGATATAAAAGTATATATATACATTATGGTTTCTAAAATGTTTTAATTCCCGGAATCCATATAAGTAGAGGGTGCAGCACTGTTCCTTGCAACCGAGGAAGAGGTCCTCTCTTGTCGGATAGTGTTTGATCATTATTGGCTGAGAGGTTGAGTGTAAGACCATAGAGGGTAATACCTGATGGGCTAATCTTGCATCTGCCCACAGTCCCTGGGTATTAAAAGGTGGCTTGGCCCAGGGACCACTTAGGGTAAGTGTTGGGCCCATAGAGCCATATGATGGGTTCAGGGGATGCACTGTCCATAGCAATGTATTCGGCCAGGCCTTGTAACAGAGGCTGGGTTGAACCCATGTGGCTAATGTGTAAATCAATGCTTGGGTCCCACGCCATACAAGGAAGCCCAACTGGGCAACAGTTAGGAAGGATAAGTGAGCACATGACCTTAATAGGCCTAAAGTCCATTTCGAACTGGGTTGTTTTAATTAGTTAAACATGGGGCGAATTCTGAGATGGATTAGCAGATAGGATAGGGTATTAACCCTATCCACTCAGAGAGTCCATATCTAAATGTGATTCAGATCTGGAAACCTCCTAATGTGATTAGGAGAAAGTTGATCCAATCTACAGATAAGATAAGGGTTTATCCTTATCACCTAAAGGGATGTCTGATCCAATTATGATTTGGATCAGCAACTCCTAATGGGATTAGGAGCTGATCCTTTAGGGTTACAAAAGAAGGAAGGGGCGGCAGCCTTTAGATAATCACAAGATCATCAGATCATTGCAAGTCTTTTAGAGTTGAAATCACAAAAGAGAGAATTGAGCATACCTGCGAAAATACTCTCTTGCCGCCTCCTTCTTACCGCCGCCTCACCTGCCAGTTCGACCTCCTCTTCAGTGGGAGAAATCAAGATTCGATCTTGATATCAGTTCCTTGTGAAGGGATTGATAGGAAGCTGTGCTCACGTGCCATCCTGCTATTTCTTGTGAAAGAACAGGTTCTTGGAGAAAACAGTGTTGATTTTGCTCCATCCTGCACTGCGCCATCTTTAGTGGGAGCAGTTTTTGTATCCTTCCTTGGGCGTGAACACCTCCATTCGGAGATATTATTTCTCCGTATCAGGTATAATCCTCTCCTACTGCTTTTGTTCAAATCTGGTTTAGTTTATGGTTCAAGATTGATCCTTGAAAATATGATTTTGTAAATAGGGAATGCGATTCCTAGTTGAAAGAGAGAGAAATTTTTGAAATTCGCCCACCTTATTCCGCAAGATTTGGGCGTTCATACGATGGATCTCTCATCCCTTCAGTGGTATCAAAGCCATGGTTCAAATCTTGAATCAATTTGTTTCAGATCTGAACCTGCGCAAATGGGCAGAAGGCGTTCTACCCGATTTGCGCAGATAAAGGGTTTTGGGAAATTGTCCCAAAATTATGGGCGAATAATCTAAAATTAAATTTTTTTTATAAATCTGATTATTGTTTAGAATTGTTCTTTATGATTTTCTTGATTTATGGGCTGTTTGTACAAGATGAGATCGAAATCTTGATTTGCGCAGGGAACTTGCGATTTTGCAGTTTATGGATTATTTTATTACATTTGGTCTGTAAAATATATATATATATTTTTTTATTTTTAGACTGAATGTATAGGTATTCGATCTAAGGTAATATTAATAGAAATTAGGATTTATGTTTATTTTATTTTGGATCGAAGATGGCGGCGCAGAGAAGGAGATTTCGCAGATGAGAGAATTGCAATCTGCGATTTGCAGTTTATGAAACTGCAAACTGTGATCTAACCTCTGTTTTGCATGATGGATTGTGCAAACAGCCCTGTTTGACTGATTCTTATTTATCTTTTATCAGTATTTAATTTCAGATTATTTTCTTGAATTAAAGATTTAATTAAAGATCAAACCCTAGACCCATTTGAACCAAGATTGGTTCAAATTGTTTGGACCGAATCTAGGGTTCGATCAAGGCTGAATATCAACCCTAATTTTTCCCAAAATGGGCCTGAGGATTGATGATTAATTAAATGCTTAATTCGACCCAACCTGTAAAGGCCCAGTTTTAAGTTGTTAAAACTGCCAAAAGCCCACTCTGCGGATAAAGCTATATGGGCCGAACCCATCAACCCTAATTCGGCTCATATACCTGGATAATATTAATGGTTAATATTATGGATTAAATATGGCTTCAAATGGGCTTTACAGATAATTAATTGATTGGATCAATTTATCCTTGCATGTGATGTATGGATGTGTGATGTGCTGCGTACATGGGCCATAAGTGTTTGGCCCATGCTCAATCGACAGTGGCTCTTGCGCACACCATAGCTGAATGCACATCATTGCCAAGGTGTCCCTTTTGGTCATTGGATGACCTCCCTCAGTGGTGGGCCCCACACATCGTAGAGAGGTTACGTGCGGGACCCTAGCTGATTTGGGTCCACCGAAATCTGGCTTTATGAAAGTCAGTGGGAGCCACTTTGGTTTGACCTAGATCAAACCATGACGTAATTTACTGTTCTCTCCAGCTAATATGAGTGCATGTGATAGGGAGATTCATATGATGAACTCTCTAAAGGACTTCCATCATTAGCATGAGGATGAGTCCTTCAGTATGTGAAAATGCACCAGAAAATGGGCTATTCATTTGCTGTTGGGCTTGTCTAAGTGTTTCATAAGATGATAGGGGCGTAATAGACTGATGAGGGAGGGGCTTCACTAGAAAATGGGAACTCTCTCACGGTACCTTGGCGTTCACGAATATGATGGGCAAGCACTCACTAGGAATGATGTAGGAATGTTAACTACGGTGAAAGTATGGCTTTTCACAACAATTCTCCATGAAAGATCTTGGAGAAGCCTCCTATATACTGGGTCTTCGACTCTATAGAGATAGATCAAAGCGGATAATAGGATTATCCCAATCTGTTTACATTGACAAAATAGTCAAAAGATACAGCATGGAGAACTCCAAAAAGGAAATGTTCGTTTTAGGCACGGAGTCACTCTCTCCAAGAAGATGTCTCCCAAGACCTCTGAGAAAATTGAGGGCATGAAGGACGTTCCCTATGCCTCTACCGTAGGGAGCATCATGTATGCCATGATGTGCACTCGTCCTGACATTGCTCAGGCAGTGAGTGTGGTAAGCAGATTCCAGGCCAACCCAGGGCAGGAGCACTGGACTGCTGTGAAACATATACTCAAGTACCTTTGAAGGACAAAAGAGTTTTGTCTGGTATTCGATGGTAGTTCACTGCAGATCCAAGGGTATACTGATGCCGATTTCCAGTCGGATCCAAATGATAGAAAGTCTACATCTGGATATGTTTTCACGATAGGATCGTGTGCTGTTTGCTGGAAAAGCAGCAAATAGGGGTCAACTGCAGACTCCATGACCAAGGCCGAGTACATTGCCCCAAGCGAGGCTTCCAAAGAAGCCGTGTGGATGAAGAAGTTCGTTCACGAGTTGGGAGTAGTTCCGTCCAGCACATCACCCATCCCGTTGCTGTATGACAACAATGCAGCGATCGCCTAGGCTAAGGAGCCTTGGGCCCACTCGAAGTCAAAGCACATTGAGAGGAAGTACCATGTACTGCGGGAGATCATTGATTCAGAAGGTAGCATCAACGGATAATGTGGCAGACCCATTAACTAAGCCACTCACACAGAAGGTGTTTGAGAAACACGTAGAAAGTATGGGACTCCGGCTTGTACCAGATTGGACCTAAGTGCAAGTGGGAACTGTTAGACAGTTTTGTATGCCCTTAGGTCGAAATAGAAAGAGAACCGAGCATGACATTTGATAGAGCTGAAAGAATGGTAGGATCCATCCAATGGATGCCATAAAGGTTGCAGAATTGGTGGGCGAATTTCAAAAAAATTTCCCACCTTCTCCCAACTGGGACTCATATTCCCTAATTTTAGAATACAATATTCAAGGATCCTACTTGAACCATAATCAAACCAGATCTGTACCAAAAGGTAAATGGGAGGAATATACCTGATCCGGAGAAGCAGTATCTCCCAAAGTTGGTGTTCACGCCCAAAGAATGCTCCAAGATCTGTTCCTGCTGAAGATGACACAGCTGTGGATGGAACAGAACCAGTAGGGTGCGTCCTACACACTGGATCCTTCACAAGAATCCTCTGGAAGAACTAAACACTGTAACCTTTTCAGTCTTTCTTGCAAGACTGATGTCAAGAACAGATTTCTTGACTTTCTTTTCTGCAAAGATCCAATCTTGCAATGACAGATGGCGGCGGCAGGAGGAGAGAACCAAAACCGAAAAAGCTGAACTGCTTTTTCTCCTTTTCTGGAGAGTATGGGATTTGATCTCAAAATTCGCAGAAGGTATCCCTTGTGTATCCAAAAAGGGTGGTTCGAAATCTGATGTATTTTCTTAGGGTTTCTCCTCTTTTCTTCTTGATTAAGAAACCTCCTAATCAGGAGTTATCCCAATCCAAATCAGTATTTGGATAGAGGATCATCTTAATCCTATCTGCAGATAAAGTTAGTTTACTCCTGATCTTATCAGGAGGTTACCAGATTCAAATCTGATTTGAATTTGGTCTCCCAGAGTGGATAAGGTTAAAAGCCCTATCCTTTTCACTAAGATTAATCTCAGATTCGCCCCATCTTTGGGTGATCATATCAGCCCAGTTTGAAATGGGCTTTTGGCCCATTAAGTATTCAGTGTTTAATTAGTTTACAATCTGCTGCCCAGTTGGGCTTCTTTGTATGGCGTGGGACCCAAGCATTGATCTACACACCAGCCACATGGGTTCGGCCCAGCCTTTAATACAAGGCCCAGCCGAATTCACTGAAAAACTCAATGAACCCCTTGAGTCCATCATATGGACCCTATGGGCCCAACACTTACATTAAGTGGTCCCTGGGCCAAGCCATCTTATAAAAACCCAGGAACTGTGGGCAGGTGCAAGATTAGCCCATCAGGTATTATCCTAAATAGTCTTACACTTAACCTCTCAGCCCTTAATGATCAAGCACTGCCCGACAAGAGATGACCTCTCCCTCGGCTGCAAGGAACAGTGCCGCACTCCCTTCTCACATGGATCCCGGGAATTAAAACCATTTGCAAACATTTTGAAACCGTACATATAGATAAATATATTAATTTTGCAAAAACAAAATTCCAACGATTGAAATCAATTGCCGGCAGTTTGGTTTCCATCAGAGAGAGTGCATTCCCGATCATTACGCTTGTCCGACAAAGTGGCTGATTCTGTCACTATGATCACCCACTCAGATGAATTCTCAAACTGCCCCAACATACCCAGGTTTTGACCCCCACTAAGGATCTCACTGATTGGCATATCAAAGGCAGCCTGATCCAGCACCTAGTGAAGTGTCATAATCGAGTCTAGGGGTCAGGTGTAACTTTCCAGTTTTGCCCATCTATCTCCAAGGTCCAGGGCAAGACTGGAAATCTGGTCCGGTTCAAGGATTCAAGTAATCCCATACTGCATGTGCCTCGGGTCTTACCCTGATGGCTGAGATAGGCCATCCCAACACTTGGTGGCATACAAGCATCAGCCTTGGCAGGATAAATCTCCCCAGACTTATCCAACGGCTGTGAACATTTAAAACTAACATGAATCTCTATAAATGTCCAGTTTTAGGGTTTTACACAGAATTAAACCAAACAACATGAATTAAACATGCACTTTATTTATTTCCACTAAATAACAAGTACATCAAATCAGATTGAAGCTAAGGGCATACATAAACTGTCTAACAAGAGCATGACATTTGATAGTGATTAAGGGCATAATCACCAATAGAAAGGGAACCGAGCATGACATTTGATCAAGAAGTTGCGGTCAAACTACAAACCTTTCACCATCTAGTGAAGTAAATGAAGTCCAAGCTATTATCAACCATCATCAAGTTAGGCATTTAGGTCGAAGCATCTTACTTCTCCCCCGCAATTAGATAGAGGAGTTAAGAGAGAAGGCTTAGTCCACTCTTGGTGCCACTTTCTCAATTGCTTCCCTAGTTGTACGAGGACATGTGATTCCACTTCAACAAAAGCCAGTTCCCAAATTTGGTTCCTCGAGGGTTTAGATCGGGTGCATTTTGTGATTATCATCAAGTGTTAGGACATCCTACTGATTAGTGTGTTCCTTTTAGGGGTGATCATGGGCACTTATGATAAGGGCTATAGCTTAGGCCCGGGCCCAGCCCGACCCAAGGTTTTGGGCCTAAAACATAAGCCCTAGCCCAGATCTATAGGGTTTGGGCCAGATTCCGGGCCAATGTCACTCATATATAAAACATTACATATCTATATGTTAAATGACATAACATACATATAAACATATTTTATACATTATATAATATAAAATATTACATATAATATAAATTATACATGTCATGTTATAATATTTATATATAAAATATATAATATAATGTAAAATAACATGTATACATATGTATACATTATACACAAAATGTGTAAGTTTAAATATATGTGGGCCGGGCCGGGCTTGAAGTATTAAGCCCAAGCCTGGCCCCAAAATTTGCAGGCTTGATGTGGGCCTGGGCCTAAACACAAAACCCAAGCCCAAGCCCGAAATTTCCAAGCCGGGCTGAAATGATCACCCCTAGTTCTTTTCCAACTCACAGTATAGAATCTTATTGACAATGAAGCCTTTCAGCCTTAGCGACATATCACAAATTTGATCTTTTGGATTTCTTTTCCTTTTTACCGCTTTATAATTAAAGTTATAAATAACCTAAACTATGCTTGGTTTGGTCCCTCATGAAGGGTACATAGGCAGCTTGGGCGGTGATGCTTGGGTTTGACTAGGGTAATAAAATGAAAAGAAAGTCTCACAATCAATTGAAATTCAATCATCTTTCCATTTAAATAATCTAATTTTCCAATTCTAGACTTCTTCATACCTGCTGAATAGCCTTAGGTTACTTCCCCGATAGGTCTTGCCCAACCTTGACCAAGCATTCATTGCATCAGTTTCTTGCATTTCATACACGCCATTAATGGTGCATACACACACGTGCACATTTTTGTTTTTCCCTTTATTTTGTCTCATGCATATGATTATCTGTCGTTTGAGGTTCGATACTCCCTTAAAATAAAAGGGGAAGAGAAAGAATAACATAAAAACAAGAACAAGGCATTAATCTAAAGGTTCTATGCATGTTGCCACTACTCTATAATAACAATAATACAGGTGTCCTATTTCTTGGATTACTTAGTCTTCTTTAATAAAGATCATCACCTTGTTTTGCATTTTAAATAATACGTTCAGCTTCTTTAGTCTGGTGTTTTATTTAGAGAAATGTTTACTCCCATAGATAATTAGTTTATGACCTAGCAAGAATTTGATGAGATCAAGCAGATGATGAGTGCGTTCGTTTCTAAGGTTGATTAGCTGATCACTGAAAATGGGGCAAACCCATCCAATGTACCCTCATCAAGCTTACCCTTATCCTTGCTAGCCCTCATCCTACAAACCATCAATTTGAAGGGATGGGAGATCCATCATATGAATGGCCGAACCATGTAGGGTGGCGAGGCAAAATTTCAAAAGTTATTACTCCCATTTAGGAATCGTATTCCCAATTTAGAAAACTCCATTTTCAAGGTTCGTTCTTGTAACCAAATCGGACCAAATCTGAAACCAAAATTAGGGAGAGGTATACCTAATACGGAATCCATGCAAAAAGCTCCCCCCAACACAGGTGTTCACGCCCAAAGAGTGTACCAAATCCTCACTCCATTGAAGATGACATAGGTTAGGATGAGGTAGGATCAACAAGTGGTTTTCGCCAAGAACCTCAGATTCATCAGCAAGAATCGAATGGGTTAGTGAGCACAGTTTCAGAATTGTTTCTTCTAACAAGAAACAATACCAAGATCAAATCTTGATCATTTCCAAGAGATGGAGATCGAATAGGGTGGGGCGGCAAGAGCAGTGAGAGAGAACTGGAGGTAGAAATAGTCAAACAGTGTAACCCTTTCCAGGTCCACCCTGCTCTTTATGTATAACTCTTTAAAGAGATAATCTCCTAATCTGATTAGGAGTTTCTTGATCCAAATCTTTATTTGGATATAAACTCTTTAATTGATAAGGATAATCCCTTATATTATCTGCAGATCAAGGTCTACTACTCCTGATCAAATTAGAAATTTCTTGATCCGAATCTCTATTTGGATCTAGACTCTTTAAGTGGATAAGAGTTATCCTCTTATCCCTATCTGTTGATCCACACCCATATTTTCCCCTAATTAATTAATCCAATTAACCTAGTTTGAAATGGGCTTTAGGCCCATTAAGCTTTCAGGCTCACTTCCTTTTAATGCTGGCTAACTTGGCTCTCTTTGTATGGCGTGGACCAAAACATTGATCTACACATCAAACACATGGGTTCAACCCAGCCTTAGTTACAAGGCCTGGCCGAATTCACTATAAGACACAGTGAACCCCTGAGTCCATCACCATGGGCTCTTAATGGGCCCAACATTTACACTAAATGGTCCTTGGTCCAGCCATCTTATGAAGTTCCAAAGACTGTAGGCAGATGCAAGAATAGCCCATCAGGTATACCCTCAATAGTCTTACACTTAACCTCTCAACCCTTAATGATCAAACACTACCCGACAAAAGAGGACCTCTCCCTCGGCTGCAAGGTACAGTGCTGCACTCTCTACTCACATGGATCCTGTAAATTAAAACCTTTTGCAAACAATTTGAAACCATAATATACATATATCTCTATATAAATATATTTTGTAAAATAAAATTTCAAACACATTTGAAATCCACTACTGGCAGTTTAGGTTTCCATCAGAGAGAGTGCATTCCCCGATCATTCACTTTGTCTGACAAAGGGGTTGGTCTTGTCACTTTGATCACCCACTCAGCTCGGACTCCCAACATACGTAGGTTTTGATTCCATCTAAGGATCTCACTGATTGTCATAGCAAAGATAGCCCAATCCGACACCTAGTGCAATATCATAATTGAGTCTAGGGGTTAGGTGTAACATCTAGTTTTGCCCATCTATCTCCAAAGTCCAGGGCAATACTGAAATTTGGTCTGGTTCAGGGTTTCAAGAAAACCCACACTGCATGTACCTCAGGTCTCACCCTGGCAGCTGAGACAAGCCACCCCAACCAACTTGGCGACACATCAGTGTCAGCCTTGGCAGGATAAATCTCCCCAGATCTATCCAATGGCTGTGAAGATTCTAAACTAACACGAGTCTCATAAGTGTCAAATTTAAGGGTATTACACAGAAACATACCAAATTATATGAATCAATTATGCACTTTTATTCATTTACAATAAATGACAACAAGTACATCAATCTGATTAGAGCTAAGGGCATACACTGTTTAACACAACTTGTAGGTGTGTAATCACCATGGACTTCTGGTAGTTGGTCAATTCTCTGAAGGTCTGGAGAGACAATGGGAAAGGGAGAGAATGTGGGGAAGAGAGGGGAAGAAAAGAGAGATGGGAGAGTCTCTTTTTGAGAAACCCTAGGTCAAAGTCCTATCATATTGTCTGTCGTGGGGAAGAGTTATTCCCCTTTATATAGACAGGACCCCAAGGCTATAAAGAGAAGGATCTAAAAGGAGACATTTCCTATTAGGAAGGGGGATCTTTATCATTATGTTGGCTATTAAGGGAGCTCCACTAGTGTTTTGCCATGTGTCTAGCAACATCTTTCAAAGACAAAGTTTTCTTTCTCTTATGGATTCTTATGTGGTACGTGTAGGTTATGTCCCCTTACGGGTTTCCCAATGGTCACGTGTTAATGAAGGGGTGAGATATCCATCGTATGGACGCCCGAATCTTGCGGAATAGAATGGGCAAATTTCAAAAAAATTTTCTCCATCCTACTGGGAATAGTATTCCCTATTTTAGAAAAATCATATTTTTCAAGGATCATTCTTGAACCATGAACCGAACTATATCTGAACAAAAGCAGTAGGAGAGGGATATACCTGATACGGAGAAATAATATCTCCCGACGATGGTGTTCACGCCCAAGGAAGGATCCAAAGACTGGTCCCACTGAAGATGGCGCAGTGCATGATGGAGCAGAATCAGTAGTGTTCTTTCCAAGAACCTGATCCTTTGCAAGAATTAGCAGGACATTATGTGAGCACAGTTTCCTATCAGGCCCTTCACAAGGAACTGATATCAAGATCCAATCTTGATTTCTCCCACTGAACTGGAGATCGAACTGGCAGGTGTGGCGGCGACAGGAAGGAGGCGGCAAGAGAGAATTTTCGCAGATGTGATGAATTCTCTCTTCTGTGATTTCAGCTCTGAAGACAGGTGGCGATCTTGTTGTTCAAGGCTGCCGCCCTCTCCTCCTTTTATAACCTTAAAGGGATTAGCTCCTAATCCCATTAGGAGTTGCTGATCCAAATCATATTTGGATCAGAATTCCCTTTAAGTGATAAGGGTAAACCTTTATCTTATCTGCAGATTAGATTAGCCTTCTCCTAATCTCTTTAGGAGGTTTCCAGATTTAAATCAAATTTAGATCTGGAGTCTCTGAGTGGATAGGGTCAAGACCCAATCCTATCTGCTAATCTAATATCAGAATTCGCCCCTTATTTAACTGATCAAATCAGCCCAGTTCGAAATGGGCTTTAGGCCCAACTAGTTATGTGCTCACTTAGCCTTCCAAACTGCTACCCAGTTGGGCTTCCTTGTATGGCGTGGGACCCAAACATTGATCTACACATCAGCCACATGGGTTCAGCCCAGCCTTTGTTACAAGGCCTGGTCGAATACACTGTTATGGGCAGTGCACCCCCTGAAACTCATCACATGGGCCCAACACTTACCCTAAGTGGTCCCTGGGCCAAACCACCTTGTAATACACAGGGACTGTGGGCAGATGCAAGATTAGCCCATCAGGCATTACCCTCAATGGTCTTACACTTAACCTCTCAGCCCATAATGATCAAACACAGTCCGAGAAGAGAATACCTCTCCCTCGACTGCAAGGAATAGTGCTGCACTCTCTACTCACATGGGTCCCGGGAATTAAAACCTTTTGCAAACGTTTGGAATATATATATATATATATATATATATAAATATATATACTTTTATATCTCAGATAAAAAATATTTTGCAAAACAAATCTCAACGATTGAAATCGGCTGCCGGCAGTCTTGGTTTCCATCAGAGAGAGTGCATCCCCGATCATTACTTTTGTCCGACAAAGGGGCTGATCCTGTCACTATGATCACCCACTCAAATGAATTCTCAGACTGTCCCAACATACCCAAGTTTTGACCTCCGCTAAGGATCTCACTGATTAGCATATCAAAGATAACCCAATCCGACATCTAGTGCAATATCATAATCGAGTCTAGGGGTCAGGTGTAATTTTCCATTTTTGCCCATCAATCTCCAAGGTCCAGGGCAATACTGGAAATCTGGTCCGGTTTAAGGATTCAATTAATCCTACACTGCATGTACCTTGGGTCTCACCCTTGTGGCTGAGACAGGCCACCCCAACATTTGGTAGCACACCAGTGTCAGCTTTGGCAGGATAAATCTCACTAGACTTATTCAACGGCTGTGAACATTGTAAACTAACACGAGTCTCATGAGTGTCTAGTTTAAAGGTATTACACAGAAACACACCACAGGAACATGAATCAAATATGTACTTTATTCATTTACAATAAATTCATAATGTACATCATTTTGATTGGAGCTAAGGGCATACAATTGTCTAATAGTTAAAGGACAAGATCAACGATGTTATCGCAAATCTCAGGCGCAACCCATTGTTCACCATGGGTCCCGAGTGATGTTTTATGCTCATTGCAATTTTGCGATGGTTACTAAGCTCATTGCAATTTTGCGATGGTTACTAAGCTCATTGCAAGTCTGTGATGGTTTGTTAAGCTCGTCGTAAGTCTTTGTGGGTTCCGAGATCATCGTGGATGTGTACCGAGTCATGGACTCATCGCGGGTGTTTTTGTGGTATCGGTTTAGCACCTTCTATGCTCTTGGAGTCGTGGTGATCAACATATACCTACATTAGCCCCCATGCTTATTGTTTCTCAAAGAGATACTTTCCCTTCTCTTTTCTCTTTCCCTCTCTTCCCCACATTCTCTCTCTCTTTCCCATCGTCTCTCCGGACCTTCGGAGAATTGACCGACTGCCAAGAGTCCATGGTGATTATAAGGTGTTTACTTCATGCATCTGTAATGCCCAAGGCGCTACTTGTAATATGAATCCCACCTCAAACAACTCCACTCTATGCATCATCATCCAAGTTGGCACCACAAATGTTGTAACCTGCCTGTTTCAGCCCAAGCAACCGCAAATAGCTAACCGTCCCAAAAAGAAAAGAGAGAAGGGTTCTCAGCCATTTACTGTGCTCTCATGCTCAACTGATACCCTTACTCATTATAAAGGGGTACCTTCAACCATTAACCTAGAATCCCCCTTTAGAGCCAAAGCCGAAAAATTATGATGGAAATGTTTTTTGCGCTTATCACCAAGGATTGGGACACACCACTGATCATTGTTGGCAACTAAAGTTTGTTATCCAAGACCTCATCGATCAAGGTGTATTTGATCACACTAGTGAGATTCCAGTCATGGTACCACCACTACCAAAGAAAAATTTTCATTAGAGACTCTATCGCTTTTATTTTGTTGCATTAGAACCACTCTCTAGTTGTTACATTTTGTTTTGCTTTTATTTTTTGGAAAGGGGCATGATCACCACACAACTTATTTTTTAAATTAATGAAAGTTTTTACTTGGTTAATTAATTTTATTGTTTTACATTTTTGCTTTCAATACAATAATATGTTTTTACAAGAAGGAGACTTCCCAACCTTGGAAAAACAAAGAGTTGCCACTTCCCCTAGGGGATTGTATGAGTGTAGTATCCTTTGACCATGAATTTTAAATAATTCCCACAGGCAAGACTTTGTGAAACAATGATTATTGATCGAAGGTTTGTTGCTAGAAATGCTTAAGGAGGGGGGGGGGGGGTAATCCTATCAACCCAAAGCACCAATATCCATTCCCAAGCATTTATAGGTAAATCCATTCTTGATAGCTCAAATTGGGGTAGTCATAAGGTCAAAAATTTTAAGACTCAATATACATTCCTTTGGATGCGTTTCCTGAGTCAACATAAAATGAAGGAGTCATAGCAACGTAGTGCTTTCCCGATTAATCACAGAAAGTACTGGAGACCATTATCAATCATTTCTATTCCCCAAAACTCCTTGCATTGTTAATACTCCTAGTTAGCCCATTAAGTTGATTCATTGAATCTTCTTCTTGGTCAGACCAATTAAATTCCCAGGATACTTTTTCTCGAAAGGCTAGAGAAAAGGTTTTAGGAAAAAAAAGATAAAAAAGAAATAGAAAAAAGGAAAAAAAGAGAAAGAAAAAAGAAAAATGAGAAAATAAAAAATAGGAAGGAGAAAACAGAAACCCGAGAGCTATAATACCAAGAGTAGGATCACTCTCATTTGAGTAATCTCAAAATTTCCAAGTATTAAAGCTATAAAATGACATAAATACCCTTGAGTTGGTTAAACTCAAATTCTGCTTGACATGTAGTTCTTTCTTATGGGTTATGCATTCAGTAAAGAAATGATGGGAGTGTTAAATAGTGTATGCCCTTAGCTCTAATCAGATTGATGTACATAAACAATTATCAACAAATAAATAAAGTACATAATTGTTTCATGTTTTTATCAATGTGTTTTCTGTGAATTACTCCTTAAACTGGACAATTATGAGATTTATCTTAGCTTAGACTGTTCTCAAGAATTAGATAGACTTAGGGAGTTTATTTTGACAAGACTGACATTTGTGTGCTACTGAATTGGTGGAGCAGTTTGTCTCAGCTTCTAGGGTTAGACCCCAAGCACAACTAGTGGGTGTTTTGAAGAAATATTGAACCTGGACCAATTTCCAGTTATGCCCTGGACCTTGGAGATAGATGGGCAAAACTATAAAGTTGCACTTAACCCCATACTTGGTTATGATATTACAGTAGGTATTGGATTGAGTTGTCTTTGATGTGCCAATTAGTGAGATCCATCAAGGGTCAAATACCTGGGCTTGTTGGGGCTATTTGAAAAATTACTTGAATGCGTGATCATAGTGATATGATGACCCCTTTGTCAAAGTGAATATTAGTATTTACACTTTCTCTGATGGAAACCTAAACTGTTAGTAGTGGATTTCAACTATATTTGAAATTTGATTTACAAAATATATTTATATGTTATATTACTATTTTATGAAAAATGTTTGCAAAAGGTTTTAATCCTAGAATCCATCTGAGCAAAGAGTGTGACATCGCAAGTTGTAGTCAGGGAAGATGTCCTTCCCTATGGGTAATGTTCTAATGATTTTGGGCCGAAAGGTTTGGTGTAAGAGACCATTACAAGGCTGATTACTTTATGAGTTTCATCTTACATAACTCCGTTATCCTTGGATTTTCATAGGGTTGTTGAATCCAAAGATCATTTAGGTGTAAATGTTGAGCCCAAATTGAGCCCAAGCTAACAACACCCTAAGTAATGAATTCGGCCTAACCTCTTATAGAGGTAGGGTTAAACCCACATGGACTTGTGTAAGACCTTTGTGGGTTCCACGCCATACAATATTCTAGTCCAAAGTGGCCATGCAACACCTTAGGACGTGAACCATTAGTGAAAATGGGCCTAAGGCCCATTACTAATATGATTAGTTAAGTGATCTTAGGTTGTCAAGTGACTTAGGTTGAAAATGGGCATCGATTTGGCTATGAAACACTTATCTTCTTAAGACGATAATGCTTAGCAATTAAAGACAAAGTCCTAATCCAAATTTGATTTGGATCAACTCGTAATTAGATTAGGAGAGTGCTCCATAAGGGACTAAGAGGGAAGGGGCGAACCAACCATTCTCTCCACTCTCTTGTTCTCTTTTCTTCTCTCTTGTCTCCTAGAAACCCTAGTTCGACTTAGCCTTGATAAGGGTTGATTTCTATTAGTCCTTCATTGTGTTTTTACAAGAAAAACATCAAGGCGTATCAAGTTCACAAACCCACTTCAATCGAAGCAAGTTGGAGACCAACGGTGTTGCTGAATTGACTTCACATACACACTGCACCATCCTTAGTTAAATGCCAATTTTGGGACTAATATTGGATGTAAACTACCACTTTGGGAGTTGTGCATTATGGTCTCCATATCAGGTATGATCAATTTTAATTTGAATTTCAAATCTGGTTCGGTGCAGTGCAAGATCGATATCGAAATTTCAGATTTCAAAATCACTAGGAAATCAGTTCCTTGGTTGGGTTAGAAAATTTTGAAAATTCGGACAGCCACTAAACTTGGTTCGGCCATGTCAAACCTGATTTCTAATCCTTTCAACAGGAAGGCCATCTTTTGGTTGTTTTCTCTCACTTTAAACCCTCTTTTATTTGTTTAATCCACTAGTTATACCCCTTTAAACATTCATAGTGGTCATTCCTTCAAAATAAACCCTTGTAGTAGGCAGATGCTAGATATTCAGTTATGCGTAAGAATGTCAATCATTTTTTTTTGAGAAAAAGCGATAGAAAGAAATGAATGTGGAAAATTGAGGCAAATTGTTGCCCATAGTCACTCATGGCACTAAAGTCATTTGCGGCAACAAAGTCTCTAGTGGCGTAGATATTGATAATATTTCATTTAATTATACCATTTCTATAGTCTCTAACCTCTAGGCATAGAAATCATCCATGTGTCATTTAAAAATCTTTAATTTCTCACATTTTAGTTAAAAATCATTAATTTCTTATTTAAAATAGATTTGTTCCAAAGTTCCTTTTGGCAACAAAATCCATTGTGGCATCGAAGTCCCTGGCGACATCAAAGCCCCTCATGGCAAATAAATCTATATTGTTTCATTTAATTGCAACAGTTCTAAAGTTTATTGTCTTTGGGCATATGAATCATCTGTTTTAGTACTTCAAAGTCTCTCGCGACAACAAAGTCTTTTGTGGCACCAAAGTCTCTCATGAAGAAGAAATTGATTTTGTTTCATTTAGTTGCATTAGTTTTAAAGTCTCTCACCTTCAAGCATAGAAATCATCAATGTTTCAATTAAAAATCATCAACTTATTTGAATTATATCTATTTTAAAGTCTTTTTCAGGGACAAAGCCCCTTGCAACATTAAAGTCTGTTTTTGCAAAAAATCATCAATCTTTTAGTTAATAATATCAATTCCGATCCCACCTTATGGTATAGAAATCGATATTTGATCAATCATTAATCTTTTAGTTACTCATATTAGTTTCTGGCCCTATGGCATAGAAATCAGTGTTTGGTCTATCAGTCATATAAGTTCCTAAGTCCCTTATAGTACTAAAGCCCTTGTAGCTCTAAAGCCCCTCATGGTGAAGAAATTAACATTGTTTTGCATAATGACATCACATAATTGTTGCTGATTTCCCACCTTACAGTAGATTGTTATTTGCATCGCAACATAGCACAACTTTTATTAGTAATTGTGTTTTTTGCATCACCACATAGAATAGTTCTCGTTGATTTCCCGACATATAGTAGATTATTAATTGCACTACGACATCACACATATTTTATTATTATTAGTGTTTTATTTTCGATTACATTACAAGATATCATGATTAAAAAATATTATTAAATAAATAAAAAACTTTGATAATGAAAGTTTGATAACAAGTCCATCACCTTTTTTTAAGTGTGTGACAGCATATCTAGAAATGTTACAACCTTCGACCATCCCACTATTATGTTGGTTTTTCGAATTTCCCCATCATTCATTCATAAGGAGCAAAAATGAGAATAATAACTCAAGGCATCATATTACTTATGCTTGACCATCTTGATGATACTGTTACGCACTTGAAAGCACAACACTTTTCATCGTCATTGGATTCATCGATTATTCTGCTGAAGTTTCGAGCATAGATTACTCTTGCATGGAAGGATGCTTCTCACCTAACCAAAGAACAGTTATGCCATATCAATTATAAGACATCTACTGAGTTTTTGAAGTATTTTACTAAAATTTTTCAAAATGTTTGAAAAAAAGATAAAAGAAGAGAAAAGAGCGTTTGCAAGTGTTATTGCGATTATGCCTTTTCAAAAAGAATATGTTTCTTGAGTCACTTTTAATGTCGTGTTCTATTTGCTTTTAAATGCTATTTTTTATGGAAATTATACCTTGATTCCACAAGGTTTCTGATACATAGGAGGGGTAATTTTACCAAAAAATAAATAGTTTTCACAGTATGGGTTGCTTTTAATATTATTTTTTACAACAAATATATCATGATTTCGTAAGGTTCTTGATACCCAGGAGGGGTCACTTTACCAAAAGTATTTTTCCTTTTTTTTTTTAAGTGTTGTTCTTTACAACAAATGTACCTTGTTTCCATAAGGTTCTTGATACTTAGGAGGGGTCATTTGCCAAAAGTAATTACCTTTCACATGATGAATTGTTTTTAAGCATTTTTATTTACAACGATTGTACCCTGATTTCATAAGATTATGTTTTTTAAGCATTTTTATTTACCACAATTATATCCTCCATTGCATTAAGATTTCGTTTCGAAGATTTAAATTGACTAAATCACTCCCCTCTAGATCTACTTGATCCAGGCCCAATTGGGCCAATCTAACCCCACCATTCAATATAGCATTCTAAAAAACTTTACCATACCAAATTTCAACAAAAAATACCCTATTTTACCTCCTCAACTAAACATATTTCATTTCGACCAATCTCATTGGCCCGTACACATAAAAGTATTGTGTATACTCAAACCCCACAATTTTTTTGACCCGATATCTCCATCATCAAACCAGAATCCCGGTTTGACCCCCTTAGACCCAAATTGACCCAAATTTCCTAAAATTACCAAAATACCCCTAAACTTCCCCAAAATTACAAAATTACGCTTATACCCACAAATAAATATAACCCAACCTTTCTCATTTAACCTAATATGAAGAGAGGAACTGTTCACCTTCTTCCTTTTGACAACGGACCAACGACACAGCAACCCTTCTAGAACCTCCTCTTATTCATTCTCTCTCTCTCTCTCTCTCTCTCTCTCTTCCCTTAGAAAGGAAAATAGCTTGTTTGAAAGTGAATAATAATAAAAGGCATACTAGATAAAATTTTCAAAAAACAAATTAAAAATAAATAAAAAGAATATTAAATAGGATCTCATAAGGAAATAACATAAACAAATAATTACCTTCAAAAAAAATAAAAATATATAATAAAAAGATAAATATGATAAATAAAAAATAGTAAAAAATTAATTAAAGAATTAACTTTACAATTAGGGGGGATTCTCTTCAATGCTTTGTTTGTTCTTCTAGTACGCTCTTAGCTAATTAAATAATCTTTTTTATGCCTGTTCTTGTACAAAACCCCATGTGGGCCCTACTTATTAAACCCAGGAGAGGGATGCCTAATCCCTTCCTTTTCCCATTCGAGTCTTGTGTAGGCTGGTTAGTTGGTGCCTCGGGATTTGGAGTTACTAATAAGCAAAAAATGCTTTCCGGTGTAAATTCCGAATGTCCCATCACCTTCATTTCACTTGACTGATGGGTGGCAACTCCAAATTAGCCAAAGTGACATGTTTTCCAATTACTATGGGCTTTTACTCTTCATTAACGGATTTTTTTAAGGCCCGAGCTCGAGCCCAACCCTTATAAAAAGCCTGAAGCCTGGGAAAGATCAACTTGCTGCTTGAACAAAGAGAGAGATAGATAGATAGATAGAGAGAGAGAGAGAGAGAGAGAGAGAGAGAGAGAGAGAGAGAGAGAGAGAGAGGAACGTAAGGCTTGAATGGGGTTTTGAAACTTGGGAGTTTAGAAATTATAAAGAAAAAATAAAAAAATGTATGTATTAATATATATATATATATATTATAATAAATATTATATATTTTATATTATATAAATTAGTCGGGCCGGGCTGGGCTCAAGGCAGGCTTTTTTGACAAACCCCGAGCCTGGCCCGAAACACAATCGGGCTTGGTGTTTTGGGCCCAAGGTTAGGCTTACGGGCTTAACTACATGTCCAAGCCCGACTAGGGTTAGGGATGGCAATTTCCCCCGTAAAACCGGGGCCCCGCCCCGTTCGGAACGGGGCGGGGATGGGGAAAATAATTTTTCCCCAAACCGGGTACGGGGCGGGGACGGGTTTTGTATATAATTCCCCGAACCCGCCCCGAACCTGAAGGTAAATTAGTAAAATATTTCTAGGTTTAATATTGATATTTAAAATATCTCTAAGTTTTCCCTAAATTTTTAAAATCCTAGGATCCCATAATTTTATTTTTGAATTACCCCTAAAGTATTATAATTCAATTCTAAAATACCCCCAAATTCCTATATACTATGTATAAATTGTCCATAAAATAGATAATTTAAGTAATTGCCTTGGAGCGGGGAACATTCGGGGATTCCCCGTCCTTGATGGGGAATGGATGCCCTACCCCGAACTTGCCCCACCACCGGGGACAGGGCGGGTATGGGGCAAGGTATCATGACTTCGGGGCGGGGATGGGGAGGGAGTGCCCCGCCCCGTTGCCATTCCTAATCGGGGTACGGGCCGGGCCTAGCCGTCGGGCTCCCCGACCCATGAACAGGTCTACTCACATATATATTGATGAAAGATTTCAAAGTATACATGTTAGCATTTCCTCCATGGTATTGTGTTTTATGTTTAAGCTTGTCTTGAAATCACCCATATTGGCCTCACCTGTTGAACACAGGAGAGGGGTGCCTAACCCTTTCTCTTTCCCATCCAAGTCTTACCTAGATTGATTCAAGCGACACATCAGATTTGGAGTCACTATAAATCAAAATGATTTTGATATAACTCCTGGAGGTCACATCACCTACATTTCACTTAACTTAACTAATGAGTGGCAACTCCAAATCAGCCCAAGTGAGTTATTTTTTTGACACTCATAGATTGGCAACTCCCCTAGAGAGTTTTTAGGCCATAGGTGGACCTCAGATAGGGTTTGTTTAGATTGAATTGCTCTTTTTGTATATGAACATTCTTTTATGTTATCTCTTTGTGTTATGATAACAATTGTTTATTCTCTGATACTTATTAGAAAATTGCTTGTTGCTTTGCTTTTGTTATTGCTTATCTGCTTACATACTCTTTGCCTACATCATCTAGGAGAAGACTATAAGATTGGCCACATTGAAAGTTCTCCATTAGTCACCAATTTTGAAGCCCATTTGTTTGATGGGTGGAGGTTTGAAGGCTGACAACCTTGTTGAAGCCATAGAGTCTAAATGTCAAACACTCCCTATGCATCACACTCTACGTGCTAACCTAGTCATTTAGGGTATCAACCACCTCAACTTTTGTCTATCTACATATTCCTTGTGGGTCCATGCAGAATGATAACATAAAATAAAAAAACATAAATATAAATATAAACATAATAAATAAATAAAAAGTCAAGAAAACAATAAAAATTAAAAATTAAAAAAGAAGTAAAAAAGAAAATAAAATAAATAATAAAAAATCATAAAAAAAAAGAAAAAGAGAAAAAGAAAAAAAAAATAAAAAAGAAAGACAAGAAAGATTAGGTGTATGGGCTAAGGAATAATGCACTCCAAGAGATACAAAAGAAACACAACTTTCTGATGACAATGGTGATGATAGTAACATGACGATGGCAATGATGGTCATGTTGGTGATAATAATAATGATGATGGTGGATCATGCCACACAAGATTAAGATCATTCTAGCTCTAGAGCAAGACAATAAAATCGTAGTTGTGAAAGACGATTTCAATATTATGATGAAATTTTGGTGATATGAGTTTTTCTTCATTAGCTTCAGGATATAAACCAGACTATGGTTATAATTCATATGGACAAAGTACTTCTTAGTAATTTACTTGGCTTTTTGGTTTTGATACTTTCTAAGGATATGGCGATAGTAGTTGTACATCTTCATATGGAATTGGAACATAATGCCCCTCAAAAGAGATATCAACAACTCTTGAATGAGTTTAAAGAATACTATTACAATTTTATGAGTTGGACCAAATATTGCAATTACATCATAAATATATATTAGATTGATATTAGCCACCTTGATTATAATTATCAACCTCTATGTAACTCCATGTGGTATTAGTGCTAAGTATGTTATTAAATGACTAAATGACTAAGTCTTTCTACTATCTTCTTAATAATTTTATTTATATGCATTATTTGCTTATTCTTAATTATATATTATCTAAGTAATAAAAAAAAATCAAAATACTGGATTAAAATCACATACTTGGATTGCAAATATTAGACTTTAAAGGTACAACATTATTTTGTATCATCATCAATTCGTTGTGTTTAATGTATTTTATAATATTTTTTATTAAATTGAAATTTTAAACATTATTTGATAAATTGCTTGTAATATTATTGTAAGATATATACATTATTTAACAGTTGGTTGTAATGTTTTTGTTCATATAACTTATTAAAGTGTGCATTTCTCATGTGGTTATACCTTATTGATAAATAATTCAACTTTACATTTAGCGTTATTAATGTATTTATGTGAATTTTATGCATTTTTCTAGCATATTTATATTTGTATCTAAGTTGACAATACCCAATACAAATATTTTAATCCTTGGATATCTCCAACTACCTCATAGATACCATATCTCATGTTGATCTTGCTCTAGTACTTTATGTGCCATCTCCAAAAGAGATGGTGGAGGCTTCTTGTATAGAAGCATTACTCACGGGATTGGCCTTTATGATGTTGAAGCCCTTTCCTTCCTTATTTTAGCCTCAACCATAGTGTAGTACAAAAACAAAGATCTACATGTGTAGATCTTTGTAATTCAACATTGGCCTTTTTGTAATTCATTCCTTATTTTAGCCTCACGGGATTGGCCTTTTTGTAATTCAACATTATTCTTACAACTAAAGTCCACATGTGTAGTACAGAAACAAAGAGCTAACAAAGAAAGAAGAGAAAGGAAGAGATGGGAATAAAATGAAAACCTTAGGTAATCACACCTAAGGGTGAGGACAATCACACCCCCAACCAAGGATCAAAATTTCAATACAATACATCTTGTATCAGACGATACACATGTTTATAGGTGTTTCAGGAACCTCCTTTTTTAATAAAAAATATACTTAAAAATGTCCCTAAAACCATTTTTTTTTGAAAAAAAAAAACACAAATGCAAAACACAAACCCACAACTTTTAGTACTGTTACGCCTCTACCAATACATGGGCGTATTGATACTGCCCTCAACTTGGCAATCATGCCAAATTCTGTAGAGAAACTTTCTTTGTTCATCAGTGAAAATTGTTCTCCAAAAGAGCTTTATAAGCTTAATAAGAAAAAATCTTCCTAAGGAAAAAACTTGCCCAACAAGCCACTTACAAAAATAAGCTAGATTAGACTAAACCTGCCCTCAAATAATTATAAACATAAAGCCAAACAAAAATAAAATTACTAGACTAAAACCCATCCCCAAACATAACCCCTCAACATGCAAAATTAAAAATACCATTGCTATTTAGAAATGTAAGAAAGTCAAATAAGTCCTATCTAACAACAAACTTGACCCCACAAAGCACAAAGAGCATTTTAAAGTGAATTGGAAACTCTAGGATCTTCTCAAAGTTGATCCATTATTAACCTAAGTACCATGAGGCCCCATGCCATTGTAATGATGCCAAATAAGCATCGGAGAATCTTTGCTTATTTTTTTGATAAGCTTAAGTTGCTTCCCATCAAGAACACCTAACACAAAATGGAGGCACAATATTTCCTTTCCTCCTTTAAAAAAAAATCACATCAAACATGCAAGGTGGTCCATTATTGAAGACTCTAGGGTCTTCCCAAGTTGATCCATTATTAACTTAACTCCCATGTGGTTCCCACACCATTGTAATGATGCCATATAAACATAGGAGAAACTTTGCTTCTTTTGTGTTGCTCTCACAATTAAACCGCACCACGACTTATAAGTTATAAATATTGAGGGCTGTTGACCTTACGATTTTACAAATCAGCGCCTAGAAGACTAATTCCCACAAAAAAAAAGAAAAAAAACCACAGATCTATACTACTATAAAAAGTACGAATAGCCTCTAAAATTTTTATAATTTTTATTGATTAAAATACCCTCTTTTTTGAAATATGGTTCTTTTATTGTGAGGGTAAAAAATGTAAATTGAATATTATTATTCAATGTATTCAATTCCTTCCTTAAATCCCACATTTAAAGTATTAACTCCCATTCACCCTCATTGAATCATATATTTAAAGCATTTTTATTTATTCTCATCACAAAATTCCACTAATTAAATCCATACATAATAAATTAATAATTCTAATAATGTTTTCATCTAGGTGGTGGTAAGAAATTAAACCATTTTGGGTCAAATGGGCCAACTCAGGTTGCGACAATTAAATACTAAAAAATAAAAAAAAACATAGAAATTAAAGAAAAACTTAGGAACATTATTAATATCATATATTCGACATGTTGAACAATAATAATTATGATACATAAGAATATTTTTATTAATTATGGAAATGGAATATGAAATTTAAAACCAATTGAAAATAAAACTATTTTCGTATTCTCTCTCATTAAATATTATATTCTCTTATTAAATCTTGTATTTGAGATATATTTTTCTCATCATTAAAATCTACTATTTAAATCCATACTATTAATTTTAATAATATAAAAATAAATATTTTGAAAAGTAATTTGAAAACAAAACCATTTTCTTCCCTCTCGGTAGTGGGTAAGCAATTCAACCATTTGGGGTTAAATGAGTTAATCTACAATGCCATAACTTAATAATAAAATAATAAATAAATAAAATATAAAATATAGAAAAAATAAAAATAATTGGGCATATCTCCAATATTGTATATTCATCATACTAAACAAAATAAGTATAAAATATAAGTAGTGTTTTTATTAATGATGAAAATGAAATGTCAAATCTAAAATCAACCTAAAAATGAAATGACATCATAGTCAAATAATAAATTTTTTAAAAATAAATAATAAAAAGAAACACAAAAATAATAAAAAAAAATTGGAGAGAAATTTGGGCACATATCTAATATTATATATTTATAAAAAATAAAATATTGGGTACATATATAATAACACACATTTACTATATTGATAAAAAATAAGTATTATACATAAGAATTAATTTTATCAATGATGAAAAGGCAATAAAAAATTTAAGGTCAACCTAAAGGCCAAACTATTTTCCTTTTTGGGTCGTGGGTCAAATGGATTAACCGATGATGTCATAGTTAAATAATAAATCTTTAAAAAGTAAAAAAGTACAAATAATCAAAAGAATATAAAAGTTATAAAAAATTTGTACACATCTCTAATATATTAATTATATCAAACAAAGATTAAGTGTAATAAGTAAAAAATATTTATATAATGGAGATGAAATATATAATTTAAAATTGATCTAACAACAAAGCTATTTTCCTGTCTAGATGGTGAGTCAATTATCCAACTTTTCAAATAAACTCACGATGTCATAATTGAATAGTAAATAATTAAAAAAAGGATAAAACACAAGAAATGAAAAAGTATAGAATTTTGTCTAAAACATTTGCGAACATTTCTAATGTTATATATTCATCATATTAAATAAAAAATTAAAAAAATATTTATTGTAGTTTAAAATTTAATAATAATAATTTTTATTGTAGTTTAAAATTTCTACGTAAAGTCAAAATTTTTTATGTATATTTACTTTTATTTTATACATACATACAGACGTACATATAGTATATTTATTTATACTATTAAAAGTGCCAATGAGGGTGTAGAACTTTACTAAACTACCCCTATTTTTGAATTTAGTCCTTCTTTAATTCTAAGGGCTAATAATATAATATCATTTATAATTTTCACCTTATTTAATTCCCTCTCATTATGTCTTACATTTAAGGTATTAACTCACATTAAATCTTGTATTTAAGTTATTTTTATTTGATAATTCTAATAATTAGATTTTTATCAAATACAAAAAATAATTTTTAACAATATAAAACCCATGTTTTTAAAGGCTAAAATGCTAAAACGTCCCCCGAAGTTTCTAACAATTGTTGAAAACCTCCTCTGAAGTTTGATAATTACAATCACCTCTTTTGAACTTTAACATAGTTGCAAGTAGAATCTCTCTTATAATCCTCTAACAAGAGGCATGAAAGTATCCAAAATAACCATGTAGTAAATTTAACTAAAATGTTTATTTTCCATGTTTTCCCTTCATATCAATCACTACTCCAAACCCTTCCAATCTTTTTTGGAATTGATTTATTTTATATATTTTCCTTTTGTATGAATCTCTCAAAGGTAAAGTTGCAATTTTAAACTTTTTTTGTTGTTTAAAGTTTATATTGTTTGTTATGCAAAAACTAGCCTCAATAATAACTACATGGGTATTTTGGACATTTGTGTCTCTTGCTAGAGGATTCTAAGAGAGAGGGGGGGGGTCTACTTGCGTCTATATTATAAAATTCAAGGGAGACGATTGCAATTACCAAACTTCAGGGGAGGTTTCAATAATTTACCTTTTTCTCAAATTAACCAAAAGAAAAAAAAAAGAAACCATTCTTCCATCCAAGTGGTGGGTAAACCAATTCAACCATCTGGGACAATTGGGTGAATCTATGATGTCATAGTTAAATAAAAAATGTGGTCATTTCTCTAATATTTTATATTAATCATATTAAAGAAAAAATGTCATAAACAAAAATTGTTTTTATTGATAATGCAAATGAAATACAAATTTTAAAACCAACAAAAAATAAAATTGATTTCCTATTTGGTCTAGGTCAAATGTGTCAATATTTGATGTTAATACTTAAATAATAAAAATAAAAAACATGATAAAAACTCAAAAAATGAAAAAAAAAACATAAATTTTTGAAAAAAATAATTTAGGCGCATCTCTAATATTGTATATTCACCATATTAAACAAAAACAAGTGTCATAAATAAGAACTATTTTTATACACATGAAAATATAAAAAATGTAATTTGAACTATTATTTTTCACCTCATCCAAATCCCTCTCATTAAGTCATATATTTGAGGTACTAACGTCCATTCTCTCTCATTAAATGATATATTTAAGATATTTTTTCACCAACTCTCTCATTAAATGAAATATTTAAGATATTTTTTCACCAATAAATTATGTTATTAGATTTATATCCAATACTTTTAATAATATAAATCTCATTTTTTTTTTCAAAATTGAACAAAAAAATGAAATTGTCCTTTTTTCTAGGTGGTGGGTAAGGTCAACCATCTGGGTTAAATGGGTCAAACCATGATATCATAATTAAATAATAAAAATTAAACAAAGATAAGAACACAAAAATACAAAATATTTGTAGAAAACATTTGGGACATCTCTAATATAGAATAGTTTTGTACACATAGAAATATATACAAAACTTAAAATAATTTGGATGTATATTACCATCTTCATCATCTAAAATTGCCACGTGCAAAGCATGTGCAAATTTACTAGTACCAATAAAGAAAGCAGATAGCAAACCCTAGTCTAGATCAGGTTGGCACAACGTTGTTAGCACATTCAATGAGCAGTTAGAAAATTTTTTGACACCTGTCCTTTAAAATACCTCCAATCTACCCTTGAAAAAGATTAAAACCCATTTTTGATAGTTGTCAAAATATTTATAAAGTATTCATTGAACGTACTTGCTATATTGTGCCTACTAGATCCCATCCCAGCAGATCCATGGTTTATTGGGCATGGAATAATTGCTTTCTAATGGATTCTTTCCATCAATAAGCATGGGGGGCGAGTCACACATAGACATGTTCATGGATTGGGTTGAGCCACAAAATACATTCAGGCCAAAACTTGAGCCCAACCCAACATTGGGCTTTGATCTTGAGCCCTCCCTATAAATAAGCGAGCTTTTTGAAGGTACTACTCTCTAGGCTCTCTTATTCTTATTCCCTTGCCTTTTACTCACCTCTCTCTATTCACTCGTTGAGCTCTTTAGCACTACCTTACTCCAAGCTCTACCAACTTAACTGTGAGGCCCCGTTCACTTTTTGGTAAGTTACTTACCCGGGTAAGTGCATTTACCCATGTTCTTTTATTTCCCAATTAAATAAGGCAATGACCATTTTAGCCATAGAAATTCATTATTAAAAGGGGCATTTTTGTCCCATTCAAGTGTTGGCAACTTTCCCCCATGTATTATTTACCCATCTAGGAGATGGGTATCACTTTCCTGGGTAAGTCCTACCCAGAAAAATAAACTTTCCCTGGTCCCCACATAAAGCTGAAAAAAGAACATGGGATTCTTGGTCAATGGGAACCAAAATCCCATTAATCAACTTTCCCCCATCTCAAAATCCAAAAAAAGAACACCCCCTAAAAGCCTCCATTGTCGGGAAACCAGACACCAACCCAGGGCCTATGATATTTACTTGTGACCTCAATAACCTCCTTGGCCGTGATCTCAATGCTTTCCCAGATCTCACCTTGCTGAGCAACATCAAAACCCACTTGAGATCCAAAGCGCTTTGACTCAAAGGGATTTTCAGAGTCCACCTATATTACGAGATGTCGGAATTCATGTCACTTAGAAAAGCCATTTAACTAGTTGGATGCTTTTTTTTTTATGTTATTTTCATTAAAATTAGAAACAAAAGTGGCAGAATTTGAAATTAAAACCAAGACAAATGTCACAAACCCCTTTTCATTCTTCCAAGTTTGATGGAGCCCCTCATTTCTTCACTATTGACGAAATCCCTTAGAATTTCTGACCTAATTTATCATAATTTTATGGGCTAGTTAGATTTTCAAGGGAAGAAAAATTCAAAGTTGCTTTACAATCATCTGTACTCCGCCCACCTCACCCCACAGACGCTCTCACCTCCAGGCTCCATCAGGGTTTTCATTCCACTCAACACACACACACACACACTCACACTCGTCTATCTCATTGAGTCTTGTCTCTTCATGTTCATTCTGCTCATCGTCAAGTAGCTGTTGGTGTTCCATCCCTCTTCAACTTGTTCTTTACAACTTGAAACCTACTTATCTTCCTCATTTGGATGGACTGAATCCCTGGGCAATAACCCTCACTCATTTCAGACTCTAACCAGTTGTAGATGGACTGAAAGCCAGTTAACTCTTAGTTATAAGTTTATCATAATCTAAGCTTCAAGTCTGAGGATATAACTTTGTATGTTTAACCCTAATACTTTTTGTCTGGTTTAAACTAACCAATGCTCACTTAAAAGCAATGACAATCCCTCAATTCTACACCCACTGCAGAACTCCAGCAACATTCAGATGGTTGCGAAACCAATCCAAGGTATCATCCCTAAGACCATTTATATTGTAGGTGAGCATAGTATTCCTCCATTGGACATGAGCTCCTTCAAAACTGCCTACTTTTGAAATTCAAAGACTGTTGTTTTCCTTTCTACATTTGTTGAACAATCAAACGATCTAATTGGTAATAAAAAGTAAGCAACTCAACAAAGAAACAGGATGTCTTGAGAGTTTTACTTTATTAAGCTTTGATGATTTTACGAAAAACAAATAAGGTTAAACTGGTTAAAGGTTTCTAAAATGTAAGGCAATGATTGACATGTCACAAAATGTATGGACTCTAAGGAATTTTCCCTTCAAGGTCAAATGCACTGGATTTGAAGTTAAAGGAGCATAGGACTGCAGCATGACCAAAGATTCTGTATGGTGAGTAAAGGGCCTGAGGTGCTGTATTCTCTATCGTCTGGTAGCTGCTTTACCTGTTAAACTACAACTCATCCTTGCCAGGATAGTAGTGTCGGAAAGCAGAGGAGAAATCCTTGTATTCATGACCCTCTTTGCATAGCTCTGTATATCTGCACCAGAATTGGAGCTTGTTACAAAATTCAAGTATGAACTGACAATTTTAGTTCATATGCAAACTTCCAATGGATCACATATCCAAATAGTGCAAAATCAGAATCGAATGGACACCTGAAGGAGATTTCCCAATGGAAAAAGAGAAAAAAAGGAAAGATGAAATAAACAATTGATAACCATTGAAATGACTGTTGAAAACGAAAAAAGAAAAAAAAGGCACAGTTTCAGGAATATTTGGATTAGTTTTCTTGTTAAACTTTGATAAAAAGGAGTGAGGAAGGGGGACAGGATGCTAAATGTTAAAAGGAATGATCGGCTGGCTATTATATACTAGATTTTCAAATTTCAAGTCTTATACAGTTCCATATTTGTCCTTTTCATTATTGTTTTATTTCTGTTATTTAATTAGTGTGGTACAAGGGTTATTTGGTCTCTTTGTGTATTATTACCAAACAGGGTCATTAATGTAACTTGTCTAACATTACATGATGATTAATATAAATCCCCTACTAGCTAATTGGGAGTGCATCTTCTTTCCCATTCAACATCTAGATTCTTCCTCTCTAAGCTTGGTAGTCTTCTCTTGTTCTGCTCTCTTATTTTCTCTCTCAAGAATTCTAGATTTAAGGTATGTATTCTACATGGTGTCAGAGCAGGTTCATCCTTGATTGGCTTCTCTTTTTCTCTATACTTATTTCTCCTTTTTCCATGTGGTTGACTCAAGAGATACCCTGATCATTCTGGGCCCATGCCCGTATTAGTCCTGCAAATTTCTGGGCCACACTTCAGGACCAGCCTGCAATATATAATATTTTATTATATAATAATATATTTACTTGGTCTATATTATATACATAAGTATATATTACAAAATATTATATTCAGGGGTGGAGCCAAGTATAATGTTGGGGGCTCCTTGGCTCCCCCAAAACAAAAAAGACCCATTAAAATGTTAAGGACTATTCTCCAACTCTCTAATGCTCTTCCACTTAACTCCCAAAATTAAAAAGAAAAGAAATTGTTTACTTTTCCTCTGTAAAAAAGCCATAAAGACCCAAACCCTCCCGCCCTATTTTCTCTCCACACCCTACCTCTTTTACTCCCTATCTCATTTTCTTGTTTTTTCCAAGAAAACAGACTATGGGAAAAGTAAGTCTATAAACAAAAGATATGGCAGACCTCTTACTCATGTAATTTATACATTTCCAACTTTCTGTAACAATATTTGTGTTGTTTGGGAGTTGCCACAAAGCCTCTAACCAAAAGATATGGCAGATCTCTTACTCTTCTTTACTTTTTCCTGGGCATCTTTTAACTAATTTATTTTATTGCTAACGTTACTCCAGAAAAAAGTACAATAAATTCAAGAATATATAGCTGGCTTAGACAGAAGTAAACAAGGGAAGCTTGGTGCAATGGTAAAATCTAGAACTAGCAAAAAGTCAGTTCTACTCTTAGAGAAGCCACTTTATGCAAAAAAATCCAAAGGTTGGGTTTGTATCCAGTCTAACCCTCCCAAGACCCTATATAGTTGGGACAAACATTTGCTAATGACCCTTTGGACAAGCGATGTGAAAACATGGCTAACCTATAAGCATGATAGTTCTATATGTTAGACAGTTGTATGCCCTTAGCTTCAATCAGAATTATGTACATTATGAATTTATTGTAAATGAATAAAGTACACATTTGATTCATGTTCCTGTAGTGTGTTTCTGTGTAATACCCTTAAACTGGACACTTAATGAGACTTGTGTTAGTTTAGAATGTTCGCAGCCATTGGGTAAGTCTGGGGAGATTTATCCTGCCAAGGCTGACACTGGTGTGCTGCCAACTGTTGGGGTGGCTTGTCTCAGCTACCAAGGTGAGACCCGAAGCACATGTAGTGTAAGATTAATAGAACCTTTGAACCGGACCAGATTTTCAGTATTGCCCTGAACCTTGGAGATAGATGGGCAAAACTGGAAAGTTACACCTAACCCCTAGACTCGATTATGATACTACACTAGGTGTCGGATTGGGCTGTCTTTGATGTACCAATCGGTGAGATCCTTAGCGGGGGTCAAAACCTGGGTATGTTGGGACAGTCCGAGAATTCATCTGAGTGGGTGATCATAGTGACAGGATCAGCCCCTTTGTCGGACAAAGGTAATGATCAGGGATGACTCTCTCTGATGGAAACCAAGACTGTCGGCAGCCGATTTCAATTGTTGAGATTTTGTTTTGTGAAATATATTTATATAAAGATATATATATATATATATGTTATGGTTTCGAAATGATTTGCAAAAGGTTTTAATTCCTGGGATCCATGTAAGCAGAGAGTGCAACACTGTTCCTTGCAGTCGAGGGAGAGGTCCTCCCTTGTCGGGCAGTGTTTGATCATTATGGGCTGAGAGGTTAAGTGTAAGACCATTGAGAATAATACCTGATGGGCTAATCTTGCATCTGCCCACAGTCCCTGGGTGTTACAAGGTGGCTTGGCCCAGGGACCACTTAGGGTAAGTGTTGGGCCCATAGAGCCCATAAGATGGGTTTCAGGGTGTGCACTATCCATAACAGTGTATTCGGCCAGACCTTGTAACAAAGGCTGGACTGAACCCATGTGGCTGATGTGTAGATCAATGTTTGGGTCCCACGCCATACAAGGAAGCCCAACTGGGCAGCAATTTGGAAGGCTAAGTGAGTACATAACCTTAAATGGGCCTTAAGCCCATTTCGAACTGGGCTGATTTGATCAGTCAATTAAAAAGGGCGAATTCTAAGATGGATCAGCTGATAGGATTGGGCCTAGACCCTATCCACTTAGAGAGTCCAAGATCTAAATGAGATTTAGATCTGGAAGCCTCCTAATTAGATTAGGAGATGGCTGTTCTGATCTGCAGATAAGATAAGGGTTCTCCCTTATCACTTAAAGGGACTTCTAATCCAAATATGATTTGGATCAGCAACTCCTAATGGGATTAGGAGCTAATCCCTTGAAGATTATGAAAGGAGAAAGGGGCGGCAACTTTTATTGATTGATGTCCAATTCTCTTGAGAGCAAGGAAATCACAAGAAGAGAGAATTCTGCACCCTGCGAATACTCTCTTGCCGCCTCCTTACTGCCGCCGCCATTACCTTTAGTTCGATCTCTAGTTCTTGGGAGAAATCAAGATCTGATCTTGATACCAATCTTTTGGGAAAAGATTGATTGGAGCTGTACTCACAAGCCATCCAGTTGATTCTTGCGAAGGGTCAAGTTCTTTTGGAAGAACATTGCTGATTTTGCTCCATCCTGCACTGCGCCATCTTCAGTGGGAGCAGATTTTGGATCCTTCCTTGGGCGTGAACACCTCCATTGGGAGATACAGTTTCTCCGTATCAGGTACATCCTCCCTCCTACTCCTTTTGGTTCAGATCTGGTTTGGTTCATGGTTCAAGATTGATCATTGAAAAATATGTTTTTCTAAAATAGGGAATTCGATTCCCTGCAAAGATGGGAGAAATTTTTGAAATTCGCCCAGTCCATTCCGCAAGACTTGGGCATCCATGTGATGGATATCCCATCCCTTCACTATACACGTTATGAAATGCCACAAGTGTTAAGACAGTTTTGATCATATGTGAATTGGACTAAGACAGGCTGTAATCTAACATGTATTTTACAGTCTCTTAAACTAGATAAACTGACTTAAATGTGCGACTTTGGAGTCTGTATTCATAAAATAAGAATTAATTTAATATTATTTTCCAAATATATCACTTAGAGGTTCAACAACATTTTGTAGGGCTAGGCCATTTATCCAGATAAACCATCTTTTACAAGTTCAAGACAACTTACATTTCCTGTGCTTGATGCATCAATGGACATTTGAGGCCTACCTCATTGGCTGATGTTGCTGCAAGACTTAAGTCTTTAGCCTACATCATATAAAGTAATAATCTTTTAGGCTCTCAAACAGAATGTTGGAACCAAGTCTTCAAAAAAGATTAAAAAAAAACACAAAATATCTTCAGAAAGGTCCTACAATCAGGTAAATCAGTCAACACATCCTTTGAGGAATATCTCAACATCAGGCAATCATGTCCTTACGAACAAAAGTAAGGGGCCATTGCTTGGTGCAGTGGTAAAATCTTAAGCTGAAAACTATAAGAATGTGGATTCAAGTCCAACAGCAGCCACATCATGTACAGAAAGCCAAATGTTAGGTCTGTATCCAGTCCACCTCTCCTGAGGCTCCAGGTAGCAGAGAAAACAGTGAGTAATGGCCCTTGACAAAAGCAGGCTCCAGGTTCAGTTTTCTTCAAGATTTCATGATTGGAACAAGGATTTTGTTTCCAGGATCCCTTTAGAACAGCATCATACATTATAAGCTATAAGAAGACAAACCACTCTTTGACTGGAATATGTAACTAATGTCAGAAAACAAGTGTCTGACAGCAGGTTTTGTGGTACCCGCTGCCCAAAATTCATGTTCAGTCCACCAAGCACTGCTATGGTGGTCCCAATAGTGGACCAAGCTCTAGGATGGAAATTAACACCAAACAACACCAAGTATTAGATGTTAAATGACAGATAATTGATATTACAATTAGTGGTTGGAAAATGTTGGATGATATAAATTTCACATACAGTACATTTGATACTACTTCCCATCAAAGTGTAGGATAAATAGATGAGGTTCCAAACTCCTAAATAATGAACTAGAAATAAGCAATCCCAAACGTATTTGATAGGAAACATCCCAAAGGCTCAATGCTACCATTATTCCTAGAATGATTTCAGTGACCAAATATTTACTTATAACTTAGCAAGAAAATCATAATAGCATACCATAAGCTTGGATGAAAATCCACCAGTGTAATTCCTTGAAGAAGGCACATCTTCCATCACTCCAGGAACTGGATTGTAGGTGTCACTGCCATGTATGAGCATTTCAGCAAACTAACCAAACCACTGTAAAATTTGAATATCTTGATAGCATGTCAGTGATGAAAACAATATTTGATAAAGTAGCTAGTACCTAAAGATAATGAAGCATTTTACAAGCCTCTGTCAACCTTCCCATGAATTGTAAAGAAAACTAAATGAAGTTTAAACTTCAACATTTAGTGGACAACTTAAGTGATGATTTAGATAAAACTTTCTTAACAGTACAAGAGAAAGACAACAACTCATCTAAATACACAGCCCTCCTGGTGATTCAGATAAAAGAATTTCCAACATTTAGTTGGCACTTATGGATAAACCCAAATTGCAAAATAAGTGGTGATATACAAATTAAAAAGTGAATAAATAATAATCACCCAAGCTATAGTGAGTGAGAAATTGGAATGATTGCATCATGTTAAGATAGATAGATACAAAGATGATCCACACCATTTGCATTACCTGATAAAAAATATAAACCCGCATTAATTGGGAGACTTGCATAGTTGAAGCCATATGAGGCTAAATTCATGCTTCAATAACATCCCAGGAGATGTTAATGATATGTGAACTTATTTTACTTGGACAGTTAAGGGGTTGTTCAGGATGGAACATTCAATAGATATTCTCTGAAAGATCCATCTATTTCTGCTGGTGCCTAAGACAAAGACTTATTGTGGGTATAATCCTCTTTGAAATCTGTTGGAGGATATGCATCTGAAGACTTGGAGTCATAACCATGGTTTACAATATCAGCGATATTTGGCAAAATATCCCTGATATTTCTCATTTTGCTAAGTAGCAATACAAAATTCTCCGGGAATCTTTCTTTTCACAAATATCTCCAATATTTTGCCGATATGTCAGCGATATTTTAGATTTCATTGAAAGACTATATATTTAAGATTTAAAACTTTAGAGTATTATTAAAAACTTTCCAATATTTCATTACAATCATCATAATTTTTTCAAAGTATTTTTCTACAAGAACCAAAGGAGAATTTGTGACTGGATAATTGGCTTACTATTTTCATATGATTCACTTACTAAGTCGCTATAATTCAAAAGAAGTAGAAAATGCATATAACTACAAAGAGTGTTCTCAACCTAATCAAAACATTTAGTAACGAAAAAGACAGGTCAAAATGGCAAGTAATTGACATATTTAATGAAGAGAATATGGCTAAAAGGCAAAAAGAGAGATAGAGAAAGGTACCTATTAAAGTCTCCTAATTTTCTCCTATTTGATTTATACAGTTCTTTGCTATGTTTTTTGAGCCTTAAAGGTGCAACTATACTTTTTATAATGATTCCTTAAAGGTTTATTAACTATTGCCATGTTTCTGGAAAACTTTCCTGTTTTTTTAGATTTTCCATATATCATAGTGAAATTAACGAAATATCTCTGAGATATCTCCATCTCTACATGGTGAAATGCCCATTGATATTGAAATTACAAACCATGTTGTAACTACCATAGAAGAACTGAAACTCCTAATTCCTCAGCTAGTTGTAGAGAAATATAGACAGATGGATGTGAGTTTGTAAATTATGGGTATAATTGTTCTTTCACCTCTTGTTATGCAAACCCAATAAATAATAAAACTGAGTAGGTAAACAAACTAATGTAATTCATTATTCTCTCTAAACTTTCTCCTTTAATTCTTTCTTTTTTAGTTCTACTTTTCTTCTCTTTTGCATCCATTCTACACTTTCCACTTGCTATCAGAGCAAAGATCAGACTGATCCAGACAAAGAAACCAAAGTGATCACACAGACCACATGCTGACATCATTGCCATATGGGTGACATCAACAACCATATGGTCAAGGGGACCAGCAGTCCAGAACCCTAGATTCTGATCTAGGAGGATTTGTCAAGAATTTTGGTAATGGCTTGAAATTGATCTCAAGCCAACTTGATACTTCTCTCACATTTTTTCTATAAAAAGTAGTGGCAATTCATATTTAAGTTTTTTTCTGATAAGTTCTTTTACATCAGATATACAGTAAAACCCGATACCTAGAAAACAAACACAATATAAGCAGAATAGACATCATAAAGAGAAAAAAAAGCATAAACCCCAAAACACCACTAATATACCAAAAAAAGTAAATGAACTAAACCCAACACACATTATGCCAACAACCCTCCAAGAAGAAACCGAGAACAATGACACCCTCAAGAATATTTGTTCTTGGCATCCAGAGCACCAACTAAGGTGATCAAGAACAGGGTTTAAAATGTCGATGTCGGTGGAAATGTTGGTCATCCAAATATAAGAAACATATCAGAAATGTCGGAAATATCGTATGAAAATGTTGTAAAACTTATAGACATGGTGCAAACATTGGAAAATATGCAAAATATAGAATGATATTTTATGAAATGATAAAAGAAGCTTAGTCACACCTTTTTAAATTATTGTCTTGTTCCAAATCATTAAACAAAGCTAAGAAACTAACGTTATAGACAAAAGAATACGTTCTGAAGTTTCCCCGTAAACCTTAAGATTCAAAGCTTCATGATAAAGCAAAATTTTAACTCATAGAAAATGTAAATGGTTGTAATAGATCAACCAAATAATCTATTACACAAGCAAAAAAGTAATATTTAACTTCATGTTTGAAATGAATATTGAGCTAGCTCCAAGTGGTAATCATGTAAGTTAGGCAAACAATAACAATTGTTACTTCATTTCTACAATATTACCACCAAATTATGTTATAATACTATCTCTTGGACTCCACATAGTACCGGTAGTGTTCATTGGGAAATATGTTGATTCTAGTAAAATTTCATGTCGCTACCCATGGAAGTGGAAATGGAAATAAGCCGTGCAAAGTATCTCTTGTACTCCACATAATGCTGGTAGTGTTCATTGGGGAAATGTCAATTCTGGTAAAATTCCATGTTGCTACCCATGGAAATGGAAATGGTCATGGAAATATTAGGGAAATTAGGGATATTTTAAACCATGGTTCAAGAAGATTGAAGTTTCTTAGGTTCCCTGTACCATTCAGTAATAAACTCAGAAAAGGACCATCTTATTTATTGGGATCTGATATATGAATACAAATCTGTAGGAGCAAGGGGATTAGCAAGTTGAATGAGAGGAAATGGACACTTATGAATAACACTTAGCATTCAGATTTCCAGGAATGTATTTTGTCTCCCTTCTCAAAGTGGCATTAAGTACTTCTGTTTTGTCTTCAGGTACTACACCTGGCCCTGGAATTTTTGATTAAATAGATGCTTTAGGGATTTTGAAATAGATAGAGTTTTAAATTGTATATTATTGTTATTGAATCAAGAGAAATAGATGCTTTTAGAATCTCAGGAAGTTTTAAATTCTCTTAAGATGATGGAAAAATCTCAGTGCCCCAGTTTAATTGTATATTATTGCTATTGGCTCATTCTTTTTTCTGGGTCATCTGCAAAAGGTGCCCCTTAGGACATCTGATCTTGCTACACAATTCAAGAAACTATGTCTTGTGAATTTGGATTTATCAAATGTTATCAGCAAGAAGAATTACCAAAACAAAATGTTATCAGTAAGAAGGGTTAAGGAAAATATATGATACCTACTCCAACAGCGGGCACTTGAAGAGTTGAATATCTTTGTTAATGTATTTGCAGTAATTCCCAAAGACTGACCAAGACAAAACGCTTCTGACACCCCGAGCATACTCACTGCCATCACCAAATTATTGCATATCTTTGCTGCCTAAATAACAAACCCATGCCAAAGGTTTCACAAAGTCATAAGTTGCCGAGCCTCACAAAGTCATAAGATTCCAATGGGCATCAAAACACTAGTTGATTTGATGCCAATTGGAATTTTATGAAAGCAACACTGGATTACAGAAATTTCTGATGTGAGATAACAAGATTATAGACATTTAACCAACATACAAGTTTTATAATCACTGTTTTTTTTTCCTAAGATTATTTGAAATTAGCTAGTAGATGATGTATTAGATGACACTCAGTTTATGGCATGGTCAATCTGTAGTTTGATGTTGATAATTTAAAAGGTCGAACCTTTCTATTGTGTAATGTCTTTCATTTAATGACACTGACAGGGTGAGGCACATATTATATACAGACTAGTTTCTCAAGCATGGGGACATAAATACTTTATTCATTATAAAAAGATCCAATGTACAACAGATGGTAATGGATATTTACAATTAGACAATTAGAGGTTTGAAGACAAAGTTGAAATGACAAAATCGATAAAATATGTCTACTAGGAATTTCTTATAATGGATTTCATTAATTTTCTTTTATTATTGATATTAGTATATATACCATATTCAAATATAAAGGTGAACATGCGAAAGAACAAATAATCCAAGACTAATAATGACATTAAGAGACTGATAGAGAAGAGAATGAGAGAAGAAGAAAAAGATAAGACAAAACAATGAGTTGGGTGGTGCACACTCAAATGATATATGTTTGAAACATAACAGGGAAAAGACAAAAATAATCTTGCACCAAATGTAGATGAATATAGACTACTAAAGAACTCCCCTCAAGTTGGGTGGTGGATATCAATCACAACCCGTAGAGACAAAGAGGGTTAATTTTGTCTTTCACTTTTTTCTGTATATTGGGAGCATATTTATATTATACTCCTTGTACACTAGATTCATTTTCTTGTACATTTTTAGTACATTATTTGTATCTTGAGGAAGGACTTGTCCTTTTATGTATTTAGTATAAATATCTATTTCTGGGTGTGTAGTCAGTTGAGACACACCCATACTGTTCTCTCTCACCTTTCTTCTCTTGCATCCTACTTTGACATGGTATCAGAGCAGGTCTTCATTTGACTTGTTTCTCTTGCCTCTGAATTGTTCTTTTAGGAATCTTCCCTGTACGATTACTCTTGTTAGTGGAATTCTCACAGGGCTGTACAGCCCTAACGTGCCATTTTCCTAAAGATTGTGCATTCTGTGTTGGGAGTTCTTATCCTTCTCAAATTCTAGAGGTTTGAGTCTACAGAAACTTGAGTTTTTGGGTCACCCTGATCTTCTCCTCTTACTCCCGTATTCTGCTGGTATATTGATTTTGATCTGGAAGAGTTTTGATCTCTTCTTCGGGCTGTTACTTGTTACAGTTACCATATCTGGACAGGCGGCAGTGTTTAATCTCCTTGGTGGTGTTGTTTTTCTTTAGATAAGCTAGTTTTCCTCCAGAAAAAAAAAAATCTTGGAAGTTATAATATTTGCCTCTACAAGTTTCTGGAAGAACTGTTCAGTTTTGCCTAGGTGTTTGCTGAAATTCCGCCTTGAAGTTCAGGTTGGTTTCTTCTTGCTGATTTACTCTCTAGTTGTAGGGTAAGCCTTGGAAGTGTTTTTTGCTGCTACCTCTCTTTTACTTGTTTAGTCTTGTGCTGAAATGGCCTTAGAGAAAACTGATCCTACCTATCAAGTTTGATGGTACCAACTATGCATTATGGAAGTTTCACTTCCAATTTCATGTTGAAGGCAAGGGATTGTAGGGTTATTTAGATGGGTAATGCCAAGATTGCATGTTGGATCCTTGGGTCGATTAAGGTGGATATTGCTATCCCTATGTGTGGGTATTGATAAGCATATGAAATGTTTCAATATCTCTAAAAGGTTTATCAACAATCAAATCTCTCTAGGCAATATCAAATTGAAACTGATACGTTTTCCTATCATTAAGGGGAGAAAAAGATCCAGGAGCATTATGCTGTGTTGTTAAGTTCGATGGTACCAACTATGCATTATGGAAGTTACACTTCCAATTCCATGTTTAAGGCAAGGGATTGTGGGGTTATTTGTAAGGGTAAAGCCAATATTGCATCTTGGATTCTTGGGCCGATTAAGGTGGATATTGCTATCCCTATCGGTGTTTTAAAAGCGCAAGGCGCAAAAAAGGCGCAGGGGTCAATTTGCACCTGAGGCACAAGGCGAGGTGCATGCCTTTTTGATGCAAGACTATACAAAAAAATGCTAAAAAATAAAAAAAATGTCAGAAAATTCAAAAAAAAATATTGAACATAATACTAATAAAAAATATAAACTTAAATTTTAAAACAAATGTTTTAAAAAACCTATTATCTAAAATTAAAATACATAAACATAAGATGTAAAGCGTATCCAAATGAGAATTTAAAAATAAAATCAAACATATAAAACATTTTCAAGCATGTAAAACCTCTAATCTCCTTTTTCACTCAATTGCATTACTTCAAGTAGCTAATGTAATGTAAAACATATTACATTCCTGATTCTCCAAGCTGCCTTTCTGCCACGCCCCTCGAGGCAAGCCCAAACAAGTCCACGTTAGGTCTTAAAAATGATGATTTTAGTTCTCACACAAGTCCCCTCGAGGCATACCCTAAAATGCGCCTCGCCTGTGCACCTAGGCGTGCCTTTTAAATCACTGATCCCTATGTGTGGGTATTGGACTGCATATGAAATGTTTCAATATCTTTAAAAGGTTTATCAACAATCAAATCTCTCTAGGCAATATCAAATTGAAATTGATATATTTTCCTATTATCAAGGGGAGAAAAGGATTCAGGAGTATTATGCAGCGTTTGCTAATTTGTGGACTGAATATGAGTTGGTACATTTGGGTGAGGGCCCTTCCGATTGTTGTGTGAAGTTTATGAAGAAACACTTTCACAAGAGAAAAGTTATGCATTTTTTTATGCATCTAGGCAGGAATATGAAGTTGTAAGGTCAAATATTCTTAGTAGAGGTACCACACCAGATCTGGATACTATTCTTGGAGAACTTCTGAGGGAGGAAACAAGGTTGGTTACACAATTTATGTTTGATGGGAAGAAGGATCCCAACTTTGATGTTGTTTTTCTTGCTGTTAAACCTAAAAACAAGAAAGACGTCTCCCATGTTCAGTGTTATGAGTGTAAGGAGTTTAGACATGTTTCACATTGTAAGAACATTTGTACTTATTGCAAAGCAACGTGGGCATACTATTACTGAACATTCGGTCTCCAAAGGGAAGTGGTTCTAATTAGAAGAAAGGTACACACATAAGGCATATCAGACTTTTAGATGGTTCATCTACTTCTACTCCACCCTTGATGTCAAAGGGGGATACTTTTGTTAGACAGTTGTATGCCCTTAGCTTCAATCAGAATTATGTACATTATGAATTTATTGTAAATGAATAAAGTACACATTTGATTCATGTTCCTGTGGTGTGTTTCTGTGTAATACCCTTAAACTGGACACTTAATGAGACTTGTGTTAGTTTAGAATGTTCACAGCCATTGGGTAAGTCTGGGGAGATTTATCCTACCAAGGCTGACATTGGTGTGCTGCCAACTGTTAGGGTGGCTTGTCTCAGCTACCAGGGTGAGACCCGAAGCACATGCAGTGTAGGATTAATAGAACCTTTGAACCGGACTAGATTTCCAGTATTGCCCTGAACCTTGGAGATAGATGGGCAAAACTGGAAAGTTACACCTAACCCCTAGACTCGATTATGATACTACACTAGGTGTCGGATTGGGCTGTCTTTGATGTACCAATCGGTGAGATCCTTAGCGGGGGTCAAAACCTAGGTATGTTGGGACAGTTCGAGAATTCATCTGAGTGGGTGATCATAGTGACAGGATCAACCCCTTTGTCGGACAAAGGTAATGATCGGGGATGCACTCTCTCTGATGGAAACCAAGACTGCCAACAGCCGATTTCAATTGTTGAGATTTTGTTTTGCAAAATATATTTATATTATATATATATGTATATATGTTATGGTTTCGAAATGATTTGCAAAAGGTTTTAATTCCCGGGATCCATGTAAGCAAAGAGTGCAACACTGTTCATTGCAGTCAAGGGAGAGGTCCTCCCTTGTCGGGCAGTGTTTGATCATTATGGGCTGAGAGGTAAAGTGTAAGACCATTGAGGATAATACCTGATGGGCTAATCTTGCATCTGCCCATAGTCCCTGGGTGTTACAAGGTGGCTTGGCCCAGGGACCACTTAGGGTAAGTGTTGGGCCCATAGAGCCCATAAGATGGGTTTCAGGGGGTGCATTGTCCATAACAGTGTATTCGGCCAGGCCTTGTAACAAAGGCTGGGCTGAACCTATGTGGCTGATGTGTAGATCAATGTTTGGGTCCCACGCCATACAAGGAAGCCCAACTGGGCAGCAGTTTGGAAGGCTAAGTGAGTACATAACCTTAAATGGGCCTTAAGCCCATTTCAAACTGGGCTGATTTGATCAGTCAATTTAAAGGGGCGAATTCTGAGATGGATCAGCTGATAGGATTGGGCCTAGACCCTATCCACTTAGAGAGTCCAAGATCTAAATGAGATTTAGATATGGAAGCCTCCTAATTGGATTAGGAGATGGCTGATTTGATCTGGAGATAAGATAAGGGTTCTCCCTTATCACTTAAAGGGACTTCTAATCCAAATATGATTTGGATCAGCAACTCCTAATGTGATTAGGAGCTGATCCCTTTAAGATTATGAAAGGAGAAAGGGGCGGCAACTTGTAGAGATTGATGTTCAATTCTATTCAGAGCTGAAATCACAAGAAGAGAGAATTCTGCACCCTGCGAATACTCTCTTGCCGCCTCCTTACTGCCGCCGCCATTACCTTTAGTTCGATCTCTAGTTCTTGGGAGAAATCAAGATCTGATCTTGATACCAATCTTTTGGGAAAAGATTGATTGGAGCTGTACTCACAAGCCATCCAGTTGATTCTTGTGAATGGTCAAGTTCTTTTGGAAGAACATTGCTGATTCTGCTCCATCCTGCACTGCGCCATCTTCAATGGGAGTAGATTTTGGATCCTTCCTTGGGCGTGAACACCTCCATTGGGAGATACTGTTTCTTCGTATCAGGTACATCCTCCCTCCTACTCCTTTTGGTTCAGATCTGGTTTGGTTTATGGTTCAAGGTTGATCCTTAAAATATTTTTAAAATAGGGAATTCGATTCCCTGCAAAGATGGGAGAAATTTTTGAAATTCGCCCAGTCCATTCCGCAAGACTTGGGCGTCCATGTGATGGATATCTCATCCCTTCAACTTTAGGTGTCATGACTGAAGAAAAGATTTGCCAACTTATGTCCACCGCTATCTATTATGCATTCTCTACAATTGGTCTGTCTAATAAGTCTTCCTTTTTTGTGTCTCACCTTATCATCGTTGGGTCAACGATTTTGGGGCCTTTAATCATATGATAGGGGCTTCCTTCTGTTAGTCCCCTAAACCTTCTCTAGTAGACACATTGTGACTGCTAATGGTTAAAAAAAAGATATTCTTGGAGGTGATGATTTGTTTTTGTCTACCTCTAAGTCCTCTCACTTTTACCTACCCAAAACTTTATTTGTGCCTAAGCTTACAACTAATTTGATCTCTATTGGACAACTTTTTGAAGATGGTAACACTATTTATTTCTCTTATGAAGGTTGTTTGATACAGGACCAATAAATAAGAGAGGTGAAAGGGAAGGGGCATAGACTATATCGACTGTTTGCTTTGGAATTTGAGAAGAAGGATTCCTCCATATTTTCTTCTTGTTTACTTTCTACTACTCCTTGTTTTGAAACTACTAAGAAACTAGATTTTTATGGCATAGATACCTTAGTCATCCTTATTCTAACAAACTAGATTTTTTGTTTGCTTCTAGTAGTTTTCCATCCTTTGTTACTTCTTTTAGGGATACTAATAGAACTTGCATTATTTGTTCCTTGTCTAAGAGTCATGTTCTACATTTTCCTTCTTCTAAACATGCAACTATTCCATTTCAATTAATGCATAGTGATGTTTGGTCATGTTTAGTTGTATCTAGATTGGGCTGTAGATATTTTGTGACTTTTATTGATGATTGTACCCACTTCACTTGGATTTTCTTCCTTTGCAAGAAATCAAAAGTTTCTCAACCTTCAAGAATTTTTAAGCTTAGGTTGCTATTCAGTTCAAATCTAATATATGCATCATTCGCTCTGACTTAGAGGGAGAGTATTCTGATGAAGACGTTCAAAACTACTTGAAACAACAAGGCATTTGATCCCAAAAATTATGTACTGGTACCCCTCAAATAAAATGGGGTGGCAGAACGAAGGGATAAACACATCTTGAGTGTTGTCAGTACCTTATTGTAAGATTCCTATGTTCCTGTTTGGTTTTGGGTGGAGGCACCCAACATTGCTATGCATCTGATAAATCTTCTTCCTTCATCAGTTCTAGGTAATTCTTCACCCTTCTAGTCTCTTTTTGATCACCCTTCTGATTTTTCCATGTTTTGTGTTTTTGGTTTTGTTTGTTTTGTTCACCTCCCACCATAAGAACACTAAGTTAATTGCTCAAGTTGCCTTGTATGCTTTTGTGGGCTATAATCCTAATCATAAGGGATTTCTTTGCTATGATCCCAAACCTCATTGCATTCGAATATATTGCAATGTTATTTTCCTTGAGAATATATCTTTCTATGAACATATTGTTATGCTGCCTGCTCCTTTTGTATCTCTATTACACAACTTTGACTCTATAGATTCCTCAGAAGCCTCCACATCTCTTTTGAAGCCTCTTCAGACCTTCTAGAAGTTGCCAGTTGCTCCAGCCCCTATGCATCTTCCTTCATCATCGGATACTGGTCCATCTATGCCATCAGCTCCTGTAAGTTCTCTTGTCCATCATTTGTTCCTATCTTATGTCATTCAACTAGAGTTTCTCGACCTCCTGACCGCTATGGTTTTCCTTCAAACCATAGCTCTCTTTTTGTTGTGCTATTCTCTACAAATATTCCTAAGTCTTACCAACAAGGTAGCTGCTATTCCCCGTTGGAATGATTCCATGGACACTAAACTTCAAGCCCTTTTGGAAAATGACACTTAGGAGCTTTTCCCACCTACTCCCAATGCTATTGTTATTGGTGACAAATGGGTTTATCTTATAAAGTTGAAATCATATGGGAGCCTTGATTGATATAAAGCTTGTCTTGTTGCTCAAGGCTACAAGCAAGAGTATGGGATAGATTATGAGACACGTGTACCGGTGGCAAAGATGACTAGTGTTCAATTACTTCTCGCTATCTCTACAATTAAACAATGGGAGATTCATCAAATGGATGTGAAGAATGTTTTTCTTCATGGGGAATTGAACGTCTATGAAGCCTCCTGCATTGTATTGCAATAACTCCTGTCTTGTTTGTCATCTCAAGAGATCATTGTATGGTCTTAAACAGGCTCCTAGATCCTAGTTTGAGAGATTTCGGCCTGTCATCATTGGTGTTGGATTTATTCAGAGCCTCTCAGATTATTCTCTATTTTCCTTACATCGGCCTTAGGGAATGACTATGCTTCTGTTGTATGTTGATGATATTATCATTACAAGAGATGATCGAGAAGGGCTTGTTGATTTGAAGAGACTTGAGTGACTCCTTTAAGATGGACTTTGTTCATTTGACTTATCTTTTGGGTTTGGAGGTGCAACATACTTTGTCACAGGCCTTGTCCAGATAGATAATCTCACTAAATTCTAACTTGGTTGACACTCCCTTGGAAATCAATTTGAAACTCAGTAAGGATTTTGGTCCTCTCCTTAAACATCCTACTCTTTATCGCCAGTTAGTGGGCAGCTTGATTTATCTCACTATGACATGCCTAGATAGCTCATATGGTCTGCAGGTTGTGAGCCACTTTGCGTCTTCTCCTCGACAACCACACTTATCAGTTGTTTATTGTATCCTTAGATATGTTAAAAGGGACTTTATCTCAGGGCCTACTCTTTTCATCATCATCATCATCTCTCCATCTTTCTGCCTTTGCTGATGCTGATTACTAGTTGGTGTGTATTTCTAGGGGATTCGCTAATATCTTGGAAGTGTAAAAAATAATCTATTGTTTCTAAATCTTCTACTAAAGCGGAGTATAGGGCCATGTCCTCTGTCTGAAATGAGATTATTTAGCTTAAGGCTCTCTTACATGACCTTCATATTGACCTCCAGTCTTCTGTTCCACTTTTTGCTGACAATCTCAGTGCTATCAAAGATTGCTTCCAATCTTGTGTTCTGTGAGCATATAAAGCATATTGAAATTGATTGTTACTTTATTAGGGACCTCCATCTTGTATGCCATATTTCTCTCCCTCATGTCTCTTCTGGACACCAGATTGCAAACCTTTTTACTAAAGCTATGACAAGAGCACAGTACACCTATGTCATGGACAAACTGATGCTCATTCCTTGGTATCAGTTTGAGGGGGAGTGTGGAGACAAAGAGAGTTAATTTTGTCTTTTTACGTTTTCTGTATATTGGGATTATATTTATATTATACTCCTTGTATACTAGATTCTTTTTCTTGTACTTTTTTGTACATTATTTGTATCTTGAGGACAGAATTGTCCTTTTATGTATTTAATATAAATATCTATTTCTGGGTCTGTGTAGACACATCCATACTGTTCTCTCTCACCTTTCTTCTCTTTCATCCAAACCAACTTTGGCATACTTTCTCCTCAGAGACTACAACAGGAAGACAAATTTATCCTCTTTCCACCTTTTCACGGATGAAATGCTTAACAACCTCTACATGTTTGGCTTGTTATGTTGGATGGAGTTGTGAGAAATGTTAATGGTTGCCTTCTTGCCATGGTAGGAAAACACAGTACCAAATATAGGGAATCCCAACTCAGCCAACAATATCTACAGCCATAAAACTTCAACCACTTCATGTGCAATGACACAAATACTACTTTCTCTGCACTAGATCATATCACAGCATATTGCTTTATGCTTCTCCAAGTCACCAAATTTCTATCAACTACAATACAATTACTAGTAGTGGACCTTCAATCATCCATTGAGACAGCCCAGTCAACATCAATATAGGCCTTTACATGTGCCCATGTTTAGTGAAGAGAAGCCCCTTTCCTAAATGATTCTTCAAGTACCTAGAAACCCTCTCAGCAGCCTCATGGTGAGATGTTCTAGGGGATTTCATAAATTGACTAAACACAGCATAGGCCATATTTGGACAATAAACAAGTACAGTAACCTCCCGACCAGCCTCTATGGCTGTCTCTTACTAGAACCTCACCATTGTTTTCTCCAAACTAATTGTTGAGGAGAGTTTGCAGGTCTAGACCCCAATACAATTATAGAGCAATGCATCATGTTATTTCAAATACTCTTTGGTTATTTTCGTTGCTTGATGAAAAGTCACTGTCTTACAATCTTATCCAAAAGGACTGAATGAAGCACATGGAAAAGCACTAATAAGGAAAAAAATACAATGTCACTTAAAGGCCACTGAATACTGAAGAATATATGCAAAATGAGCAAACACATGGAATAGAACATAACATATATATTATTTCAGTACCCTCTTTTATAGGAATTAACAAATAATAAGCTTTCAAAAAGAAATTAATTAGTGAAGATTATATAAGAGAACTTACAACACCATTGCCAGGCCCACCACAATATATTGCATGTCTTCCCATTGAGAGAAATAAGGGTTTTGCAGCCAGATAAACTTCCTCTAACCCACCAACCTGAGTTGAATTGACAGCTTCTATTCTTAAAAAGTAATATAAAAAGTTGTGGTTTTTTATTACAAATGGATAAAACTTGAGTTGCTAAACAAACAGTTCTAGCATTCAGATACCAATCCAAACAGTTCTAGCATTAGAGTATCCTTGATTTCATCAAAGGTAAAACTTGAGTTGCTAAACAAGATACAGTTATCCATTGGCAAGAAGACTACACATCACAAAAGGTAGGAACATCAAATTATGAGAATTTATCTGGTGGCACATCATGCAGAAAGTCAACTAATTGACGGTTCTTGATAAATGAATAACTGGATAAGGTTTTCAGCACAAGGTTAGAAATTTATATCATGTATAATTTAGGATGATGGGATTCTGTTTTCTCTTGTCCTAAGCGAGGAAATAATCAAAACCCAACTGCTCTACAACCGAGTTATGTTTTATTTTTCCCCTGATCCTGAAGCTGAACTTGATCAAATAAAGGTGCAAGCAGGTTGAGTGTTGGGAACCCGGAGGGCCCATCATGCTCAGCTGAGACTCAAGCCCAGGAGAGGACCCATGCAGATGACCACCCAGAAGCAGAGGGAGAGAACCAGGCCTGTCACCCAATTCATTTTGTGTACACTCGGAGGAAGGACACATCAGTTTAATCAGTTGGAATCTGCACATGGGTAGTCAGAATCGGTTACGAACCGATAAGTAAATAATGATTGTAATAAAATAGTATAAATAGTAGTCTTGAGAGGAGAGAGGGAGGTGAGAGATATTTTCTTCTGAATTCTTCTTCTTCTTCCTTCTCTGTGGAGGTGAACCCCCTCGAAGTGGTTCCTGTATTGGGCAGTAACCCAACATTGAGCAAAGGTTCTGGACTGAGTTAGCCCTAACTTTTGCATCCACTCCATTGTTTTTTGTGTTAACAAGGATAAAAATAATAAAATGGAAGTGAATTCATTGGAGAAGTGTATCAATCTCCCTATTTACTATATAGCTAAATTAATCATGCCAAAAAAAAAAGAGTAGGATATATATACAGTCACTCCTGCAGTCTTCAATCTAAAGGAGCATAGTTATACTAGGAAGAGTTAACTTCAATGCATTGTAACAAAGTTAAGCTTAAAACAGAACCATGAAAGTGAGAGTCCCAGCTTCTGCACCAAGCACACCTCCAGAGACAGGAGCATCCAACATGAAAGGGGTTTTTGCATAACCTATATAAAATATCCTTAATCAGTCTTTAGAAGCCAATGTTGTTGGATCATATGAACATACATAAATAAACCACAACAATTATCTATCACATGAAGCAATTAATGGGTACAATAGCCTATTACAATTGCATTTTTCATCTAATCAGGTTTAGCTTTGATACCATGTTATCTACCATAGAAAAGAGTTAGAAGAAGAAATAGCTTTGTTGCTCTGATACCGGTTTAGCTCTTCTCCACAGTTCTTTTCATATGATTAGGACATGAAGTCCAATGTAGTGATTGGGGATACTTTGTTTGTCAGCACCAATAATGCCTTTGATCTTGTTAAATTGGCTGGTATTACTGATGACAAATAGGTTGATACCCCTCTAGAGCTGAATGACAAGTTATCTAAGTTCAAAGGCTCTTTACTTCCTGATGCCACTCTATATCAACAACTTGTTAGTCAGTTAGCTTCTGCTCTTCATTAGCCTCTCGTGATTGTTGTTCATCGGATTCTTGTTATGTTCATGCACGTTATCACAGAGACTATTCTTTTCTTCCTCCTCTCCTATCCAACTGAGGACCGGTTGTGTGCTTTATGGGTGATTCCCTCATTTCCCAGAAGTGCAAGAAACAATAGACAGTCTCCAAGTC